>NC_054828.1:108544716-108864716 GCF_018345385.1 Vulpes lagopus
TAACCGCTGAGCCACCCAGGCGTCCCTTTTTTTTTTTTTTTTTTTTTAAGATTTTTATTTATTTGAGAGAAAGACAGTGAAAGAGAGCATGAGTAGGTGGTGGTGGGGGCGGCACAGGGTGAGGAAGAGAGAGAAGCAGGCTCCCCCACTGAGCCACCCAGGCACCTCTGGCAATATTATTTTTAAAGCATTTTTATCTTTTAGAGATAGAATATGAAATACTTGTAAGTGAAATAAAAAGATGTCAAGAATTTGTTTCAACATGATATGAAGTGGGGGTGAGTAGGTAGGGATTTACTGGGGTTGGCAAACTTTTTCTATATAAAGGCAGATAGTAAATATTAAAATATTTTTTAAAGTTCTCTATTGACAGGCTCTGAGGGCTGTATGATTTCTGTTATCAATTCTTCAATTCTGTCACTGTAGTATGAAAGGATCCAGATAACCGAGAGAGGAATGAGTAACTGTGTACCATCTTATAAAATTAGGCACTAAACTGAGTTTAGTCCATAGGCTGTAATTTGCCAGTTCTTGAGTAGATAAATCAAAACTATGAATTAATAATTATTAGAGCTGAGTAATAATCCATTATACTCTTCTATCTGGAATATGTTAGAAATTTTCTATAAGTTAGAAAAAAGTCTAGAACACATTTTTAAGATTATTAATCTATTTCCATCCACATTTAAAGTTTCACTGAACACACATTTCAAATACATCTCATTCCAGTTATACAATTCATTAATTGATACCTAGAAGTTGTAAACGGTCCTTGGCCATAACCAAATTAGTCATCATTTTAGCTTGAAGGCGTCTAGCTCTTTCATACTGTTCACCTGGAATAAAGGGGAAAAAATTAAAACATCTGTGTTTCCCTACTAATATTACTTCAAGATAAAATATTATCCCAACTAATCTCATAGAGAGTCATAGTCTTTTCCTTTTTAAAAATTTATTTATTTGAGAGAGAGAGAGAGAGAGAGAGAGAGAGAGCATGCACGTGCAAAGGGGCAGAGGGAGAGGAAGAGAAGCAGACTCTCCACTGAGTGCAGAGCCTGATGCATGGCTCAATCTCACAATCCTGAGATCAAGACTTGAGCTGAAATCAGGAGTCAGATGTTTAACCAACTGAGCCACCCAAGTGCCTTGGGAATCATGGTCTTTAATTTTTTTTTTCTTTGAATCATGGTCTTTATAAAGAAATTAGTATCTTTTAAAAAATCAGTTACAGGAGTGTACCTGGGTGGCTCAGCTGGTTAAGCAAATGCCTTTGGCTCAGGTAATGATCCTGGAATCCTAGGATCAAGCCCTGAATTGGGCTCCCTGCTTAGCAGGGAGTCTGCTTCTCCTTTTCCTTCTACCCCTCCCTCCTGACCATGTACTCTCTCTCTCTGCTCACTCTCTCAAATGAATAAAATCTTTTAAAAAATTAATAAATAAAAATAAAATAACAGTTACAGTTTCTTGTGATGGTTTCAGATCTATTGTGGTGTTTCATGGATTTCACATGTCATTTCATGGTTTTTCAGAAATATTTTTTCTCTACATTAAAAAAAATTATCTGAAATTGAGATATGTGTGTGCGTGTTTAAGAGAGAGGGGTGGGCAGCCCAGGTGGCTCAGCAGTTTAGTGCTACCTTCAGCCCGGGGCATGATCCTGGGTACCCGGGATCGAGTCCCACATTGAGCCCCCTGCATGGTGCCTGCTTCTCCCTCTGGCTATGTCTCTGCCTCTCTCTGTCTCTTTCTTGAACAAATAAATGTTTAAAAGAGAGAGAGGGGGCGGGTAGAAGGAGAAAGAGAACCTTAAGCAGGCTCCATACCCAGCGTAGAGCCTGTTGTGGGACTCAATCTTCCAACCCTGAGATCATGACCTGAGCCGAAATCAAGAATTGGACGCTTAACTGACTGAGCCATCCAGGAGCCTCAAGAGATGTATTTTACAACCAGTACCAACTTACTAAAGCTATCAGCCAAATTGCACTCATACCACAGTTTGTCATTTCCTGTGCAGGAACATATTTGGTCCTTGATACTAATACTGCAATTATAGCTATGTCTAAATAGAATGAAGACAGTACATGCAATAAAGTAAAAGTTAAATTCCAAGTGACAAGAAAAGAAGGTATCATAGGTTGACTGTCATTGTTTTTTCTCTTAATGGTACAAAGGCATGTTCGATTCAATGAGATACTATTTTTCTTAACAAATTTTTCTTCTAGTTCTTCTTCCATGTCATTGACAAATAACAGCAAATACATTATGTACAGAATTCATAAAGTCATGCTCATAAATTCATGGAATGACTCAAAGGCCTAACCTCCCATATGTATTTGTTCTATTCTGCTCTCTTTTGTGCAGGACATCAGCACCTAGAGAAGCACTCAAAATAAAAAGAGGAGGAAAAAAAAAAACCTGACAAATGTTAGACACACTATAATTATTAGAGATTAGCTGATGTAAGTAATAGAGTCAGCCAACCAGACAACAAACAACCACTTGGTAGACTGATCCATAAGGCTAAGATTCTCAGCCTACATATTATTTTTTCTTCTGAATTTATTTTAGCATGATAAACTGAAACACTCTGTTTAATAGTGGTGCCCACATACTACACAATAATCACAGCATAATATTTAAAAATTCAAGCTCCAAAGTCAGATTGCTTGGGTTCAAAGCCTGACTCCATCTACCACATGCTAGCTATGAGCCCTTAGGCAAGTTACTGAACTTCTTCATACTTAAGATTATTTATGTGAAAAATAAGAATAACAGCAGCAGCCTCAGAGTGTGGTAAAAATTGCAGAAGGTAACACCCATGAAGTACACACAATGATGTTTGGGCACACACCATAGTGTGCAATAAATAGTACCTATATATTTAAAGATAATATTAGACTCTAATTTTTAATTTTAGGTGATAAGAAAGTAAAGATGAGAAATGACTGCTCAGGTTTCAAAAAGCCAATTATGAATCAAAGTAAGACATTTATAGTTCATATTCTAATATGCAGTCAAGCATTACCCACAAACAGAAAAGGGAGTCTAATTAACTATGCCTTCCTTTTTGACAATGAGGGAAGGACCAGGTTCAAAACAGAGCTAAAAATGAGGCTAACCATCAACAACAGTGGGTCAGAGAGGACACAGGTAATATACTGGACTGTTACAGGTAATCAAGCTGAAGCACAGCTGGTTATAAATTAGATTTTAGCATAGGTAATAAAGCATTAATTGTAAATCTATAAATGTTAATAATAACATTTGAAAAATCTGTCAAATACTTTTAGAAAGGTAGCTATATCTGAAATTAGGGCCATCATGTGAATATAATTTGGGATGGCTATGAAACAAATGTAAATATAATCTTACCTTGTCCTGTAACTATGACAGCTATTCCTTTTTCTAGTTCTTCAATACCTTTCTTATACCATTCCACAGCTTGCTCTTTTTGTCCTGCTTTAAAATAGAAATAATTATTTGTATATATATTATACGTTATATACTAGAATATACTAAACATTCCCCAAGTAATGCTGTTATTAGATAATATGTGAAAAAGCAGGTTGTGACCATATAAATCTGAGAAATATTACTATATGACTTCTTAAACCTTTAGCATCCTAATGTACATATGAATTTCCAAGAGGGGGGTATAGACTTCAATGTTTCTCAAAATCTTAGGGCTGTGAGTCCTTTGTTTGCCATCTCATGATATTGATGCTTATAATCACTGAAATACTGTACTATGGAAAGAAATTTTAATTAGAGAGAATATATTTTAAATAAATGGTTTTCAAAATCCATACTATTAGAATATATAAGCATGATTTCAATAATGGGGGAGAAGCACTGTTTCATCCAATAGTATTGAAATCTAATGTAATTTGTTCATTGTTCGGTGCCTACTTTCTGGCGTTAGTTTTTATTTAACAAATGACTGCATCATGAGAACTGATACATGAGATTACAAGTATGGCATTTAGTAACACATCCATTTTCTTTTTTTTTTTTTTTTAACACATCCATTTTCTTTGAAACAAATGACTGGTTTATAACATTAATTCTTGATCCGAGTTAAAAAGGATCTAAGAATTCAGCAAATCAAAATGTGTGTAGGATATTTCTTTTTTTTTAAGATTTTATTTTCAATTAGTAAACATTTATCTGCCAAGGAACTAGACATTCTTTTTTCCTCTTTTTTTTTTTGAGAGAGAGCTTGCACACATATGGGGGGAGGGATGGCAGAGGGGGAGGGAGAAAAAGGGGGGGGAGAGAGAGAGAATATGAATGAATCTTAAGTAGGTTCCACACCCAGAAGAAGCCTGACATGGGGTTCAATCAAGAGTTGGACACTTAACTGAGTCACCCATGTGCCTCTGTAAAGTGAGAACAATCATATGCAACTCTCAGTTTTTGAAAATTAATTTCTTAGTTCTTAGAATCTGCAAAAGCCTAAGAGGCACAGAGATATAGTAAAGGTGGAAATCATTTATTAGAATCAACTTTTCTTTCCCAACTCATATTCCTATTTAATCAAACAAAAATTCTAATGTCATTCCTTAATATCATTTGAAATTTCAAAGCCAATCAATTATCATGACTCCTTTGATTAAGAGAGATGAAGTCTTACTATAACTACCACACAAAACAACTAAAAAGTGCTGTCCCCTTGTGAGTGTATACCACCTACCCCTTCCTTCATTCCCCAAATAAATCACTAGCTATATTTAGCCCCTGGGATGAGGTAATTTCTTACTTATTATAGTGCCATTAGTATTTCACAGTTTCTGAGCCAGAATAAGTGTTCAAGAAGTACTTGATAATGAAACATGAAGAAATTATTAAGAATATGTTATATGTCAATTCAAACTATTTGGATGCTTATTTTCCTATATATTAAAAAAATCTGCTTATGTGTATTTTTAGTTTTTTAATTTGAGAAAAGGGGGAAAATTACAGAAAAGAGTAAAATAGCATTTGCATTCTGAGTGATGGTAACTGATAACAATGTCACATTTGCTTAAATTTGTTTTAAAATAAATTACAATCTAACAGATACAAAAGTTTCTTTTTTATGCCTCTTCCCATTCTAATGCTCCTTTCTAGAAACCACTGTAATATATTCAGTGTGTATCTTTCTAGTATATGTTTTTCTGCTGTTTCTATTGTATTTGTATTATTTTAAAATTATGTACTGCTTCTGAGATCTATGTTACTATGTTGAGGATCTAGTTCCCTCATTTTGATTTCTATATAGTATCCTTTATCATCCTACAATTTATTCAACTATTTTTCTGTTAAAACATATTTAGGTTGTTTCCAGTTTCTTTTCTTTTTTTTCTTTTTTTTTAAAGATTTTATTTATTTATTCATGAGACACAGAGAGAGAGGCAGAAACACAGACAGAGGGAGAAGCAGGCTCCATGCAGGGAGCCTGATGCGGGACTCGATCCCAGGACCCCAGGATCATGCCCTGGGCTGAAGGCAGCGCTAAACTGCTGAGCCACCCAGGCTGCCCTGTTTCCAGATTCTATTTCAAATAATGCTGCAATAAACATGCTTGTATCTGTCATCTTACATACATGTGCCAATTTCTCTAGGGTATATGTCTTAAGAGGTAGAGTTAATGAGTCATACCTTATCTCCATTCACTAGAAATGAAGAAACTACTTTTTGAGAGTGCTTGTACCAATTTCCACTCCTAATAGCAGTCAATGACAGTTCTCACTGGCAATACCCCAAAAAATGCTTTAAGGAGTTCTAGTACATTACTGTAAGCAAATTAAATGACTAATTACAAATAAAATCACCTGCTTGGGGCACCTGGGTACCTCAGTGGGTTAAGCATCTGCCTCCAAGTTTCAGCTAGGGTCATTCATGATTTGAGGGTCATGAGATCAAGCTTCACACTCGGCTCTGCACATAAGATTCTCTCTCTCCCTCTCCTTCTGCCCCTCCCCCCTTCTGCTCAAGTGTGTAGACACATACATATGCACACGTCTATCTATGCCCTCTCTAAAAATAAATAAATAAATCCACATACTCAATAATTACTCAATTACCTCACATTCTTGATAAGAGGTAGCTGATTTGCTGCATTATTTGAATCTCACAAGTTGGCACGATGATAGAAAATGCACAAATAATTCCTACAAAACTTACAAGTACAAGACTACTGGAGAAAGGATAGACATATAGGTCAGTAGAACAGAAGAGAAAGTCCAAAAATAGGCCCACACATATAACACTGATTGACTTTGACAAGAATGACAAGGCAATTCAATGAAGAAAGAACAGTCTCTTCAAAAAATGATGCTAGAATAATGGCCAAAAAAAATAAAACAAAACTTCACACAACACAGAAAAAATTAATTTGAAATGGATCACAGACCTAAATGTAAAACCTAAAACTACATAATTTTTAGAAGAAAACAGACAAAATTCTTCATGATCTTGGCTTAGGCAGAGATTTAGAATAGAATCTAAAAATCACAAACCTTAAGAGAATATAACTGATAAACTAGACTCCATTAAAATTAAAAGCTCCTGCTCTTCAAAAGACAGAGTTAGACATGAAAACACAAGCCACAAACTGATTGGGAGAAAATATTTGCAAAACAATCTGTCTAATAAGGACACATAACCAGAATATATAAAGAACTCTTAAAATACAACGATTAAAAAAACAATTCACTAAAAAGTAGTGGGCAAAAAATTGGATAATGTATACTTTACAAAAGAAAGACGAATGGCAAATAAGCACAAGAAAAGATGTTCAACATCATCAGCTGTTAGGGAACTACAAAATTAAAACCACAAAATACCACTAAGTACCTAATTTAAAATTGAAAAAAATTATAAGACATCAACTATACTCAAAAATTTCTTAAAGCACTTAAAATTATAACATAAAATATAAATGGACCTTACTTACGTTTCCAAGTGTGAATATAAAATGGTAGAGCCACATTAAAAGGAGTTTGGTAGGGACGCCTGAGTGGCTCAGCAGTTGAGCGCCTGCCTTGGACTCAAGGTATGATCCTGAAGTCCCAGGATTGAGTACCATATTGGGCTCCCCATGGGGAGCCTGCTACTCCCTCTCGCTATGTCTCTGCCTCTCTCTGTGTCCCTCATGAATAAGTAAATAAATGGTTCTTTAAAAAAAATTTTTTTTGGTAGTTTCTTATGATATTTATTTTATGGCCCAGCAATCTTTTCTTCTATGTATTTACCCAAAGAAATGAAAGCATCAAAGATTAGTACATGAATGTTTATAGTGCTTTATTTGTACGAGCTAAAAAATGGAAACAACCCAGATGTCCATCATTTAGTGAATGCATTAACAAACTGTGGCATATCCATAGACAGCATATTACTCAGCAATAAAAAGGAACAAACTACTGGTCAATGTAGGAACATGGATGAATCTCAAAATGATTCCACTTATATAATACTCAGTGAAGACAAAACTATAGAACAGATCAGATTTCCAGGGGCTAATGAGAAGGCAAGGGGATTGATTACAAAGGAGCTTTTGGGGTGATTAAACATTCAGTTTATCAATTGTTGTCATAGTTACCCAACTGTCAAAACTCATTGAACTACACACTCATAAAAGGTTAAATTTTACTCAATGTAAAATATACCTCAATAAATCTGACTTAAAAAGTGCAATACTTCCAACATTTATGTATAAGGATATTCACTATGGCATGGAATATAACACCAGAACTATAATTTTCATTACAAGAGTAAAATTAGAAGACAAAAAGCAGAAAATTATTTTTAAAACGTCTGTCTGAAGGGATCAAAGAGTTTTCAAAACAGTGAAAATTACCCAAATTTGGAAAGGAACCATTTCACATTCATTAGGATGGTTATTTTCAAAAATTACCAAAATATGAAAGGAAAAAAAGCCAACAGAGGTGGGCCTGGTATTTGGGGCGCTTTTCTACTTGAAGCAACTGCCAATTCTGAAGGCAAAAGTGGCCAAGAAACTAAGCAGAGCTTTCAGCAGACTCACAGAACTGAGTCAACAAAATGTGAATTTCAGGGCATGCCCAGAAGTAATGGCAAAGATTCCAGGGTTTTGGTTGGGACTCTCCATTACTAAAGATTTAAGAACTAGGCCAGCCTGCACAAGGGCTGGAAACCATACTCACATCACTTCAATACCTTAAGGTAAAGGAAGCTATAGTCCTCCCTGTCCACTGATCATCCTTTTGACTAAGTTACAGCAGAAAAATCAAACCTTCCAATGGTCCCCAGCACACAAAAGGCCCTCAGTTCTTAGTTTCCCTTACACATTTTTCATACCTCTATAGCCCCAAATAACACTCAAAACTCCAACCAGGCTATATTAAATCAAAAGAAGATTGAAGAGGCAGAAATTTAGGGGCACCTGGGTGGCTCAGGGGTTGAGCATCTGCCTTTGGCTCAGGTCATGATCCCAGGATCTTGGGATCAAGCCCTGCATTGGGCTCCCTGTGGGGAATCTGCTTCTCCCTCTGCCTGTGTCTCTGCCTCTCTCTGTGTCTTTCATGAATAAATACATAAAATCTTAAAAAAAAAAAAAAAGAAATTTACATTCACTGTTATACTTGACATTACTAGCTGATAATCTGAACTACAAGTGAACTACATAATTTAAGGCAAACAATGGCCCAAAGGTCAAATACTGTCAGCTACCTGTTTTTGTACATAAAACTTTACTGGAGGGGTACCTAGTGGCTCAGTTGGTTAAGCGTCGGCTCTTGATTTAGGGTCAGGTCATGATCTTGGGATCCTGAGATTGAGACTGGTGTCAGGCTCTGCACTCAGCACACAGGATTCTTTCCCTTTTCTTCTCCTTCCCCCTCTGCCCCTTCTCCTACTCGCACATGTGCGCACACTCTCTCTCAAATAAGTAAATAAAATCTTCAAAAAAACTTTACTGGATCACATCTACTGTATGAGATTTTAAGGACTCAGAAAGCTTAAAATATTGTGACAGGGAGGTTAAAATACTAACTAAATGCCCCAACAGAAAAATCAAAGCCAACACAAAAACTGACAAAGGACTTAGGCATTTTTCAAAGAAGATATGTAAATAGTCCATAAGTGAAAAAACACTCATCTTAAATCATTAGAGAAATGCAAATCAAAACCACGACGAGGCACTGCTTCACATCTATTAGGAAGACTATTATTTTAAAAACCTGGAAACTAACAAATGTGAGTAAGTGGAAACCCTCATGCACTGGTGGTGGGAAAGTACAAATGGTACAACTGATGTGGAAAAGTTTGGCAGTCCCTCAAAAAGTTAAACATGCAATTACCATATAATCCAGCAATTCTACTCCTGGGTAGATACTCAAAAGTAGAGAAAGCAGGGAAGCAAACAGATACCTATATACCAGCATTCACAGAAGCATTATTCACAATAGATGGAAACAACCCAAATGCCCATCAATAGACAAATGGTTAAACAAAATGTGGTACATACATATAATGGAATATTATTCAGCCTTAAAAAGCAATGAAATCTGCTACAAGACTGCTGAACCTTGAAAACATTATGCTAAGTGAGACAAGTCAGATACAAAAATATTGTAGGACTCCATTTAGTTAAGGTACCTGGAACAGGCAAATTCATAGATACAGAAAGTAGAACAGAAATTATGAAATTATCAGGGACTGAGGAAGGGGATGATGGAGAAAGGGAGATGGGTGGGCAGTTATTGTTTAATGGGTATAAGTTTCTATTTGGAATGATAAAAAGTTCTAGAAATGGATAGTGGTGATGGTTGCATGACACTGGGAATGTATTTAATACCACTGAATTGCACACTTAAAATGAATAAAAGGACAAATTTTATGTTATCTATGCTTTACAGTAAAAAAAATTACTAACTGGCCCATTATAAGCAATTTGCTGACAGCAATGAAAATGAAAAAACTGTACCATGTGAAACATCACAGAATCTGACAAGCATATACTGAGCAAAAAAGGCCATATACAAAATGAACACATACTGTATGATTTCATTTGTAAAGCTGAAGATCAGGCAAAACGGATTTATAGTGTTAGAATTAGGATTTGTAGATACCTTTGCCAAGGATGGAGAAAGGTAGTAAAGGTAGTAAGTGGAAGAGAGCATGACAAAGGCAGGCTTCTGTAGTAATATTCTCTCTTGACCTGGTGGGGTTTCAAACTGCTATGTTCCTTTTGAAAATTCATTAAGCAATATAGTAACTGTGCACTTCATGTATAATTTAATCAAAGTTTACCTAAAAACTAAAAAAACAAAAAACAGAAGGGGAAGATAAAGTATATGGAAATGGAAAGAGTTCCAATACATTAAGGAAAATAGTTACAGATCAGTTTGTATGTAACATTTTTCCCCTCTAATAAATATATGGGCAGACAAAGTCGGGTAACTTATTAGTAATCATCTCCCTAGGATAAGATTAAAGAGGACTTTTACTTTCTATATTTGTTCATTATTTTAATTTTTTGAAAAGATTTATGTAGAGACAGAATGAGTACTTATACAAGAGGCAAAAAGAGTGAGTGAGAAATCTCAAGCAGACTCCATGCTGAGCACAAAGCCACAGAGCCCAACCCAGGGCTCAATCCAATCCCAATATCATGATGTGAGCTTGATAAGGGTTGAACACTTAATCAACTGAACCACCAGGCGCCCCCATTATTTTAATTTTTGAGTATGTGCTATTGTATAAGCAACAGAAATACTAATGATACCTATCTTTAAGTAGAGGTAAGTATAATAGACTAAGTTATGAATTATCTACTGCATCTTTTCATTCAGATAGTAATAGTACCACACGGCCATGAGAAGGGTCAAAAGAGTAGTTTGGGCTGGAGAGAAGTTATGTGTTTTAAGTTACAAAATGTGGACTTAAGTCCTTGCTCATCATTTAATAGCTAGCAGTATGACTTTGGGAAAGTCAGTTAATCTCTTTGAACTTTAGTTTCCTGACCTAAAAACAAGATGACATTTCTTTTACCTAACCCTGAATTGTGGCAAAAATCAAATGAAATAAGGTATGTGACAATACTTTAAACAATAAAGAGGCATATAAACAGTACTTCTACTATCTTTATCATACTTACTACATTTGTTTGCTAATTTAAATCATTCTACTCCTAAACTGCATGCACAGTTCTATGTTTGTGATTTTTCCTCATTTAAGTTCTATAAAACTACTGCTTTTACTCGTCTAGTCCTTCTTAAGTATTTGCCTACAAATAATTCCAGAGAACAAATATATTCATTTTCCTACAAAATTTTCTGCTAGCAACTTGCAAGTGTCACTATTAGCAGAATAACAGGTATCTTTAAAAATCCTACAATGGGGCACCTGGGTGGCTCAGTCGGTTAAGAATCTGCCTTTGGCTCAGGTCATGATCCTGGGGTCCTGTGATTGAGCCCCACGTCAGACTCCCTGCTCAGTGGGTAATCTGCTTCTCCTCCCTCTGCCCCTCCTCCTGTTCATGCTCATTCTCTCTCAAATAAATATAATCTTTTAAAAAAAATCCTATAATAGATTTTACTGTGTGCTAAACCCAAATAAACCAAAGGGATCATAAAGCATCAGCGAATAGCCCCCAGATTAATTCTCTCAGAGTTCACTATTATAGAAAGGATATTTTCTACTGTGTTTTAACTCAGCAAAAAGGTCACATTTGCGTTTACTTTCCAACATCAAAGTGTATTTCTGAAATAAAGACTTACTTTCTCATTTAATTGGGAAGGTTCTAAATCCCATGTAAAGAAATCATTTCAGTTTTGGACATTTTCTTTAAAACTTAGGAATATCAATTAATTTATCTTCCTTAAAGTTTTTTGTATTTACTATAGGTAGTAGGTAATTTTAATTTTCTTCTATGTATTTTCTCTATTTTCCAAATTCTCTACTGAGAGGCTTGCATTACTTTCATATATGAGTACAAAATTATTACTTTTATCTCTTTTACAATAAAAAACTAGGATACTAGGTGAGCTTAGGGGGAGACTTCCATCTGTTTTTATCCTGAACGAAGGGTTACAATTAGCAAAAAATATTTTTATATTATTCTAGATAATTATCCTTCTTCCTCAAATTTCATTTACACTGCTGTAAGTATACCTAAAAAGGGTAACAGAAATCAAGTATCAAGGTTTAGCAGTATTCTAACCTAACTTCCAGGGGTTATAGTCTTAAAGGGATTGTTGAATTAATAACACTAGTCCCATTTTCTGAAGACCTACTATGTGCAGGCACTGAGTATTTTACAAACATCGACTCAGTGTAGTAAGTAACTTGCCCAAGATCTTGAATAGTCAGAATTCAAATATCATTTTGGATACTAGGCACCACAATTTAAAAAGGATAAAATTAGACTCTCAAAGCTGAGAAAGAGAAAAGCAGTCCCTGACATCCAGGAGCTGGCCTAGTACTATCAGCAAGGCATTGGTATAACTAGGGGCTGACCTGGCATTACTGCTAGGCCTGGTGTTCTGTTGAACATAAACAATCTCACAGAATATCAAAATCAGATAAGGTCACTCTGTAATATTGTGATGGATCAAGACAAAAAAAAAAAAAAAAAAAGACCACTCCAACATCATGTCTAAACACAAACAAAACATGAATATATAGATTTTAAAGATTTTATTTATTTATTCATGAGACACAGAGAGAGAGGCAGAGACATAGGCAGATGGAGAAGAAGGCTTGCTGCACGGAGCCTGATGTGGGACTCAATCCTGGGACTCCGGGATAACGCCCTGAGCTGAAGGTAGATGCTCAACCACTGAGCTACCCAGGTGTCCCAAACAAAACATGAATATTGTCCAAGCCATGAAATACCAAGTATCTCTTCTTCAGACTAATGAGTGCTTCTCAATCAATTATAGCTTTAGACTCATTCTAGTCTTCCCTCTCTCTAGATCACATTTAAGATACTTATTCATAGAATACCCCCACTTCATGACAGCACCCAATGCAGAGTAAAACCGATTCCTTAAATCCTCCTCAAAAATCACCTAATACAAGGCCAATCCTATAAGATATTTCCAGCACCCTTATCCTGAGATGCCACTGTTCCCATAGTGTGCATTCTCCCTGCTTCAATAATAAATCCCCCCACCCCCCAAAAATAATAATAAATCCCACGTGTTCTGGGGCACCTGGGTGGATCCAGGGTTTGAATGTCTGCCTTCGGCTCAGGTTATGATCCTGGGGTCCTGGGATCAGGTTCCGCATCAGGGTCCCTGCAGGGAGCCTGCTTCTCCCTCTGCCTGTGTCTCTGCCTCTCTCTCTCTCATGAATACATAAAATCTTAAAAAAAAAAAAATCCCACTTGTTCAACTACAGGTGTGTACATTCTAGTGACAGTTGACTGAAAGACACTGACAAAGACCACTTAAGAATAGCAGTTAATTCTCTCCTCTATTATAGCATAAAATATTTGCTGACGAGCTGGATTATATACGTGAATACATGAATAAGTTTAGCATGTCTATCCTATACCTTCATAGCTGTAAAACATGGTCTCTAGGGTAATCATAGATTTTAATTATTTTTCTTTCCTCATCTACTAGAGTGAACTGCTGAGATGTGTGTTCCAAGTTTTATTCTATAGGATGTCTAGTGTGAGTAAAGAGGGGAAAAAAAAGGCTACAATAGCACATTAATATGTGTGCTGGTATTATATAGCTCAAGGAGCATTATAGGTCAAAAAAGAGGAAAACTAGTAGAAAAATAGAGAATCTATACTTTGCCAGAAGTCAAAAAGCCAACTACTATTGAGTGGTGCATAGGAACTATGATAGTGAAAAAGAGGCAGGAAGGGTTAGAGAAAATCCTTTTTCAAATAATTTAATATCCATTTACTGATTGCCTATTTCTTAACTGTCACCAGGATGATGAACAATAATCTTAGGAATCTAGTTACCTGTTTACGGGGTTTAACTGTATTCTACATTAAGAAAAATATAAATTGCAATTAAAAAAAAAAAAAAACAGCTAAAACAGAGCAAGGGATAAAGTTCCTAACAGTGGTTGCCTTTTGTCTCTTTAATGTAAATGCCACTAAATATTCTTGAAGAGAAATGAGAAATATTTGTTGTATATCTAATAAAAGGTACTGCTATTCTTTTGGAAAAGAGAGACATCACGTGGAAAAGAGTGATATCATCCATCAGAATTCTTTCCTTGCTGTAATCATTAGCAGAATCATTAGGCCCAAGAAAACTTTCTGAAATCAATCCTTTTAAAATGATGACCAGTTTTTAGGGTTAAAAGAAAGTATACCAAATCTGACTTTTTAAATGTATTATTGATTTATTTGAGATAGAGTGAGAGACAATGTGCGTACCAGCGGGGGCTGGGAGGGGTACAAGGCGAAGCAGGCTCATCAATGAGCAGGGAGCCCAATGTGGGGCTCAATCCCAAAACCCTGGGATCACGACCTGAGCCAAAGGCAGACACTCAACCAACTGAGCCACACAGGTGTCCCTGAATCTGACATTTGTGACCTCTATTCTCTATCCTCACCTTCTGAAAATATAGTTAGGCAAGGGATCTTGTGTGTGTTTTAAATAGGGCAAGGCTGAATTACACGTGAACACAAAATTATATGACAATTTTTTAAAAGTCTAATGTTTTAAATACAAACTGACTAGGAATAAATATAAGAGGATTCTATTTAGACAATTTCTGTCCTTGATGCCAGGTTCTTCAGCCCTACAATATCCTGAGAAACCAGCTCTCTCTCTCTTTCATACAACATACTGGGCCCTTACTGTCAAGTTCTACATACTCCTGGTAATCAAACCACACCTAGAAAACCTGCACCACTGTATTACCCAAGAGATCTCAGGCTTGTCTTCTCGCAGGAGCCATGCCAAACATGTTAGGTCATGTTCTGGTTAATCCAAAGACCCACTATAACAACCTCCTCTTTTCCCCCAAGTATTCCAAGGGGCCCAGTATTAGCATTACAAAACAGAGAACCTGCTTAGTATGAAGCAAAAAGTATAAAATTATGAGTGGTATAATTTTCCGTTCACTTAAACTCTGTTCCTGGCTCTGCTAATTTGAGTTCACTCTTTAAATTTCAGTTTCTCCATACACATAATGGATATAAAAAGTTATCAGTTTTCCAAGGATGTTCAACAATTAAAGAAAACATCCAAAAAATTACTTAACTCTTTGAAAAAAATGAGACACATAATATGCATGAAAACATACATCACACAGCAAATGCTGACTTATTTCAATGGAGAGTAAGTTTTTCTAAAGTAGCACCTAGAATGAAGAGAGCTGTGCAAATAAACTAGTATCCAGTAATTGCTTGTTTTAATGAATAGAACTCGAATATCCCTACATTAGGTAAATAGAATTTGCTGTGTTATCATTCTCTACTTCAAATAGTTTGGTTTCAGACAAATTTAAGCCTTTATGAAAATTCAGTATCAAGGCCACCTAGAGAGCTCAGTTAGTTAAGTAGCTGCCTTTGGCTCAAGATCCTGGGATCCTGGGATTCAGCAGCATCAGCATAGGGGCTCCCTGCTCAGTGGGGAGCCTGCTTCCCTCTCTCCATTTGCCCCTCCCCCTGCTCATATTCTCTCAAATAAAATCTTATAAAAAAAAAAAAAAGAAAATTCAGTATCAAAACTGAGTATACCATAAGAATAAAATACAAAATAAACAGTTATCCTATAAGCCACGTTTATACACTACTTTATTGAAATAAGATTTAATTTGGCCTTTATTACTTCAAGGCAACAAATGTTTTAATTATTTAACACCACAACAGTATGAAATATCCCACTTCACTTGATGAAATAAGGGGGCTCTCAGTGTATTTAGAAGCCAAGTCAAGTTGCTAAGGGAATGGTAGTGCATGATCTTACTAGCCCCTTGATGGTTTAACACAAAGTTAGAAAACCTTTTAAGACTGCTTTAAAGACAAGTATTTCTATTCGTTCATATATATCTTGACACAGTGCGAAAGAATAAAATTCTCTTATTCTTCTACATTGTCAATAATGGCTGAGAGATAAACTCTAAATATGAACTCTTGCAACTATTGGATTAAGGCTAAAGTACAAAAATTGGGATATTCTAAAGGAAAAATATGAGATAGAAAAGAAGTAGGACAATATAAACTTAGCTTTAATTCATTTTTAAAAGAAAATGAATATTTAACTAATTAGTTTCAGCATATAACACCTCAGCTGAAAAAAAAAAATAACATCTCAGCTGTAAAACTCATTCTAAAAATTATCATAATTCCAATGTCTACTTTAGAAGCTAAAGTATACATAAAGCAAATAACTTTGAAAAGAAACATCAGTAGAAAGAGGTTGAAGTATGTGGTCCATGGATTGCTGAAAATATTTATATTTTTAAAATATTTTATTTATTTTTAAGATTTCTTTATTTATTCATTCATGAGAGACACAGACAGACAGAGAGAGAGAGAGACAGAGATACAAGCAGAGGGAGAAGCAGGCTCCACGCAGGGAACCCAATGTGGGACTTGATCCCGGGACTCCAGGATCATGCTCTGAGCCAAAGGCAGACGCTACACCACTGAGCCACCCAGGCATCCCTTAAAAAATATTTTAGAGGAATTAAATATAATAGATGTAGGCATATATGTGATACTCTAAGATAAGTCATAAGTATGAAACCCAAGGCCTGAATTATACTTTTTTATTTATCTATTCATTTGTCAGAGACAGAGAGACAGGGAGAGTGGGTGCTCACAAGCAAGGGGAGCAGCAAGCTCCCTGCCGAGAAAGGAGCCTGATGTGGGACTTGATCCCGGACCCTGGGATCATGGCCTGAGCTGAAGGCAGACACTTAACCTAGGGGCACCTAGGTGTCCACTGAATTCTACTTTTGTCATTTATCTCTAATTACAGAACTGATTTCTCCTTAAATCTCAGAGCCTTGGGTCTTTTTTTAAATACCTTTTAATACCTTGGTTTTCCTTGCCCTCTCTTATCTCACCTCCCAACTGTCATCATTCAGTGTTAAATAAAATTTCCTTGTGTTTTCTTGCATTCTTTTCCTTAAATATTACAATGAACCTATCTTAAAACATATATCCTTTATTCCAAAACATCTTTTGATTTAGATCAGTAAACTTCTGAGGACTCTACTGTAATTGGATAGTGCAATAAAACAGTGCTTCTCTAGGAAGGGATGATGGTACTCTTCTTCATCCTCACCAAGGATCCTTGGATGTTCTAAGAGGTGGTACAGAATGAAGCAGGCAACAAAACACTTCCTTCCACAAACACATGGTATTCTTTTCTTATCTTTTTTTTTAAATAAACATTTTATTTATTTATTCATGAGAGAGAGAGAGAGACAGACAGACAGACAGACATAGGCAGAAGGAGAAGCCAGCTCCATTCAGGGAGCCTGATGTGGGACTCCACCCCCACCCCCCACCCCCACACTCCAGGATCACAACCTGAGCCAAAGGCAGATGCTCAACCACTGAGCCCACGTGGTATTCTTTTCTTAAATAGAACTCCTTCCTGGAATTCTTTTTTTTTAATAAGGATTTTATTTTTCTTTTAAGTAATCTCCGGGATGCCTGGGATTGAGTCCCGTATCAGGCTCCTTGTGGAGAGCCTCCTTTTCTCTCTCCCTGTGTCTCTGCCTCTCTCTCTCTCTCTGTGTCTCTCATGAATAAATAAATAAAATCTTTTAAAAAATAATAAAAGTAATCTCCACACACAACATGGGGCTTGAACTCAAAACCCCCAGATGAAGCGTTGCATGCTCCACTGAGTCATGCATGTGTCCCTTCCAGAACTCTCTTAACCTCCCCTGTCCTTACAATCAAAACCATGAATGCTTGCCTCTTTCCCTATATCATACTTCTCAGTCCTAAGTTCCACAAAGGAAACAGGTTTCCAAAAAGCAAACTCTAGAACAGTTTCTGCAGTTGACAGTAATGAGAGATACTACAAATGAACTGCAGACTGCTTTTTTTTTTTTTTTTCCTAATTGACAATGCAAGTTGTATCACACCTCAACTAGGTGTGTTACAAAAATGTTCTTTGGTAGTTACAGGAAAAAGAAAATCTCAGCATATTGGAGGCAGGGATGAAAGGAGGGATTTTCAAAACGTTAAGACTCCTTCTAACTCCAGTTCTCATCTTCCGTTAAAAAAATGTTCATTAGCAATTAGCATAGGTTTGGATTGACCTGCTTTAATCTTTTGAGCCTCAGTTTGTTCATCCGTAAAATGCTGATACCAACAGTACCTTCACCTCACAGGGTAACTGCGCGGATTAAATAGGTAACACACACAAAGCTAACAGTGGAGTGTGGTGCACTGAGTGACTTAAAAACGTTAGTTTAAAAGAAATCTGAAGGATATGGTATTCTTGCCTTCATTCAGAAACATCAATCTTAAAAAATAAACCTACGAACCCTTGTTTCAAATTTTATTGTGAAATGATATATGTTTCCTGTTCATTTATCTAACATTTCGATTTAAGAAACTTGGAGGCTACCTCGGAATACTGATTTAGATGAAAGCACATCTAACGGGCAAAAGTTTCATGTTAAAAGAGAACTTTATAAAGAAAACGCCTAGGAGTCCCACTGATAAAACGATAGTCATGAAACTTAAATAATAATAATAATAATAATGCCCATTTTAGCTGTAATCATATGCAGCTGTTCCTTTCAAAATTAAGTCACCGTTTGTTCTTTTTTTTTTTTTTTCCTTTTTCCTTTTTTTCCTGACACTACAGTAGTCTGCTTTCGTTAAGAGCCTCCAAGACACAGCTTCTCCGACACCAAAACCTTCTGGGAGCCACACAGCGTCTACAGCGCTGGAAGGGTCACTCTAGGGCAACTGTCACTGTCAGCAGCACGACCGGCCGCCTCCGGGGGACTCCGGGGGACTCCGGGGACCTGGGTCGTGCACAAGTGGAGGGGATGGCTGGTGTCGGAAGCCAGGTGGCCAGCGAGGGCGCCCGGAAGGGAAGAGGTCCAGCCGAGACCCGGGGAGGAGGACGAGGGTCTGGCCGGTGGGGCCGCCTCCCGGGGTGGGGGTGGGGGTGGGGGTGGGGGCGGGGGTCAATTCCGGGGATGCACGCCCGCGCCCGCAGGAAGGGACGCAGGTGTCGCCCTCCCTCGCCGCCCGCCGCCCGCCGCCCCCCCGCCCCCCCGCACTTACCTTTCTCGTCCTCATCGATGCGCAGGGCAACGGAGATGTACTCGAAGGCCTGCTTGTGGAAGGCTCGGACGCGCTCGGCCTCCCCGCCCGGCACCGGCGCGGGGGGCGAGGCCGAGGCCGGCGCCGGCGCGGCCCGGGAGCTCCTCTTGGCAGCCATGAGGGCGCGGGAGAAGCGCTGGCAGAGCCACACGAAGAGGAGCCCCAGGTGGAAGGCGACCAGGCGCAGCAGCGCGAAGCCCAGGAACAGCGGGTAGGAGAAGTAGTACAGGTTCCGCTTATGCGGAGACTCGGGCGGGGGGGCCGGCCTGGGGGCGGGACGGGCGGGCGCCAGGCAGGGGGGCGGAGGCCTGGGAGGCACCGGGCTGCTGCCGCCGCCGCCGCCGGAGCCTTTCTTCTTCCCTCGTCCACCCGGAGAACTCATTCACAGCTCCCACTGCCGCCGCCGCCATAACCCGCCTCCCGCAGACCGACGGCGACCAAGGACGGCGGCGGCCACGGGACGGCGAGGGCCGCAGACGCCCGCGCGCCCGCCGGTCCCAGGAGCTCGGCACCTCCACGCGCTGCCCGCCGGCCCCGCCCCTTTCTCCTCGCTCGGCCAGGAGCACAACCCCTTTCCTCCTCCTGCGGTCGGCGGCTCCTGCCCCTCCCGCTCGGCGTCCCCTCAGCCTCCTGGTAGCTCCGAGCGGCGGCCGCGCACGCGCACGCCTGCCCATGGCTTTCTCCGGCGCGCGCGCGCACGCCGCCCTCTTTGTTGACCGAGCTCCTACTGCGCGTGTGCGGCTCGCGCCCCTCGCGCCCCTTCGCTGCGGAACTACAATTCCCAACGTCCAGTTCGGCTACGTGGTGCTCGGGATCTGTCGCTCTGCGGGTAACGCCGTCGCCGGGAGCCGCTTGGCAGAGGGGACCTCGGCCACCCACTCTCGGCGGGGACAGCTGCGCCCTGGGGTCGCGCTTGCCTGGTTCTCAGGGCTCCCAGCTCGCAGTGTCATCGCTCTTACAGTCCTTTCACCATTTTCTGCCCGTCTCCCGCAAAGGATGATTCATCTGACTTCCATCTCCTAAAGTGATGGGTACCATGAAAATAATTTCGATCGTCTATCAAGAGGAAAATGATTAAACGGATTTTGGAACAACCGTATGGAATTCCGTGGAGCATTTAAAAAGAACGAGGCGGATCTACATGTACTAGTAAAGAAAGGTGTCCACGATATATTAAGTGAAAACAGAATATTACAAACCAGTGTGATCTCCTACTTTGTATGAAAAGGAATAAATGGAAAGAAAAAAAGTCACGAGTACCAATCTGGGGATTATTATCCGACAGGGAAGCAATTGGAGACACAACGTTAAGATCGCCGAAGACAAAATATTAGCTCAGTGGAGTGAAGTGAATGCTTCTACGCGTTTATTTAGTACAGGTTTAGAGGCCTATTTTGAAGAATTAATTCGTTTGAATAGGGGCATTCCTAGGTTTTGCACAGTAAACATCCCACAGTTTCCTGAAGAATCCAAAATGGGCCTCTTTTTTTTTTTTTTTTTTTTTTAAGCCTACTGCTGGCTGTCCCTTCCTTTGGGGAACTAACTACCCACTCACCTCTGCTGCCTCTGTGTCAATGAGCTGCGAGCACTGAACCCAATCTCGCAGATCCCGGAGGTGGAAACATGAGGTCAATATACTCTCCAAGAAGCTGGAATTTTGGATGGACACACACTGGGGTAGAAGGTAGTAGGAACTGAGTGCTCTAAGGAGCTATCAGTTCATCTCATTGAGATCCCCAGCGCTGCCAGGTTCCTGGACCGGTCACTTGATAGTGTAACCTATCCAATAAACTATTCAGTTCTGATTCTCTATTTCTATTTCTCTCCCTTTCTCCATCTACCGACCTTTTTCCCCCCCCCTCTCTCTTCTTTTTACTTAGGTTAACCATCGTTTTTTGTTGCCTAAAACTAGAATCCTGACATAAAGTTCCCATTGTTTACAGAGTGAGGTTTGCAAATGCTTCATGCCAGCTTCTGATAATCTCCATATTCTGGCCACGACTTTATCTAATTTTTCCCCACCACTACTTCTCTGCAAACATAAGTTATTGCGAAAATGACCTACCCCTCCTCCAAATGCTCCCCACCCCCTTTCCTGCCTCTGGGTTTCTGTCAATTCTTCCTTCTGATAATGTCCTCTCTGTTTTCACATCTGATTGATTTCAATTCCTGAGTTCTCTCTTTTGAATCTCATAGTACTTTTTGTTCTTGTTATGTGAAATCTGTATTTATATATATGTCATGTAAACAAGATGTATATAAACAGCATCCGGTTTAAGAGAAAGTAAATGTAACCTGTTCCTTGAAGCACTTTGTGAGCTCCTTCCTAATCTCAATCTCATTTCTCCCTCCCTAGAGGAAGCCACTGTCCTGAATTTTGTACTCATTGTTCCTTTGCTTTTCATTTTAGTTTTGCAATGTACATGTGCCATATATTTCTAAACAATAAATTGTATAGTTTTGCCTGGCTTTACCTTATGCAAATGCAACATGTATTCTTAATTAGCTTTTTTCTGCTCGATAGTCAAGTGTTTGCAGTAACTGCTTGTTGATTTGTATAGCTATAGTACATTTATTTTAACTGCTATGTAGTATTCTACTACTTGAATTTAAAACAATTTATTTTACCATTCAACTGTTGATGGATATTTAGTTTAGTGCCAGTTTTGTTTTTGTTTTTCCTTAAATAACTATTTAATTTCACCAGGACACATTCAAAGTAGAGCGGCTCTGGAGTCACACTGGTTGCATTTAAATCCCTGCTCTACCATTTTCTCTGATCTTGGACTATGGAGTGACTCAGCTTTCACATCTATTACATAATAGCAGAGTAGTAGGTAGTGCCTGGAGTAAAGTTACTGCTCGGTATTTTTTGATTGAAGAATGGTTCTCTCACGTGTACACATATACTATAATCCACTAAAATGAATTGCTATCAAGTTTCCAAACATTTGTTGCTCTTTCCTAGGACCACAGTTATCCTCAGGTCATTTTTCTTTCCCTTTAGAATTGCTTCTCCTACTTCCAATGTCAAAATCCTTCATGGCTTAACTGTAATGTTATTTTCTTTGGGAGGAGGGCAGCAGAGCAAGGTTTACTGAATGATAGCAAAGCAATAGTACAAAGTTCCCAAAGTGGGAGGGGACCCGCGAGGGTTGCCCTGTAATGTTTCTTCTGGATAAATCCTTCCATTATCGCCACCTGCAGAAATGATCCAGTCTTTTAATTCTTATGATGATTTGGTTTTGTTACTCTCTGGCTCTTGTTAATGTATATTGCCTTGTGTGATAATATGTATTGCCTTGTGTGATAGCTATTTAAATACCTTATCTCCGGACACCTGGGTGGCTCAGAGGTTGAGCATCTGCCTTTGGCTCAGGGTATGATCCTGGAGTCCAGGATAAATACTTTATCTCTTCCTGATATAGATTATAAACTTATTTCAAGGCAGTAGCCAAACTTCACACATTTTGGCTTACTTTCTGCATCTAGCCTGATGTCTTACTTATGGTACTCTCTAAGTATTAATAACTTGAAAATCAATTCAAACAGGTGATTGTTGCAGATATCTGTTACTATGTAATAAACCACTCCAAAAACTTTACGGGTTTAAGATTATAGCCATTTATTTACTCATGATTCTGTGAATCAGCAATTTGATCTGGGTTTACCAGGCAGTTCTTCTAGTGGCCTTGCCTGGGGTCATTCATGTAGATGTTAGTCATCTGATGGCTTGATTGGGCCTGTGTGGCCTAACTATCCTCCCTCACATTATCCAGATGGTGGTGGTGGCCATTGGCTGGGCCATATGTCTCCAGCAGGATATTCCAGACTTCTTTACATAGCATCTGGCTTCCAAGAGACCAGGAGATGGAGCTGCAAAGTCTCTTGAAGCCTAAACTCTACATCTTCATGTTGCCATTTCTGCTGCATTCTGTTGTCAAAGAAATCACAAGGCCAACTCCAAAGTAAGAGATGGGAAATTAAATTCTATGCTTGATGGAGGAGTGGCACACTGCAAAGGAGGCATATATATAGGGATAGAAGGAATTGTGCCATCTCTGCAAGAAATCTTTTTTTTTAAAGATTTTATTTATTTATACATGAGAGATACACAGAGAGAGGCAGAGACATAGGAAGAGGGAGAAACAGGCTCCTTCAGGGAGCCTGATGTGGAACTCCATCCCAGGACCTGAGATGAGATCAGGGATCCCAGGGATCACACATGACTGAGCCAAAGGCAGATGCTCAACCACTGAGCCACCCAGGCGTCCCTCTGCAAATTATCATAGTGATTATGTGTAGAATTTCCTTTTACCTCAAGTTCAGAGTTTCAGCTTAAATTTTAGATAAACTGCTCATCTAAGAAAGCATTTCCCAACCATTTTGCTGAATCATAAAAACCTTCTTAGTTTTAATCATGAGCTAAATTAAATTAACACACGTAATTTTAAGGTGACAGCAACAATGATAATCATGACTAGGACCACCAGCTAATATTTATTGAATCCATATTCTGGGTTAAGCCGGTTAACTTATACTCTCTTATTCAACCATCACTATTTGAGTTAAGCATTGTTGTCTCATTCTTATTTTTTATTTATTGTTTATCCCCCCATTTTTAAAAATAAGGAACTTGAAGTTCTAATAGTCTGTTACTTGCCCAAACATATTAATGACACATATCACTTCAGGGCTTCAGGGAGTTAAAGTAAAAATGTAGGCTTCCAAAGAAAAACATTTTTACATAGTCTGTTTATATACTATCAATTATGAAATAAATGTCTCTTCAGCCCCTAGAGCAGGAGTGATGTTTTGTTCCTTGGCATCCTGGTGTTGAGTCTCCAGCCTCAATAAATTCTGTTTCTTTTACACCCACAGTGTTATTCCAGAAACCAGACGTTCCTGGGATTTCACTATGGAGTCATCTCAATCCACATCTCCTGCGTCTTGGAATTATGTCCCAGGCAAACCCATATTTCTGAAGTGACCTCTTCCTAAATCTGCCTCAAGAGAAATAGTGCCGAGCTGTAATCCTGGCCTGATAGTCTGCCTAGACTGAAGATCCTAACCTCAGTCATTTAACCTACAGTGTGATGGCCTCCCAGTTTTCAGATGGGAAGAACTTGCAGACACTTAATCTTGAAGGGAATCTGGGCCAGCTTGACCAGAACAAAAAGCAGGAGCTGAGGACTGCTAACTAATCCAGGACATTTGGTCACCGTATCACTTTAACCCATTAATTTATTTACCAAGTGACTATCACCAGATAGTTTTGGGGCAATTTTAGCCCTACTTCTCTTCTAAGGAATTCCTCAAACCTTCAGCTTGAGAGATGCTGGATTATTTGAAGTAGGGATGAATGACAGCTATTAAAGACCTCTTCTTTTTTTTTTTTTTTAAGATTTTTATTTATTTATTCATGAGCGACACAGCGAGAGAGGCAGAGACATAAGCAGGCTTCACGCAGGAAACCTGATGTGGGACTCGATCCCGGGACTCCAGGATCACACCCTGGGCCAAAGGCAGGCGCTTAATTGCTGAGCCACCCAAGGCATCCCAAGGAGCTCCTTTTCAATTAAAAGAAAAAAGTACAATAAAGTGGCCCACTTAGAACCAAGAGATTACTGATCTTGAAAAAGGCAGAAAATGAGAGAAACGAAGACATGGTTGGAGGTAAGGGAGGAGTAGAGTAACAATTGGATTATTATCCTATAGCTGTGTTACTAAGCAAAAACATAATTGTGGGAACTAATCATTTATTGAGTCCACATTGTGGTGCATATTATGCATTTATTTGTTAAACAAATTTGTATAGGGGATCCCTGGGTGGCTCAGCGGTTTAGCGCCTGCCTTTGGCCCAGGGCATAATCCTGGGGTCCCAGGATCGAGTCCCGCATCAGGCTTCCTGCACGGAGCCTGCTTCTCCCTCTGCCTGTGTCTCTGCCCCTCTCTCTCTCTCTCTCTCTCTCTGTCTCTCTGTCTCAGTCTCTCTCTCTTTCTCTCTCTCTGTCTTTCATGAATAAATAAATAAAATCTTTAAAAAAATGTATAAAGCACAGACAGCATGCCAGGCAATGAGTAAGGTGCCAAGAATATAAGAGGGAATAAAAGATACAGTAGCTAAAAAACTCAAGTAGCAACTAGCAACAGTGGTGAGACATATAACATATAGAATTTCCTGGTGTAGCTGTGGAATTCAAAAATGTATGTATGATATGAATGAAAAATATTATAAGAAATTGGAGAGTAGCATCCCCTTATTAAACAGGACAGCTGTTACTTAGCTCCAGCTGATTTTTGCCTTTCAAAAACATGTGGCATACTGTTGCCATACTTTTAAAACATCTCAAAAGAAACCAGAATTCTGAATTCTTATGTGAAATCTATGGCTGAGGAGATGTTGTCTTAAAATTTAAAATCAAACAAACCAAAAACAAAACTGAGACACCAGTTTGAGATTCTCTAGTTTCCAGAGGATTTGTTTCTAGTGAAAGAGTGAATGAGCTCATGGTTTTGAAATAGTAGTAGGTGTAAGAGTATAAATTGTTATCTAACCTGCTCAACCTGATTTTTAAAGCTATGATGCTGTGGAGGCATATGAAGAGGCAGTTAATACAGAATTTGAAATGAATGCCCTGGAATAGCAATCTAGATTGTCAGAGGGTATATTCAATCATCACTCTGAGTACTTGGTTATAGAAATATAGTATTACATTTCTATATTTATGGTGGGCAGGGCATGTTTACTCTAGCACCTGTGAAAAGCAGGGTAATTGGCAACTGTTAGCACCAAGTGAACCTTGGGGCATGTAGAAAGAGTTGTCTGTTTTCAAGAGTGGTTTCTACCAACTGCAGTTGACTTCAGAGAGCCTTCTTTATCCTTGACATCCTCCTTTCCACCTTGACAGGTAAACTCAAATCCTATAGTCTGGTAGGGATGCCTAAGTTTGTCCATTTACTCTCCTTTTTTAGTGTTTTAGTCTGTTTGATGTCCTCCTGCTCCTCCCAGCTTTGCTTAAATACTTATTCTTTGTTAATACTGCTCCAAAGACCCCCTACTTACATATATCTCAACCTCATCTGAACTTCTTTAGAATTTATGCTCTGTATCATTCAATCTAACCTTTAATCAGTTATTATCTTATATTGTCATTTAAATGTATCATGTATGTATATATATCTAATGTAAATGAACTAGAATACAAATTTACTGTAATTTATATTTATTTAAATTACTCAAGGGACACCTTGGTGGCTTAGTGGTTGAGCATCTGCCTTTGGCTCAGGGTGTGATCCTAGGATCCAGGATGGAGTCCCACATTGGGCTCTTTTTTTAAAAAATATTTTTATTTATTTATTCATGAGACACACACACACAGGAGAGAGAGAGAGAGAGAGAGAAACACAGGCAGAGGGAGAAGCAGGCTTCATGCAGGGAGCCTGATGTGTGGGATTCGATCCCGGAACTCCAGGATCATGCCCTGGGCCGAAGGCAGGTGCTAAACCACTGAGCCACCCAGGGATGCCCCCACATCAGGCTCCTTGCAAGGAGCCTGCTTCTCCCTTCTGCCTGTGTCTCCCTCCCTCCCTCTCTCTCCCTCTCTGTGTCTCTCATGAATAAATAAATAAAATCTTATAAAATAAATTCCTCAAGAGTTTAAGATCCCTTAGATCACCTTCTTGGTGATTTGCTAGAAGGACTCATGGACTCAGAATATAGTCATAGCTATGATTTATTACAGCAAAAGGATAGAAAGCAAAATTAGCAAAGGGAAAAGGCACATGAGGCAAAGCCTGGAGAAAACCAAGCACCTGCTTCCAAGAGTCTTCTCTCAGTAGAATCACACAGGACATATTTAATTCCTCCAGCAATGAATTCTGACAACATGTGTGTAATATTGTCTACCATGACACTCATCAGAAACTCAGTGCTTGGGTTTTTACTGGGGCTGAGCATGTAGGCACCCTCTGGCTAAGATATACCAAAATTCCAGACTCCTAGAAGCAAGGCAGGTATATAGAAGAAACCATAGTGTTTGTACAAAAAGTTTAAGCCACTCTCATCATTTAGGGAAAGTTTTGTATTTGTGTAGGGAACTGTTTATCATTCAGATTCCCAGATACCAACTTTGGGAGCAGGCCTTTCTAAGGATAGCAGTTTCAGGCTTGCTATGTTAACTCTTTTCTACACACAACCCACAAATACTTGGGTAAAGGGAAGCGTGAACTGGAAGATTTTTCTTTTAGTACTATCATACAACTGATTAGACTGATTGCTCACATAAATGTTCTTCTCTAACACTGCATGTGTTAGGTACAACAAACTGTATATTTTCCAATTACAGAAAATTTATCGAAATATTTTTACCCTATTTATTTATTTGAGAGAGGGAGAGAGAGGGAGAGAGAGGGAGAGAGTGTGAGCATGCAAATGGAACGGGGGGGGGGGGGGGGGGGAGGGGAGAGGGAGAGAGAGAATCCCAGCAGGCTCCATGCCCAACATGAGCCTACTTTGGGGCTTGATCATGACCTGAGACAAAATCAAGAGTTGGATGCTTAACTGACCGGGCCACATAGATGCTCCTATTTATTTATTTTATTTTATTTTATTTTATTTTATTTTATTTTATTTTATTTTATTTATTTTATTTTATTTTACTATTTTATTTTATTTTATTTATTTTATTTATTTATTTTATTTTATTTTTTATTTATTTTTAAAATATTTTATTTATTTATTCACGACACACACACACACACACACAGAGAGCGAAGCAGAGACAAGCAGAGGGAGAAGCAGGCTCCATGCAGGAAGCCCGATGCTGAACTCAATCCAGGGACCCCAGGATCACTGTCTGAGTCGAAGGCAGGAGCTAAACCGTTGAGCCACCCAGGGATCCCCATGCCCTAGTCTTTTTATTTTATTTTTATTTTTTATTTTTTTTAGAAATATGGGGCATTGCCACATATTATTTATTTATTTATTATTTTTTTAAATTTTTGTTTATTTATGATAGTCACACACACACACACACACACACACACACACACACACACAGAGAGAGAGGCAGAGACACAGGCAGAGGGAGAAGCAGGCTCCACGCAGGGAGCCTGATATGGGATTCGATCCGGGTCTCCAGGATCACGCCCTAGGCCAAAGGCAGGCGCCAAACCACTGCGCCACCCAGGAATCCCCCTAGTCTTTTTATTTTAAAGCAAATTCATGCTTTTAGGGGGGGGAAAAGCTCAAGCAATATACAAGTTTGGAAAAAACAAAGACTCCCTCAGCATTTTCCCTTTTAATATTTTGTTTTATATCCCAGGCTTTTTGCTATGCACATACAAATATATACATACAAAAATAGATTCTTACTATAGAGATTTTCCTATAACATGCATTTTTCACATAAAATTATGTAGCAAATGTTTTTCATACCAGTACCTATGGATCTATTTTAATCTTTTCAGTGTTTACACACTAGCCCATTGTATTATCATAATTTAACCTATTCCCAATCTTTTCCCGCTAAAAATTATGGTACAATAAGTATCCTTCAATTCATACATTTTTTTTGTATTTCTATGGGATAAAGTCGTGGAAGTAGAAATGGTGTGCCAAAGTGAAAATTCTGTTTTAGTTTATCCCTCTTATGGTAAACTATCTTGAAGTCTTTATATAACATGCAGCAATGAATTTTTTTTTTTTTTTTTTTTTGAGAGAGAGAGAGAGAGAGATCAGGGAGGGGCAGAAGGAGAGGAAGAGAGAATCCTAAGCAGGCTCCACACTCTAGCCTGGAGCCTGACATGAAACTCAGTCTCACAACCATGGGATCATGACCTGAGTGGAAATTAACAGTTGGGCACTTAACCAACTGAGCCACCTAGGCACCCCAACAGTATTTTTTGACTGGCTATTCAGCGTCCGTTCCCTTTCTTTTCCATTCCTACCCATTCTAAGGTTTTTTCTTGTAGAACCAATCCCCTCCCATTACATAATGTTCATACAATTCCAGTGGGATCAACTACTACCAGGTCACATCCTTGTCACTGTTGAGGAATGGACAGTAATTCAGGTCCATGCTAGTCAGTACCTGACATCCACTTTATCAACGTAACTGGTTCAAAATGGACAGAT
This sequence comes from Vulpes lagopus, assembly GCF_018345385.1. NCBI lineage: Eukaryota > Metazoa > Chordata > Mammalia > Carnivora > Canidae > Vulpes > Vulpes lagopus. The sequence goes on from NC_054828.1 coordinate 108,574,101, forward strand.
CAAAGCAAAGTTCAGACTTGTGGTACATGGGTGGACCTAGAGAAGTGATGCTTTGTTTTTGAATGTGAAAAAGAAAGCATGTTGTCCTGACTACTTCTAGCAATGATTTCTTTACCATGAGAAAGCAGCCTGAGATTGAAGCTGATACATTAAAGAGATGAAGGTAAGAAAATTGTAGACAAACAGTATAAAAGCCACTGACTAGACCTTGTTAGATACCCACCTTACTACCAGGGTTTTCAATTGTTACTCAAAAGTCTGGTTTGTTGCTTAACAAACTGGAATTGAGATTTGTTACTGGAATCCCAAAGGATACTAACTGATACATTTGTCCTCTATTTATGCACAGCCTGGAGCACAATCTTTGGAATGAGATGGATATGGGTTGAAATTTCACTTAGCCATGTGAGTATGTAACATTATGTGACAATTTTGTTTTCCTTTTTTTTTTTTTTAAGTAGGTGTCACACCCAGGGTGGAACCCAACACAAGGCTTGAACTCAGACTCTCAGATCAAGACCTGAGCTGAAAAAGAGTTGGACGCTAAATTGATTGAGCCACCCAGGCACCCTGACAATTTTCTGAGTCAATTTTATTATTTTCTTTATGGGGATAATTGTATCTGTTTCACGGGGGGATTACAGTATTATGTAGTAGAATATGTAAATCACTTCACTTGAACCTAGTTGGGAATTCTAATTCAATTTTTTTAAATTCAGGTTTTTTAGGGGGGTTCTTTCTTATATGGATACATCAGCAATGCATTCTGATAATGATACTATAAAGAAAAACACATTTACATAGTAACCTGGTATTAAAATTAGGTGGCATAACTACCAATTTCTATTTTGCTGCCCATGTTTGTCTTTAAGAAGAGAAAAGGTTTCAGGGCATCTGGCTGGCTCAGTAGAGCATGTGACTCTTGATTTTGGGATCATAAGTTCTAACCCTACATTGGGAGTAGGGATTACAAAAGGGGGGGTGGTTTCAATATAAGTTAACATGGAATGGCTCTGGATATTTTAAGATTAAAAGATTTCAGGGGTGGCTGGGTGGCTCAGTCAGTTAAGTGTCTGATGATACAAGGGTCATGGGATTGACGAGCTACTGAGTCTAGCTCCCTGATCAGCTGCTACTCTCCTTGGCTCCCTCTCCCTTTGCTCCTCACCTGGCTGTCCCATGCACTCTTTCTCTCTCTGGAATAAATAAATAAATCTTTAAAAAATGATATCAAAGTTATATATTGTACTTATTACTTAATAACCCATGACCTATGTATAAATATATATTTGGATTCTAAAAAGAAAACATAAAGCATCAAATCAACATTTAAAAATTATTTTATTTTTTCATGAGAACACAGAAAGAGAGAAGCAGAGACATACACAGAGGGAGAAGCGGGCTCCATGAAAGGAGCCTTATGTGGAACTCGATCCTGGGATTCAAGGATCACAACCTGAGCTGAAGTTGGATGCTTAACCGCTGAGCCACTCAGGCATCCCAACATTTTTTTCTTTAAAGGTTTTAAGTAATCTCTACATCCAATGTGGGGCTTGAACTCATAACCCTAAGATCAAGAATCACATGCTTTTCCAACTGAGCCAGCCAGATACCCCTAAAATCAACACTTTTAAAAAGTGAAAATCATTTTGAAAATCTTAAAACAAAATCTAAATATAACCAACCTGTTATGGAGAAATGGAAGGAATAATGGACAGTTTAGGGATTGGAAACTGTAGTAAGTTTAGCTTTTTTATTACCCTCTTTGCTAAGATCATGTCTGTATCATAAAAATTCAAACACATTCTATTCATGTCTTTATTTTTTTTTTTTATTTATGATAGTCACACACACACAGAGAGAGAGAGAGGCAGAGACATAGGCAGAGGGAGAAGCAGGCTCCATGCACCGGGAGCCCGACGTGGGATTCGATCCTGGGTCTCCAGGATTGCGCCCTGGGCCAAAGACAGGCGCCAAACCGCTACGCCACCCAGGGATCCCTATTCATGTCTTTAAAAGGCCATTTGGGGGTCACCTGGGTGGCTCAGTGGTTGCATCTGTCTTTGGTTCAAGGCATGATCCTGGGGTCCCGGGATCGAGTCCCACATCAGGGTCTCTGGAGGGAGCCTGCTTCTCCCTCTGCCTATGTCTTTGCCTCTCCGTGTGTCTCTCATGAATGTATAAACAAAATCTTTTTTTTAAAAGCCCATTTAGCATATTATTTGGTATACCAATATTTCTGAGATGATGATGGTGATGGGGTGGTTGGGCATGGGGTTTGGTAGCAGAGACACAGGAGCTATGGGTAAAGTAGTTGTCTTTTTATCAGCCACCAAAAGAGACTTCCTTGGAAAATGAGTAACCAAATCTAGAATATATATTTCTAGGTCTTCTTCAGAGGTAGTTGGTGTCCCTTCCCACAAACTGTCCTCAGAGGGCCCATTTACACTCAATAAATTCTATGTCTTCCTTTGCAAATATGTTAGCGTTTTTGTGTATGAGTGTGTACTGAATCATGTACTTTATTTGAGCAATTTCTCCCAAATTAATTAAAAGAAAACAGAATAGGAACAAAAAAGGTGACTATGGGGACACCGGGGTGGTTCAGTGATTGAGTATCTGCCTTTGGCTCAGGGTGTGATCCCAGAGTCCTGAGATCGAGTCCAACATCGGGCTTCCTGCATGGGGCCTGCTACTCCCTCTGCCTGTGTCTCTGCCTCTCTCTCTCTCTGCTGTCTCTCATGAATAAATAAATAAAAACCTTTAAAAAAGTAGTCTATGTTATTATAACAAAGCAGTAGTTATAGATAGAATGTCTCACTTATATTTATATAGCTTCACACAAAGCAGTTTCATCTATTTTATCTCATTTGATCCTCTACACGAATTATTATCCTAATCTATATGTGTAAAAACATGAAGCTCAGAAGAGTTAAACTATTTGTTTACTTCCACATGGCAAACAATGAAGGAATCAGGTTCTAATACTCATCTAATCACAAATCAAGTGTTTCTCTACTATATATATTACATTATTCCTAAGTCGGTTTTGTCTAATAGGCTAGTGTTTTATTTTTTCATTTTTATTTTTAAAAGATTTTATTTATTTATTTGAGATAGAGCAAGAGAGAGAATACATAAATCAGGGGTGGGTGGGGGTGGCAGAGGGAGAGGGAGAAGCAGACTCCCCATTGAGCAGGGAGCCCAATGTGGGGCTCCATCCCAGGACCCAGAGATCATGACCTGAGTTGAAGGCAGACTCTTAACAGACTGAGCCACTCAGTGGCCCCAATAGGTTAATGTTTTGTAAGTGGAATTTGCACCAAGTCTGTAAAAAGGGGGTCAAGCACATAATTTTTCTTTATTATTCTGGATTCTAGAATTCTAGTTCCAGAATCTATAAACTACTGTTTATTTTAAACTTCAAGAAAGACAAGTCTAGAGTGGTGCTTTGGTGCAAGTGCTTGCCTTCACTTCTTTTAAAAAACATTTATTGAATATAAGAAATATATGTGGAGATGAATATAACAAATTTTTGCCTTTGAAGAACTAAAAACTCTAATTGTGTTTAACTGCACACAACATATAAGGCAGGATGAGGTAAGTGCTTAGTAGAAAGACATAAAAGCAGATGAGAGGAGTCTTGAACCAAGTTTGGAATGACAAAGCCAAATGAGAGTTAAATGTTCTTCTCATTCTTCTAAGTTATCCCTCTCTAGAGTACACATTATTGCAAATTTCTGTCATAATCATAATTCTCAGGGCCCATCCTCTTTATAATTTTTTAAGGATTTTATTTATTCATTAGAGACAGGGAGAGAGAGGGAGGGGGAGCACAGGCCAGGCAGAGGGAGAAGCAGGCTCCACGCAGGGAGCCTGATGTGGGACTTGATCCTGGGACTCCAGCTTCACGCCCTGGGCCTAAGGCAGGCATCAAACTGCTGAGCCACCCAAGGATCCCCTAGAATTTTTAACTTCATATAAGAACTCAGCATTCTGCAGTCTCTTCAATTAACTTTATAGTTCCTATCATTTTCTTGCTAAGTCATTAACATCATTTCTAGCTGTCATTTTTTCCCCCTCCCATCTCTCTGCTGTGATGGTGTGTTCTTTTTTTCCACAAGTTGTAAATGTAAAAAAATTTGGTGAAGCTTTTTTGTAAACCTCACATAAGTTTTTCCTGGTTTGAGAGAAACCTGGCTGATAGTTAATTATTCTGTTTGCTCCTTTTGGTAATCATATATGCATGTATCTTACACACACACATAAAGATATATATGATCTTTAGTAGTGTCATTGTATGTATTTGTATTCAGTTTTGACTATGGATCAACTCCATATATGTTGTGAACCTTAGTATGTACCAGGCACTGTGTGAAGTACTAAGTTACATAAGACAGGTCCCTGTCTCGAAGGAGCTCATTCTAGCTTCTATTTTACTAAAACTGTCAGTACTTAGAAAATATAAATTAGCAGTTCTCAATTACTTTCTGGAATTTGGAAATATTTATTGAGGGCTTACTATATATATTAAGAAATCTACTAATATATGATAATATAGCAATGTACATAACTGTTAAGTTTCCCCAACTATTTTCTAGACATATTCACTGTTATTTCCCACTCCTGAAAAGCATTTAATCTTAATTTATGTATTAGTAAATTTCTGTATCCTTTATATATGTGTCCACATCTTTGCGTCAGTCCTACATGAAACATCCTCAAGATGCCTTATGGTAACTGCCACCACTTACAATATTAAACAAGTAAACGTCACAAAATTAAACTTTAAAAACGCACGCATAAATCTAGTTCCCAAATTTATTTAATTTTCATCTGCTCAGTTTTTGCAGAGGAGCAAAACTTTTTTAGTTGTATCCTTTCTTTTTCAAAACTTAATGTTATAATCATAAATGTTTCTGTATTTCTGGAATCATGACTTTCAATAGCTTACATCCCCTTATATTGGTATGCCATATCTAGTCTCCAAATATTTAATATGAAGTTTTCAAACTTTCATACTACAGAGTGCAACTACAAATGGGACTGTTGAATTAAAAGTAGGAACTTTAATGAGTGTTATCACTTGTATTTACATTAAAATAAATGGCAAAAAAATAAATTAAATAAATGGCATTTATTGGGATCCGAGCAATCCTGTTTGCTATTTACGAGCTGTTAAGTAGAAGGCAAATGATCCTTTGTGTTTTGTTTTGTTTTTGTTTTTGTTTTTCACAAGTGCAATAGTATCAACAGTATCACACTTTGGAAAGCCAGTTGCTTTTTGCAAACTTTGATACAAATGTAAGGTAGCATTAACACCGCAGATTCGCATATTGGAGGTCTTGAGCAAGGCTTACCGGGAAATCCCCAAACGCTGCTTCTTCCCCCACCTTTTTAGAGTAAAACACTGACATTCTTTCGCTGACTGCTTGGCTTAGGTCTGATTTTCCGTTCAGAACCACCCAGGGAGTGGGTGACTGAGCTTCCGCAGAAGCTCTCCCCAAAGCGGCACTGGGGGCTGGGCGGGCCGAGCCCCTGCCAGCTGGTGTGGTCCCTGGGTCTGCAGCTGGGGTGGCGCTCGCCTCGGTGTGCAGGCTGCAGAGCCAGTCTGCCGCACCCTTCGAGGCCCGATCTCCGCCCGGTCTCGGCCAGGACGCCCGCCGACCGCAGCTGGGGAACGTGGACTGGGCCCGGCGCTAGCCACTCCCCGCCGCGGGGCCCCGCGGGGCGGGGGGGAGGGCGGAGTTCTGCGCAGGCGCGGCAGTCGTGCGACATCCGTCACTTACGGCTGAAGCGGTTTGTGCTGGGAGTTGGTGGCGCGGTGCAGGGCTCTTAAGAACGAGCGGCTTGGGCGCGGGTAATCAGCTCCCTCTCCCCTCTTTCCCACCTCTTCTAGGTTCTTGGGACCACCGCGGAGCTTCCGGACCTGATGCGGGCGCCCTGTCTTGGACTGTCCCACCTTGCTCTGCTGCTCCGGGTGCTCCCGCGCCCAGGTGGGGGTGAGGGGCGGGGTCGGGGGCTGGGCTGGACTCCATCCTGGCATCTTCGTGTTGAAATCTCCCGGGTAACTCACGGTTCTTCTTGTTTTCCAAGACTGGTTTCCGGGGATTGTGACTTGCAGGGTCCGCCATGGAGCCAGAGCAGATGCTGGAGGGGCAGACGCAGGTACCAGGAGGCCCTGGCTTCAGGGTGGCGGTGTGCAGCGAGAAGGGGTGGCTCACGGCTCAGTGACCTGTGTTTTGTTTCCTAGGTTGCAGAAAACCCTCACTCTGAGTACGGTCTCACAGACAATGTGGAGGTAATTTCGCCCAGTTCTTATGCCGCATCTGAACGTCTCTTATGAGCTGGAGCAAACTTGGGATCCTTTTTTTTTTTTTTTTTTAATTAAAAAAATTTTTTTTTACTAGGTTGCTTTGCACAAGGGAAAACTTTATCAACATGAACTAAATAGTATCAAATCATGGGTAGCTTGTTTTATTAGCAGTAGTAATACCTCGTGCCATGCAGACGTTCACATTAGTTTTGAGTCAAGAGGTTGAACTTCTGAAAGTGATATAAAGAAACAAACATGCGTTACTAATGGAGACTGGCCAATCGTTTGGCTTGGTGGGTATTAATGAATCTGTTGGAACGTTGCTTTGGAAAAAAAAAAAGCACGTTTAAAATTACACCCATTGTCTTTGTAGCAGAATAGTGTGCTCGTGGAGTTAACTTGTAATAAATGTTGATTTCTCTGCTGTTCAGTAGAAGATGCGATGCCGTTGGAAGCTATAACACATAATAGACCTTGGTTTTTGTCTTAGTGAAGTCTGAATTCAAAGACTACATGTGAAAAACATACAAAAGAAGATAGACTTTCTTAGAGCTTTTTTGTAGAAGTGCTAGGAGGTGGTTGTTCAAAGGTAGAGGTTATTTTGTAAATGAATGAGTGAACGCCAGGACAAAAGAATTAGCCAAAGCTGGGTAGGATTGGTTAGGAAAATAGAGGCTTCCGGGAGATGTGTGCGTTTTATTGGGAGCGGGTGGGGAAGGAGACATTGCCAGTGATTAAGTTTGGATAAATGCACATAACTATTTCCAAGCTGCTATTATTTCTTTGTGCTGTGTACCAGACACACTGCTAAGTAATTTACATGTATCTTTAGTCCTATAAAGCTCAGGGAAGTTGAATACCTTGTGCAAAGTCACCAGGAAGTATAGTGGAGGGCTGTGTGTTAAACGTAGGCAGGTTGACGTTTTTGAGGTACAGTTAAATTGTCTTGACAGTCTTGATCAGTACTAGAGTTCCCTGGTATGTGGAATAACCACTCTGCCTTACAAAACTGCTAGGAATGTTTCTGGGTTTGATATCAGTATATTAAGAAAAACACTTATCTATTTTCATAATGTAACCTTTAATTGAACCTGAAGATATTTTACACCACTTTGTGTTTCATTTACAAACTTCTTTATAGACATCAGCACATCAGCAGTCTTTTCTTTTTCTTTTCTTTTCTTTTCCGCTTTTCTTTTCTTTTTTTCAGCAGTCTTTTCTTGATGATGTTTGTATATGAAGGCAGAGTCATGATAGAGAAGAGCAGTGATTCCCAAAGGCTTTCTCTCAGGTTCTCAGACCAATTTCCGTGGTAATGAGAAAAAAAATGAGAGTAGAGGGAGTGTTTGATACACTCTTTGGTGATTGGTCTTCCTGCTTCTATAGTTTCATTTTAAGATTTTATTTATTGATGACACAGAGAGAGAGAGAGAGAGAGAGAGAGGCAGAGACACAGGCAGAGGAAGAAGCAGGCTCCATTCAGGGAACCCAACAGGGGACTCGATCCTGGGTCTCCAGGATCACACCCTGGGCTGAAGGCAGCACCAAACCTCTGAGCCACCGGGGCTGCCCTGCTTCCATAGTTTTAATCAATTAATTAATTAATTAATATTTATTTATTTATTTATTATTTATGATGGTCACACAGAGAGAGAGAGAGAGGGGCAGAGACATAGGCAGAGGGAGAAGCAGGCTCCATGCCCGGAGCCCGACGTGGGACTCGATCCCGGGTCTCCAGGATCACGCCCTGGGCTAAAGGCGACGCTAAACCGCTGAGCCACCGGGCTGCCCCTCTTACTCTATTTCTGCCTTTAATGGCTTATAAGTTATAATTTCTTTTTAGGTGCTTGCTTTATAGTTTATCCATGCAAGTTTGACTTCACAATTTACCTTCAAGTGGCATTATTTCTTTTTGTGTAGAGTATAAGAACCTTACTTGTACCAAGGGCTCCTAGGTGCCTCAGTCAGACTCTTGGATTCAGTGTAGGTCCCCCATTGCTTGGGTTGTGAGATTCAGCCCCTCATCAGGCTCCTAGTTCAGCAGGAGGTCTGCTTGAAAGATTTTCTTCCTCTGCCCTTTCCCCAGCTCGGTCCCTCTCTCAAAATAAATAAATAAATCTTCAAACAAACAAACAACAGTATTGTCCCATTTTCTCTCAACTGACCTTTGGACTGTTGTTATGTTTTACTTCTACGTATAAGTCCTGTAATTCATTTTTTTCTTTTTCTTTCTTTCTCTCTCTCTCTCTTTTTTTTAAGATTTTATTTATTTATTCATGAGAGACACACACACACACACACACACACACAGAGGCAGAGACACAAGGCAGAGGGAAAAGCAGGCTTCATACAGGGAGCCTGAAGTGGGACTTCATCCCAGGTCTCCAGGATCATGCACTGGGCCAAAGGCAGTGCTACACCCCTGAGCCACATGGGCTGCTGCATTATATTTTTCTTAAAAAGTTAATTATCTTTATTTATTTTATTTTATTTTTAAAAATACTTTATTTATTCATGAGCGACAGAGAGAGAGAGAATGGCAGAGACACAGGCCCAGAGAGAAGCAGGCTCCATGCAGGGAGTCCGATGTGGGACTTGATCCCAGGACTCCAGGATCACGCCCCAGGTTGAAGGCAGTACTAAACCGCTGAGCCACCGGGCTGCCCAGTTAATTATCTTTAAAGAGATTTTTCTGAATATCTGAAAAGTCATTATTTTGTCTTTTTTTTTTTTCTTTGGTCTTTATTCCTGAGATATTTTTGCTGGTATAGATTTGTTCCACTGTCTTTTTGGCTGACATCATTTCTGATAGGAAATCTGCAATCACTTCTGTCTTTGCGTCTCCATATTTAATGTCTCTTTTTTTGGTGCTTTTACGATTTTATTACAGGTTTTTTTTTTTTTTAAGATCTATTTATTTATTCATGAGAGACACAGACTGAGAGAGAGTCAGAGACATAGGCAGAGAGAGAAGCAGGCTCCTTGCAGGGAGCCCAATACAGGACTGGATCCAAGATCCCAGGATCCCATCCTGAGCTGAAGGCAGGTGTCCAACTGCTGAGCAACCCAGACGTCTCTTATTTCAGGTTTTAAATAATTTGATTAGGATGTGTCTTTGTGTAGTTTTTTTTTTTTTTTAATTGTGCAGCTTGTGCTTAGGATTCATCGAGTTTCTTGAATCTGTGGATTGAGTTTTCGTGAAATTTGGAAAATTTCAGCTTTTATTTCTTCAAGTATTTTTAAGAACTCTGTAAGCTTAATTTACTTATGTTTTTCCTCTCTTGAAGATGTGGAAGATGTTATAAGAAATGGTTTACAGCACTGCCTATTTTATTATCTGTATCATTTCTGGGTCTGTTTCTGTGGATTAAATTTTTTCCTCATTATGGGTAGTATATTCCTGCTTCTTTGTCTGTGAAGTGACTTTTTATCAGAGGCTGGGCATTGTGCATTTTACCTTGTTGGATACTGGCTATTTTTGTATTCCTTCAAACATTCTTGAGCTTTGTTCTAGGACTCAGTTAAGTTACTAAGAAACAATTTGATCCTTTCGAGGTTTGCTTTAAACTCTGTTAGGACCAGACTAGCCTTTAATTTAGGGCTAATATCCTCCTCTTTCATCTCCCCTAGAGCTCCATGTATTACAGTTTTCCAATTTTGGGTCGCAGGAACATGAACTATTCTTGGCTTCATGTGAGCTCCAGGGATTGTGTCTCTTCATTCCAGGTGCCCTGGGTAGTTATCCTGTATGCATGCACTGATAAGTATTCACCTAAAGACTGCAAGGCAATCTCTTTAATTTCTTTCTGAATATACCTCTCTTCTTCATGCACTCTTCAATACTCTGTCCTACAAATTCTAGTTGTCTTATTTCCCTGAAGTTTTAAGTCTGTCTTCTCAGCTCAAGGAGACTGTTGGGCTCTGCTTTGGTTCTCCGCATTGCATCCTATAAATTTTCTAGGCAGGAGGCGGTAATCTGGGATAATCCTAGTGCTCACCTTATTTTTTCCTCATATTTGTGATCAATGTTATACATAACCCTTAACACCTTTTACCTTTTAGGGAGGTGGTAATTTGGATGTATATATATATATATTTTTTTTTTTTGGATGTATATATTTTTAGATTAATTCAGGATTTGGGCTTAACTAAAATTAAGCATGGCTGTTGGCACATAGTGGATATTCATTAAATGTTTGGATGAAAAAAATAAATATTTAGTCAAGGGATTTATTATTACATCTATAGGAGTTGTTTAGGCATTGTTGATTCTTATTGAAGGCATTGAAATGTCATGTAACTGACTAGTTTTTGTCCTGCATGGGTATTATCTGTTGAAGTTTACCAAGGAACAATAAATTCTTAATCCATGAGCAAACAGATAACAATTTTACACATTAATTAAGCATAGAAGATTATTGTCTCATGTTTCAAAATAAGATGAAAAAATCATGAGCAAAATTAGAATAGTTGGCTGACATAGTTGTGGGAAGTGTCTTTGGAAATCATGGTGTATATATATATTGTAGGTATATGATTAAAATTTTTGTTTTTTACCACTTTTTACAAAATAAAATTGTCTAAAAAATTAAGTCTAGAAAATGTTATTTTGTTGTTGACTCATTTATATCCAGTGTGAGTATAATTGAAGCAAAAGTTCATTTTTAATTTTAATTTTAATTTTTTAATTTTTTTAAAGATTTTCTTTATTCATAGAGACACAGAGAGAGAGAGGCAGAGACACAGGCGGAGGGAGAAGCAGGCTCCATGCAGGGAGTCCGACGCGGGACTCAATCCTGGGTCTCCAGGATCACACCCCAGGTTGCAGGCGGTGCTAAACCGCTGCGCCACTGGGGCTGCCCAAAAGTTCATTTTTTAAAAATGATTTTATTTTTAGTAATCTTTACACCCAATGTGGGGCTCAAACATACAACCCAAAGATCAAGTGTTGCATGCTCCACTAACTGAGCCAGTCTGGCACCTCAATATTTCATTTATTTTTAAAAAAATTTTTAAATAAGATTTTATTTATTTATTCATCAGAGACACGGGGGGCAGTGCGGGGGGAGGCAGAGACACAGGCAGAGGGAGAAGCAGGATCCATGCAGAGAGCCCCATGTGGGACTGGATCCTGGGTCTCCAGGATCAGGCCCTGGGCTGAAGGTGGCGCTAAATCGCTGAGCCACTTGGGCTGCCCCCAAAATTACATTTAAATGAAAGTGTTCTTAATAGTGTTTTTCCTTTTAGGTAGCCACTTATTTCTAATTTTCTAAAATGTTTGATTTGTAAAAGAATGAAAAGTTTTTCAATAAAGTAGTTTTTGATGCTCTGGATGTCAGATGAATCTACATGAAAGACCTAAAATTTGAAGGTTCTTAGGAGTAGAAAGTATGTCATTGTTTCTTAAACATCATTTAAATACCATATTAATGATCTTTTCTGTATTAGTAATTCTGTATTAGTAATTAGTAATTAGTAAAAAAGGTAGAAACCTTTTTTGGCTGTCATTCGATTAATATTTTTTTATTCTATTCACTTTAAAAAATCATGAATGCATTTCTGTAAAAAAAGAAACAAATGGAAAGGCATTCTCATTTTGATAGAGGCTAACCATAAAAATAAAAACAGTGAATACAAAATGGTAGTAAATTTTAGCTATATTCTATTGCCTTTGGAAAGCTCTGAGCCTGAAGCCTGCTGTCTCTGTTAAGAGACTTTAGCAAGTGTTACAGAAGTGTTACAGACCTATTAAGTACCAAAGTGAGACTTTGTCCTTGATACTGTCTGTGATGAAAGAATTGAAACAGGTCTAGCTTTCTTACTGTGCTTCGGTGCTACTTAGTGTCAGACTTTTTTGAAGCATAGTGTAAGAAGGTATTCTTATGAAAAAAAAAAAAAACAGTAGCACTTGTATTTACTCCTCAACAGGCAGAAGGAAAGGGAGAAAAGGATCTGGAGATACTGGGGTGTATGGGCTGACTTGGTCTATAGGGCATGCAATACTTGATCTCAGGCTCATGAGTTTAAGCCCTATGTTGGGTGTGGAGCCTACTTAATTTAAAAAACTAAGTAAGTAAAAGAATGAGATACTATGGTGCCCTCAAAGAGAAAAGGTTTAAATGGAATTTAGAGATGGGTCTGGTTTTTATTTTGGCAGAAAGATTTGCTAATCAATATCAGCTTTTCTAGTCATTGATTCTGTTAGTGTCATATTATCATTAATTTTTGTTTAGCACTCAAAATAATCCAGTTATTTGTAATATACATGCATGTTTTTTGAATCCACTAGAGGATAGTAGACAATGAGAAGATTAATGCAGAAAAGTCATCAAAACAGAAAGTGGATCTCCAGTCTTTGCCAACTCGTGCCTACCTGGATCAGACAGTTGTGCCTATTTTATTACAGGGCCTTGCTGTGCTTGCAAAAGAAAGGTAAGACAATAGTATCTGTAAATGGAGTTATCAGAGAAAGGAAAATAAAGACTTCTCTAATTGAAATATTGTTATCAGTTATGCTGAGTTATTTTTAAAATATAGGTAATTTATAGATATTAGAGTTTTAAAAAAAATAAGTCAGCCATAACTGAATTCAGATACTTTCATTTATCTGTACTAGTCTTAGATCATATGTATATTTATAAAGCTTTCTAGTCATGGTGTACATGTAATTTTATGTCTTTTTTACTTTATAACAGAAAACTTTTTCTATATCTGCATAGCTTTTGTGATTATAATTTAAATTATAACAATACTGCAATTAATTTAGCCATTTTCTCATTGTTGAACACTTAGGTCCAATTTCCTTTGTTAATATAGGTTAGGCAATTTATATGTTTTCATGTCTCTTTTGCTTTTGTTAAATTACTTAAAAAGATTTTATTTATTTATTTGAGAGTGTGCCTATGTGAGGTGGGGGAGAGGGAGAGGGAGAGGGAGAGGGAGAGGCAGCCTCCCGGCTGAGCAGGGTACTAACTTGGGACTTGATCTCAGGACGCTGGGATAAGGACTTGAACTGAAGGCAGATGCTTAATCGACTGAGCTACCCAGGCACCCTTGCTTAATTATGTTCTTGTGATACTTTTCCAAGAGTTAATTTGCTAGTTTGAGGAATATGACTGTTGTTATGTAGTATATGACACATAAAATCATTTTTCTGTCTAGAAGTTTATCCTTAAAGTTCTACTATCATAGCCTCAACAGCATGAGTGTTGCTATAAACTTTTCTTGCAAAGTTGTTTTTTTTTTTTTAAGATTTTATTTATTTGAGAGTGAGTGAGAGAGTGAGAATGAGAGAAGGAGCAGAGGGTGGGGAGAGGAAGAAGGAGATGTCCTGCTGAGCAGAGAGCCTCAGGTGGGGCTCAGTCCCTGGATTCCAGGATCATAACCTGAGCTGAAGGCAGATGCTTAACTGACTGAGCCACCCAAGCGCCGCACTTGCCAAGCGGTTTTGATTTATATTTTTTTGTTAGCAACATTACAGTTTTTTTCTTTACATGTTTTTTCCTATTAATTATACCTAATATCTTTTTGTGTAAGCAAATCCAAAAAGAAAAATGTTTTCTTAAATTATATGTATAAAATAGGATTTGTTTATGACTGCAAGATGGATCTTGGCTCTAATACTGTCAATTAAAATATGGGCATCTTTTATATATATATTTTTTGTTCTTTATCTGCAGAAAGCCAGTATATGAGAAATTCTAAGTATTACTTTAAATGCTAGAAGGAAAAATTTGAAGAAGTTTTTAGGTAACATGCTGTTAGTAAATATACTTTTTAAGTAAGGAATTCTGGCAGAATTATTCATGAAATTATATATAGTATGTGAAAAATTGTTTATGTCTAGGCAGTTCAAAAGACCTTACAAATTTAAGGGAATGTTTTGAGATCATTGTAAATTAATTCTAAATATGCCTTTTCATAGTAGGATTTTAAATATCTGATTCCTCCAGCTTTTCATCTTTTGACTTGTTTTCTCAGCAAGAATAATTCATGGAAAAGTGATAAATATAAAATACATCTTTCGTTGACATTTTTTCCTAGTTTTATTGAGAAATAATTGACCTATATTACTGTATAAGCCTAAATCATATAGCATAACATTTGTTTTGTTTTTTTTTTTTTTTTAGCATAACATTTGATCTACATATATTGTGAAACGATACCATATCCATCATTTCACATAGATGCAATAAAAAGGAAAAAAAAATAAAAAGAAATTTTCCTTGTGATAAGAACTCTTAGGCACTCCTGTCAACAAGTTTGCTATCTATCACACAGCAGTGTTAGCTGTGGTCATTGTGTCGTATGCCATAGCCCTGGTGCTTATTCATCTTGTAACTGGCAGTGTGTGCCCTTCGATCACTTTTAATTCCCTTTCTTCCACCTCTTAATTTTAAAATATGTTTATGTTCTTAGTTGCTCTGTGTTGTAGCAGTATTAGAATTATTATTGATTTAAGTATTTGAAGTAAAATAGAGGTACATTTTTAGAATGAAACATACCAGAACTAACTTGTCCAAGTGACTATTGAATCCTTTGATTAATTTTTCAGGAGTTCATCCATTTGTCTCAATGATGCTACAGCCATTTTCTTATATTGTTTTTGTACTCTTATTGAAGGTTAATACCTGTGGAGAAAATTGTGCATATTGTAGGTGTATGGTTTGATGAATTTTCAGAACCCAAACATATCCACATAACTTGTGCTCAGATCCAGAAACTGAATACTGTCAGAATTCTCCCTTGTGACCTCTTTAAGTCATTATCCCCCCTGGGTAATCATCATCCCATTGTCAAAAATTACATTTTTGAAACTTGTGTTTTTAGAGTTGTATTTATGATCAGATGTAAGCCATACAAAACTTTCAGTCTCTTTTAACTATATTGCTGATTAACTTGCTTGCCTATTTCACTTACTGTATTTACTACAAATGGCCTTTGAGTGTAAAATGAAAATTAAACTGAAAAAGATGTATTTTCATTATGGAACAATACATTTAAATTAATACACTTAGAATATACATTTCTAAATTATGGATTTCTTTTCCCTTACAGACCACCAAATCCCATTGAATTTCTAGCATCATATCTTTTAAAAAACAAGGCACAGTTTGAAGATCGAAACTGACTTAATTGGGAAGAACAGAAAAATTTGGTTTCTACTGTAGATTTACATGATTAAGAGGCAGCTTTAATTGCCATGATTTCCCCCCCCCCCCCCTTTTTGGAAATATAAGAACCTTCAGGACAACAGAACTTATTTCCGGAATTGCAGAAGAAAACATATTTCCCTTATTTTGATTTAATCACCATACTTATTTAATGAGTGTATTCTGTGCAATTTTTTTCTCAGATTGTCTTTAACTTTGTTTTTAAAATAACCTTCAAAATAAACCGTTAAAGCGTCATTATTTGAAAGTAGTTTTTATTCTATATGGCAAATACTTATATGGTTCAGTTATTTTCATGAATTCCTTCTTTCTTGGGTCTTAGAGTACTGCAGGATGAAAATACACCAGAGTCGAGTTTAACATAAAATAAAAAAATCTCTGCCAGGTTTTCTCAGCGTTGTCCCTGGACCTCTTGGAGGGTGGGATCTTTGCATCTTCAGTTTTTAATATCAGAGGTAACTAATTCACAGTGAAGTTGTAGTACTGTTATAAGCATTGTGGAGAGTGTACAATATCCTTCATTGCCAGAACACTTGGTGGTAATAATGTAATAGTAGCTGTCTTTTATTGCAATTCTATGTGTCAAACATAATTACCATTTTACTTAAATTATCTTTAATACAGCAACTCTACAAAGTAGATATTGTTATTCCCATTTTGCAGATGAGGAAACATTTGGAGGGGTTTAAGTGACTTGCTCAAGATCACATTGCTGGTAAGTGCTTGAATGGCATTCAAACCCAGTCCTACCAATGTGTTGCTGATAGTTAAGTGAGAAGTGCTTGTGCAAGTTCACATCATTGCTTATTTGGCAATAAAAAACACCAACCAGTCCTATTTGGGGGTCTGCTCACTTTGTCCTGTATGAAAAAATTTCAGATAACTCATGAGCTCAGAAAAAAAGAGAACTGTCTGAAGAAAGCCAGGTAGGAAGAATATTCATTAAGAGAAGCAGTTCTTAGTGGGGAATGGCTTCGCCCTCTCACCCCAAAGGACTTTTGGCCCTGTCTAGAAACATTTTGGTTGTCACAACTGAAGTAAGGTGGAGTTCTACTGGCATCTAGTGGGTAATGATCAGGAATACTGCTAAATATCTTAAAATACACAGGGCAACCTGCATGCCCCACCCATCCCCAAGAATTATCTGCCACAAAATATCAGTTAGTGTTAAGATTGAGAAACCCTGCATAGAGGGGAACCTGGCTGGCTCAGTTTGTGTCATACAGTGCTCGATCTCAGGTCATGAGTTCAAGCCCCACATTGGGCCTAGAGTTTACTTACAGGAAAGAAAGAAAAGAAGACCCAGTTTTGGAGGAATGTTAAAGATATGTGTCCAAGCTAAACACGTGAAGGTAGTTGAGGTATAAAGTATGCTGATGAGGTATGTCTTACAGTTCACTTTAACACAGGAAAAAGCTTATTTCAGTAGAAGTGACTCTAGTGGGGAGGTGACATGGTTTTGATTTAAAATTGCAGATCTGTACAATTTGCATAAGAAAAGCCTGTAGCAATTGAGATCTCTTGCTTATATAGTAGTTTCCATAAATACTAATTCCATCAGATGCATTTTGGTTATTTGGCTAAATTCGACATAATCTCAATTTTTTGGTGATATTTTAACATTTGATTAAGTGCTAATTGGGTAATTTTTTATTAAAACATCAATAATTTTATCATCTTAATGGCAGTTCTTCATCTGTGATTCACATCAGAGCCACTTGGGGAACTTTTCATATATATTTCATATATAAACAGCCCCTGAGAGCCTGATTAAATTGTGATAGAACCTGGCTTCTGAATTTGCCTCTTTGAGGCATTCTGATATACACCTCTGGTTAACCACCAGTTAGAAGTAATGCAGTACTCTGCCTATGCTCCATAACTTCTAGTGTTGTATTGAATTATCTTTGACTTGGGGCTTAAATTACTCAATCTTGAAATTGATACTTTTTAAAGTAACAGCTGAGAATAGGCATATCTTTTGCTGCAATGCACGTGCTACTTAACAGTACTTAACATGTGCTAGGCACCATGCTAAATACATGAATTGTTATATAATCCTCAAAATCCTGTGAGGTAGGTTAAATTTTAATACCTCATTTTTAGATGAGCTAAGTGAAATTTTGTTAACTTGTTTAAGGTTATAGAGGAAAGTAAATTTGAGGCAGGGATTCAAACTCAGCTTAATGCTAAATTACTTTCCCTTAATGCTATATTACCCTCTGCTCTAATGCTCTCAGGTATGTTTATAATTTTTCCTTGGGGGAAAATCAGTCTGCCCATGTGTGTGCAGTAGAAGCCCTTTTATCCAGTTGGTAGGTGAAAAAGTGAGTCATGGTAGGGAATCCTAAATGACACTCAACAGATTTTTTTTTATAAGCGTAAAAATGTTAATCTGTATTAACTTGGTAATATTTTCATTTCAATCTTTTATCTGGGTATGGGTTCTCTGATTGGAATTCTGTATCATTTTTCTCCCTTAAATCACTCCTATGATGTATGGTCTGCATATTTCAGTATCAGTTTTTTTGAAAGTAGAGAATGCTTTTTTTTCTAGACATTTAAGAAGTAATTTGTAGAATCCTATGCTTGTTTCATGATTTTTTTCTCCAGCCTTCAGTCATCTTACCTGCCTCTAATTTGACAGTTTTTACAAAGTCTTTCCAAAGCATTCTACCTAATTTTTGTACACCTTTTGCATTATGTGTCTGTATTTCATTGGTTTATGTAATGTTTAATTAAATTATGTAATGGTGGTATCTAGTACAACTGGCATAAGTAAGGTGGAGAACACTATTGACCCTTGTTAGGTATGCACACAAACCTGAGAGGAGACCGCAATCATGTGAGAGTTTCTTAAAAAGTGTAATCTACAAGCTTATAGAGTTCAACTTTATTTTACTATGGGAACGGAGAGCATCACTTACTCCACTAAGCCGGTGAACTGAAAACCAGTTAAGCACATTTCCCTGTACTTTGATGAGGTATTTTACAAACCATGCCTACCCTTCGAATACTTAATGGATAGGTTATGGTTCAGTAAATAAATACAGAAATAGAATGGGAAGTCCTATATGTTATAGAATGAATTCTTGAATTACGTTGGTAGGTAGGTTAGTGGGAAGACCATAGAGCAAATTAGGCATAGATTCATAGGGGAAATAGAGACCTTGAATTGAGAAAAAGAAAAATGGTTTGGATAGAATGATGACATTGTCTATTTAATTCTGGTGGTCTTGTGGGAAGAATATTGAACCTTTGCTTAAATCTCATTTAGGAGAAGGCATGTCAGATTTTTAGAATTGATAACTTCCTGTTAGAAACTTGATAGAATGGTTGTAGGGATAGCATAATAATATAGCCAGATATTTTTCTGGACTGGATTCCAAAAAGGCATTAACAAATTGGAGGCCTGATACTTATCATCAAACTGTAGAAATGAGGGACAAAGGTGAAAGCTGTAAATGGCTATCACTGAGAATCTATTTATTTAAAAATCTCTACATTTAAATTAGGAAAGTAGGAAAGTAATATAGTGGAAAATAGGTCACCAGATATAAAAGGGCCAGGCAGTAATGAATACGAATTTTGTTTAAAAAAAAGTTAAAATCTTTTAACTCTGTTATTTCATTTCTGGGAATTCTAAATAATATTAACAATAAGTTTGAAAAAAGTTTTATAAAATTTATTTCAAAAAATTGGAAATGAACAAATTTTCATCTTAGTAAGAATCACTAAATACATACTTAGTGACTATTCAGTGTCAGGTACATAGTTAAGTATTTAATAAATATTACTTATCAAGTTTGGCTTCTAATGGAAGGGCAAACTTGACTGACTCTAGATTATAGTACTAGTTTGTGTTTTTTTTTTTTTACTGAATTATAGTTGACACACAATGTTACATTAGTTTCAGGTTTACAACACAGTGATTCAGCATATGCTATGCTCACAAGTGTAGCTACTGTCTGTTACTGTACAGTGCTATACAATACCATTGACTATTCCCAGTGCTGTACGTCTCATCCCTGGAACTCAACTCATTCCCTAAGTCTGCACCTCCCACTCTCCACCAATTTTTGGTCATTTCCCTCCTCCCCTCTGGCAACCACTAGTTCGTTCTCTGTGTTTATGGGTCTGTTTTTGCTTTTTTGTTTATTCATTTGTTTTTTAGATTCTACATCTAAGTGAAATCATAATGGAGAGCATCTTTATGCTAAACTCTTCTCAATTTTGATTTGTTCAGAACTCTGGTTTTATTCTACAATATTTTTTGGATATGGGGCTTTTAGTAATTAGTGGACTTCTTAAGCTGTCTGCTATGGATAGCATTTTATAAAAATGGTCAATTTGATATTGCCATGTAGGTTTCAAAAATCAAGCCTAAAGATATAAGTATTTTGTGTGTGTAGGTACTATATGTACATGGCACAAAATTCCAAAGATACTCAAAAGTTTAAATCTTTTGTCCATCCTTGTACTTCCGCCACCTAAACATATTGTTACTAATTTATTGTGTTTCCTTTTAGGAGTATTCTGTGTATAATCAAGTGTATGAGGATACTTATAATTATTCCGTTTTACACAAATGGTAGCATACTTTACACACTGTTCTGCAATTTGCTTTTTCCTCCCCCCCCAGCTCTCCATACAGTATACAGCACCACTTTAGTCTTTTTAACGGGTGTGTATGTATGAATATATCCTAATGTAACAAGTCTCATATTGATGGATATTGTGGTTGTGCTAGTTGTTTGCTAATACAGACTGATGCAGTGAATATAGGACATGTTTTTTTTTTTTTTTTTTTTAAGATTTTATTTATTTATTCATGAGAGACACAGAGAGATTGGCAGAGACACGGGCAGAGAGAGAGAAGCAGGCGCCCTGCAGAGAGCCCGATGCAGGACTTGATCCCGGGTCTTCAGGATCACACCCTGGGCTGAAGGCAGACACTTAACCTCTGAGCCACCCAGGCGTCCCAAGGACATGCTTTTTTAGAACATATGTTGGGTTATTGATGTTGGGTTCTGGGACTAGTGGTGCCCTATTTATTATTATTCTACTTTATAAGAACTCTCTATTAGTGAGGACTTCCTCCCTGCCTTTGCTATGACTGATGTTTATGGAGTGTCAAACCCAAATCCCTAGTAGATATCATGGAAATTGTTAATAATAACACGGAAGTTGTACAGTATTGCCAAACAGACTTCTTCTGGGATGTGAAATGAGTATTTTGCATTATATGGATCTCCATTAATTTAGGGGAGGTAAGTGAATAGTTTCAACAAATTCCTTTAAAGAGTCTCTCCTTGAATAAGGTAGCTAAAGAAAGATGGAAAGAAGGAATCATGATGGGATATATTGAGAGCATTCTTGAGATAATGGAAGATCTTTGAACCTTTTACTTCTCTTGGCATTGTGGTCTTTGCTTAACTGGACCAGTAAGAAAACTCCTTTGGGGAAAGAAGCCTCCAACAGAGCATTTTCCTATGGAGGATGCTTAAATTTAAATTAGGTTACTAGTTTGGAATGAATCCTGAGATTGTTCCTTGGAGTAGAGGATAATGATAAAAAGAAACAAAAAACAGCTTATAAATTGTTTTCAGAATACTTTCATTTTACTTCATGATTCTCACTGCAAGCCTGTGAGTTAGATATTGCTGTTTGCATTTGACAGATGAGAACGCTGAGGTTTAAAAGGTCATGTTAGTAGATGCCGTGATCAGCCTGAAATACCAAGCTTTCTTAGTTGATCGTATCCAGTGTCCCCTTCCCTCCTTTTCTGGGGCCATAGAAGCAGAATCAGGAATCATTGACTTTGTGAGCTATTACTGCTCATCAATGCCATGCCAGTCATATCAGTAGTTTTCCTTTTCTTGAAGTTTATGATGAAAAGTTTACCAATTTACCATGTCATCATTTACCACTGAATTTTGGTACTCTGTGAAGAGTACCATGGAATTAGAGCTGCCCCTCATCTTTTTGGGACATCCCTTTGGCACTACTTGGCACATCCTTTTTTTTTTTTTTTTTTTTTTGCTGTGTAGTATGTTAACATTTGGGCAGGTTAGTGGTTAGAGGGTTAGAAATGGGGTAAAGAAATGCATATCAGTGGAGATTTTTTCGTCTAATAATTGTGTAGAAAAAGGTGTGAAAGTCAGAAATGTTCCAATAATTGACCAGACTTTTAGGCCTGGGATGTCACACAAGATCTTTGGGCCTTAAAGCTGAAAAAGTGGGAGGAGGGGTGGGAATAGGAGAGTCAATTAAAACAAAAACAAAAACAAAACTGTATTATGACATTAGGGAAACTTGAATATTAGGCAGCCAGTTATCCGGTTTGAACTCTACCAATGATCTGTTCAGTATGAAATTCAGATTCTTTCACTGAAGACGTGCAAGTTTTTCTTAACTCTCTTCCCGGTTTTGGAATGATCTGCTTCATAACAATGCTACCTTGGTCTAAGATATCCTACTTCTCTGTGATTCTTCAATAGTTTTAGAGGAATTCTTTGTTCCTGACACTTATGTGAAATACTGGGATTTATAAGAGGAGGGGTTGTAAATAATGTTTGTTGCACGCAATACTCCGTCAGGCTCTACATTTATTACCTGATAACCCAGGGGCACTCCTTGATACGCTATCCCCTTTTCATGGGTGGGAATAACTGAGGCTAGCCTCGCTATTTTCACACTTGAATCTAATTAGGGAGTGAAGACATGCACCTTGTATACATCCGTATACAATGAAACAGGTGTAGGAGTGGCCCCGGGAAGCAACGGCTAGCGTTTGAGGGGGCCCCTGCCCTCATGCCATGTGCCTGTGCCTCTACAGGAACTTCGTGAAGGAGGCCGCAGGCTCGCGTCCCCGGGAGTGGAACCTCGGGCGTGTGTGCCGAGGCGGGGAGGGCGCGCAGCACCGGCCCGCGGGAAGCGGCGGCGGCGAGCCCGGGGCGCTCCTCGCGCGCGGAAGGGGGAGGGGGAGGGGGAGGGGAGGGGAGGGGAGGGGAGGGGAGGGGCTGGCCCGCGGCGGCTCCCGCTCCCCGCCCCCCGCCCCCGGCCTCTGCTGCCGCTAAACCCCGGAGCGCGGAGCGTGCACGCGGCGATCTCGGCGGGCCCGGCCGCGGCTGCTGGGCATGCTCAGTGGGCAGGACCCGCTAGTGGCGAGTAAGGAAGCGCTGGCTCCTCCGCGGCTCTGCCTTCCCCGGTTCAGGCCCGGCCCTGGGCTTTCGTGCGCGCGGAGCTGCGGCCGCGGCCGCCTCCCCGCGGGGCCTGTCCGGCCTCCGCCGTTAACCTCGCGGCGCGGCCGCAGGAGGAGCGCGGCGGGGCGGGGCCCGCGGGCCGGCGGCCGGGCCCTGCCGGGGTGGGGGCGGGGGCGGGGCGGGGGCGGGGGTGGGTGCGGGGAGTCCCGCGGGGGCGGGGGGAGGGGAGGGGGCGGGCGCGGAGTCACGGGGGTGGGGTCAGCGGCGCCGGCTGGGGAGGCCGGCGGGGAGGGGGCCGTGGGGGCGGCTCGGCGGAACCAGCCGCGGCCGGGGAGCGGCGGCGAGGCCGGGGGCCGGGGCCAGGGCTTTCCGGGCTTCGGTGAGGCCGCCGCGGGCCCCATCTTCCGGCGCTCGCCGGCGCTCGTGCTGATTGTCGCTGCGGCCGCCACCGCCCCGGCTGCCATCTCGTCCTCCCGGGCCGCCGCCGCCGCCGCCGCCGCCGCCTCCTCCTCCTGGGCCGGGCCGATCCCCTCCCCGCCGCCGCCGCCGCCGCCGCCGCCGCCGCCTCCTCCTGGGCTGGGCCCGCGGCGTCTCGTCCCCTCGGGGAGCCGCTCCCGCCGCCGCCGCCGCCGCCTCCTCATTCATCCTCGTGCACCATAGGCGGCACAGGCACCAAGATGTCCAACCGAGTGGTCTGCCGGGAAGCCAGCCACGCCGGGAGCTGGTACACAGCCTCAGGTAGGGCCCCAGGCCGGCCGGCCCGCTCGGCCCGCTCGGCCCGCTCGGCCCGCTCGGCTCGGCTCGGCCGCGGACCGCGTGCGGAGGGGGCGCCCCCGGGCATCCCGCGCCGCCGCCCGCTCGCCGCCGAGTGTGGGGCGGACGGCGGCGCGCGCCCTCCCGGGGCCAGGCTGGAGGCCGGGACCCGAGCCCGCCGGCCCCCGAGCCCGCCGGCCCCCGCCCGCCCCGGCCCCCGCCCGCCCCGGCCCCGGGAGGACGGCGCCCCGGCGGGGGAGGCAGGTAGGACCGGCGGGCGCCCCGGCCTCCCCTCCGCGGTGCCCGGCTGCCTGCACGCGAGCGCGGGCGCCGGACTTTCTCACGCCGCCGCGCCGGACGCGGGGTCCCCGCCTGCGAGGTCGCCTGGGCGGCGGGAGGCCGTCCCCGGGGTTCGCGGGGCCGGTGTGCGGGGGCGGGGGCAGGGGCAGGGGCAGGGGCTGCCGCGGCGGCGGGCGGCGGGCGGCCTCCCAGCCCTTTTGTCAGTGTTTTCATTGTTGCTGTCCGTCGCGGAAGGGGCAGCGGGACACGGCCTCGGCGCGCCGGCCTCCCCCCGCGGCCGCCCTCCCGCCCGGCCGAGCCGCCCTCCCGAGCCCCAGCCCCGGCCCCGGCCCCAGCCCCAGCCCCAGCCCGCCGCCCCGTCAGCGCCGCCCCCAGACTCGAGCCCTTTTATGTAAGAGCCCAGGGACGTTCCCTTTAATGAGCTCCTGGGTTGCGGCGACCGTGTTCCCGGGAGTACCTTCAGGAGTCCCATTTCTGGCGAGTTAACAAAGAAAGTTCCACCGTGATTCGTGCGGGTGACCAGACCCGACTTTACCGATGCGGATCTCGCACGAGCCGGGCCGGCCGGCGACAAGGATCGGGGGAAACTCCTGTCCCCGACTTGCTGCTCCCCGGGGCTCGGAGACACTTGCGCTCCCCGACTGGCTGGAGGTCCGCGGCGCGGGGACCCGCGGGGCCTGACAGGTAGCCCGCCCGCCCCTTCCCCGGTCGCACGGCCCGACAGTGTCCGCCGAGCCCGCCGCGGTGGGCATCCGGGGACGTGCCCGCCCTGCGCTTCTGGCCGGTGGCACAGCGGGACCGAGAAACGGGAGTCCCCGGGGCCCTGGCGTCGCTGACGCTCGATCCGCCAGTGCACGGGCCCTTCCCGGTTGTGGGTCACCAAGCCGCTCTTCACCGCCTTCCGAAGCGGTAGGAAGTCTCCGTGCTCCCGTTCATGGCCGTCTTTTATTTCTTTTGGTTTTGTTCCTGTATCTCTCTATAAGTGTTTTAGACTTTTTCATGGAGTTTGCCTTGACGTTTGGGCAAATGATCCTGGAGGAATTTTTATAGATTCTTGAATATCCTTTAGGTAGTAAAATAAGGTATATCTCGCACTTTGGACTTGAAACGACTTCTTCGGTAACCTCAAATATAACAAGAATCCTTTAATCTAGCCCCAAACATTCTCCGACTATAGCTATTTATCAGTAGTGAGTGAACACAAACTATTTCCTTCTTTTTTTGGGTATAAGTGTGATTTTATTTTTTTTACAGTGTTATATTAGTTTCAGGTGTGTACAGTATAATGATTCAACGATTCCTAAACAACTCTTTTCTCAGACATTTGAAATGCAATCTTATTTCCTTAAATTCTCAGTAAAGTCAGTAATGCCACTTTGATAATGTGAATTGTCATAGAGAACCTTATTGTTAAAAAAAGTCAGAGCATGTGTGGCGTGTGTGTGTGTGTGTGTGTGTGTGTGTGTCTATATGTATGTGTGATTTTAAACTTAAGTAATGATAAGGGATGAATTTAAAGCAATGTAGTTGTAAAAGCTTATTTCATATTTTAAAAATAAGTAAAAATAGAGAAGTAAAGTTTGATTTGGTCTAACAACTTACTTCACATTACTCCAGTGTACCTAGGTTGATAGCATTGACCATCGGAAAAAATTTTACTTGTGTTATTATTGTTTCCTTAGTGAACTATTTCGAAAAACTCGAGTAATAGAAGAGACAGATGTGGTTGTGGTTTGTCATTCTGTCTTTTCTACAGCATTCAGATCATGTCCATAGAATTAAAGTATTCGGTTACTGTTATAGGTAAGGGTGAAATCACATTTGCATCAGTTACATAGCTAGCTAAGAAAAAAAAAGTGCGTGTGCATATATGTTACATATCAATACACATAAATATCTTCATTGTTATATGCTAAATCCATTGATAGAAGTATAAATTATTCTTTATTTTCAAGGAATTTACACTTTATTTGAAGTAAGTCATAAGATGGCAAATACATTTTGGATAAATTGAGATAGGGCTTTTAGGAGTTCTGAGGATTATGGAATCACTTCAAGGTAGGATTTGGAGTGTGCTTTGAAGGAATGGTACTTAGGTAGGTTTGGAGAGGAGAAGAAACTTTGGGGGAACACCACAAAATACAGAGGCGAATAATATAAGTAGATAAATTTAATAAGAATGAATGGTTCATACTGGGGTATAGTTCTTGAGCCTGGAGTATTAAATTGGTGCTAGAGTATGGATGCCTGTGAATGCTATGCATCATAGTGATTTGATTTATTCAGTAGGTAGTCAGGACCAAGGGGGAAGTTTCTGAGTAGGGAACTAATATGGGAGTAGCATTTTAGGAAAATTAATCTCCTAGGAAGGTTAATCCTCATTTCTTTACCGGTGTATGGCTGGGCTCAGCAAACTATGCCCACAGGTCAAATCCGGCCTGCGGCCCTCATCATGAGCAAGTCTACCAGCCAAGAACAGTTTTTAATTTTCAAAGGGTTTAAAAAACAAACATAAGTGCCGTTGAAACCGTCTGTGGCCCGTAAAGCCTAAAATATTTATTATTTGGCCCTTTACAGAAAAATATGCCGACCTCTAGTGTAGGTTAGTGGTTCTCAAAGTGGGATCTCTAGACCCAGCAGCATAATGTATCTGTACTCTGTATTTTCTCCATATTTATTCTAGCTTTTATTGCATTATTTCAGGCTCTTACTATCTTCTCTCAAGACACTTTTAACTGCCTCCTAACTAGCCTTATCCTCCTTAAGTTCATCCTCTGCATTGCTCCCTGAATAATCTATCTATCTGACCACATAATTCCTTTGCATAAATCTCACTGACCCATCTTGCCGTTTGGAAGAGGTCTAAGTTTCTTCATGACTTGGCATCCTACTATCTCTTTGACCACTCCTTCTACCCCATCTCAGTCCTTGTTTTTACCACCCTTAAGCAACATGTAGCAGCTGTAATTGTTTCTTTAAATATACTGTGCTTTTTACTCAAGCTGTTTGCTCTGATGGAATGCATTTTGCCTGGATAATTCCTACTCTTCTTTTAAAGACTCAGTTGTTCATACCTTCATGATGGCTGTCCCGATACCTGACCTCTCTAGGTTGTTTTTGTTGATCCTTTGTAATTCTGTAATGTCCTGTGCATATCTCTGTACATTTATTTGGTTATCTGTATGTGTGGTCATCATCTTTTTTTTTTTTCTTTCCAAGATTTATTTATTTATTTTAGAGAGAGAGAGGGAGGGAGAGAGCATACACATGAGTTGGGGGGAGGGACAGAGGGAGAGGATCTCAAGCAAACTCCCTGTTTATGACCTATGAGATTACGACCTGAGCCAAAACCAAGAGTTGGATGCTTAACTGAGCCACCCAGGTACCCCTGTATGTGTGGTCTTCTGTAAGATTAGGAATTCCTTGAAGCTTGGGACAGTATCTTACTAATTTTTGGTACCTTATTATTATTTTTTTTATTTATTTGTGATAGTCACAGAGAGAGAGAGAGAGAGAGAGAGAGGCAGAGACACAGGCAGAGGGAGAAGCAGGCTCCATGCACCGGGAGCCTGATGTGGGATTCGATCCCGGGTCTCCAGGATCGCGCCCTGGGCCAAAGGCAGGCGCCAAACCGCTGCGCCACCCAGGGATCCCAATTTTTGGTACCTTAAATACTCAGCACAGATTTTGTACATAGTAGATACTCAGTAAGTATTTGAATGAATGAGTGTTAAAGTGCTTGACATATAGTAAATATGGCAAAGGTATTGATTGTTTAAATCCTGAAGAGCAGCAGGGGTGATTAAGGACCATTGCAGTTAAATCTCTGAGGATAGTATGGGTGAAGAATATTAGTGGTGGGAAAGGATTAGAAATCCTGATTCACCAGTTGGGACCCCATTTTATCTAAGTTTTTTTTTTTTTTTTAAGATTTTATATATTTATTTGTGGAAGTGGGGGAGAGAGATCACTGAGCAGAGGGGAAAGGCAGAGAGAGAAACAGACTCCCTGCTTAGCTGGGAGCCCGATGTGGGACTTGATCCCAGGACTCTGGGATCAACGACTTGAGTTGAAGGCAGACACTTGATCAACTGAGCCACCCAGATGCCCTAAGATTTTTTTTTTTTTTTTTAATTTATTGATTCATGAGACACACACACACAGGTAGAGGCAGAGAGGCAGAGGGAGAAGCAGGCTCCATGCAGGGAGCCAGACGTGGGACTCGATGCTGGGTCTCCAGGATCAGGCCCTGGGCTGAAGGTGGTGCTAAACCCACTGAGCCACCCGGGCTGCCCCCGGTCTAAGATTTTTAAAGAAGTGTGACATACATATAGAAGAGTGTATGACTAGGTGAATTTTCACAAAATAAGTACATTTATGTAATCAGCACCCAGCTTAAGGAACATAGAAGTACTGAAATCCCCAACCCTTACTGTGTTCCTTGTATTCTAACACTAGAAAAATTTTGTCTGTTTTCGAACTCTATATGAAGTAAAATCATAAAGTATTTCTTGTTTGAGCTGCTTCTGCTCAACATTACATTTATGAGATTAACCCTTATTGTGTTGTAGTTTGTTTTTTCTCATTGCTGTTCTCTGTTGTGTGAATATACCAGAGCGTATCCATTCTACTGTTGGTAGATATTAGAGGTTTTGCTGCAAGGAACTCATGTATGTATGTGGACTCCATGCCTAGTGTGGGTGTGGAGTCCAATGCAGGGCTTGAATTCAAGACCCTGAGATCAAGAGTCAGACACTTAACCGCCTGAGCCATCCAGGTGCCCCTGCAATAAACATTTTTGTACTTTTTTTTCTGGCGAACACACATGTATGTGTGTGTGTGTGTGTGTGTGTGTGTGCGCGCGTGCAAGTGCGGCATTTTGGGTATATACCTTAGAGTGGAATTATTAAGTCATGGTTATGATATGCTCATTTTATTAGATTATGCTAAGGTTTTGGAAAGTGGTTTTACAAATTTACACTCCTATCACCAGTGTATGAGAGTTCTAGTTTTTCTTTGTCAGCATTATTGCCACTCGTTTTATTTTTAGTTGTTCTGGACTGGTGTGTGCTGGTATTGCATTGTAGTTTTTTAATTTTCTTTTCCTGATGACTAATAAAGTTGAGCACTTTTTCATATTAGGGACCCTGTGTTTTTTTTTTTTAATTAATTAATTTATTTATGATAGTCACACACACAGAGAGAGAGAGAGGCAGAGACACAGGCAGAGGGAGAAGCAGGCTCCATGCACCGGGAGCCCGACGTGGGATTCAATCCCGGGTCTCCAGGATCACGCCCTGGGCCAAAGGCAGGCGCTAAACCGCTGCACCATCCAGGGATCCCCTAGGGACCCTGTGTTATTGGCCATTTGGATTTTGCTTTTGTGAAGCCTTTAAGTATTTTGCCTTTTTTTTCTATTAGGCTGTTTACTTTTTTCGTATTGATGTATAGTTTACATATTCTGGTTATAGTCTTGTTGGTTATATGCATTGCAGATATAGTTTACTCTGTAGCTAGTTCTTTTAGGATCTTGGTGTTTTGGTGAATGAAAGTGCTTAAAGAAGTCCTGTTTATCAATTGGTTAGTCCTTTTTTGTTTCCATTTTTTTTCTTAATGATTTTATTTATTCGTGAGAGACACAGAGAGAGGCAGAGATATAGGCAGAGGGAGAAGCAGGCTCCCCTCCCTGCAGGAGCCTGATGTGGGACTCGATTTTGGGTTCACACCCTGAGCGGAAGGCAGACAGACCCTCAACCACTGAGCCTCCCAGGTGTCCTGGTTCCATTTTTGAAATCTTTGCCTGTGTCAGTATCTTGAAGTTCCTTTCCTGTGTTTTCTTTTTAAAAACTTTGTATCTTTTTACTTTTCATATTTAGATCAATAATTCATTTCGTTGATAGCTGTATGTGTAATGGAGTTGGTACATTACATACATTTTTTTGTTGAACCAAATGTAGATACAGAAAAAGTATACAAGTCAAGTGTATACTTTGATGAATATTCACAAATTTGACATACTGTATGTAACCAGCCCTTTAGATCAAGAGATAGAACATTTTCAGCATCCCAGAAGGATACATTACATTTTAATGTTTTTTGAAATCAGTTTATTTAAGTTAGGTATTTGTATCCAAATGTATATTTAATGTGGGGACTCCCTCCCTCCCCTGGAAAATGGTTGTTGTATTGGTGGTACATCTTATAATTATTGGTGTCTTAGAATTGAGGAAATATATCAAAGGCAAATTATTTCAAAGAGTATTAAGTGTTTGTATGATCTATATCTTAATGCAGTTTTACTTTTTGAGTTGTTTTCATTCATTTTGCTGTATTTCTAAACATTTAATAAAATGTATCAGCGTTCTGTAGTTGGAAAACCACGGTTGTTTAATTTTTTTGATATGTGCCTTGAGTTTCGGGTGTTGAAGTACATCTTAGTGTGTGAAAAATTGAAAAACTGACCAATAAAAAACATTCTTCTTTGAAGAAAAAAGATTATATAATACTTAGTTTTAAAATTCACTTTTTGGGATCCCTGGGTGGCTCAGTGGTTGAGCGCCTGCCTTCGGCCCCGGGGCGTGATCCTGCAGTTGGAAATGGAGTCCCGCATTGGGCTTCTTCCATGGAGTCTGCTTCTCTCTCTGCCTGTGTCTCTGCCTCTCTCTCTCTCTGTGTCTGTCATGAATAACTAAATAAAATCTTAAAAAAAAAAAAAAAACTAACTTTTTTAGGGGTGCCTGGGTGGCTCAGTTGGTTAAGGGTCTGCCTTGGGCTCAGGTCATGATCTTAGGGTCCTGGGGTCAAGCCCCACATGGGGCTCCCTGCTCTGTGGGGAGCTTGCTTCTCCCTCTCTCTCTGCCTGCAGCTCCTTCTGCTTGGGCTCTCTGTTGAATAAATAAATAAAATTCTTTAAAAAAATTACTTTTTTAGGTTACTAAATATAGTGGTCTGTATGCTGATTTTTTTTCTTTGCATTTCATCCTGCTATTTTACTTGGAGAAAAGCAACACAAAGAAAGAGCAAATTTAATAGGCAAACTGTTGAGATTATTGCTTGATTACCTCTGGCTCTTTCTTACTTTCCTTCATGTTTTTTTCTCATATAATTTCCAAATCAAAATCATTTTCTTTCTTAGCTCCATGATGCAGTTTGTATTTATCTGTTTTTGGGTTTTTGTCCATTTGGAAGACCATGATGATCATAAAAATGCCCTTCATTAAGCTTATTACATAGGTACATTACATATATTTGAATATAAGCTGTAATCCTCAAAAGGACGCTACAAGGTTGGTATTATCTCCATTTATGGATGTGGAAACAATGAGTCAGAGAGGTTGAGTAACATGTTTAAGGTGTAGTAAGTGGAAGAGTCTGACTCCAGGGAGCCAGTCTGACTCCAGAGAGGTATGGTGAGATATGTTGTCCCAAACATTGAACCTCTCTGTTTCATTTTAGATTTTCCCCAAACTATTGACATTTAACTCACACTTGTATATAATTTATGGTTTATAAAGCATTTTCTTTCTTTCTTTTTTTTTTAAGATTTTATTTATGCATTTGACAGAGAGAGCATAAGCAGGGAGTGTGGCATGCAGAGGGAGAGGGAGAAGCAGGCTCCCTGCAGAGCAGGGAGCCCCATGTAGGGCTTGACCCCAGGACCCTAGGATCATGACCTGAGCCAAAGGCAGACGATTAACTGACTGAACCACCACTCTAAAGCATTTTCTCATACATTTTTGATTTTCACAATAAGCCTGTGATTAGGTATAGGATAGATGAGGCAGGCAGGACTTTAATCTACCCCCTCCTTGCTATTTTATTGATGAGAAACTAAGACTTGGAGGAGGCTAAATTTGCGAGTCATACTACTGGTAAACAGTGAGCTAGGATTTGAACATAGGTCTTTTGGCTGAAGGCTATTGTTTTTTCTAATTGTAGTGGTTCTGGAGTAAGAAAGAAGTTGAATTATTTGGAATCAGTAAGCATCTCTATAATTTTAAGTAAGTAGATTATAAAATAATAAAATTGTGACTAGAAACACTTATGAATATTGACTATTATTCATAGAATGTAAATACTGACAAATGAATTGTGTGTGTGTGTGTGTGTGTGTGTGTGTTTTAGGCTAGTCCCAGATTTAGATTCAGGCTTAGGAAAACTTTTTTTTTTTTTTAAAGATTTTATTTATTAGAGAGAGAGAGAGAGAGAGAGAGAGCAGTAGGGAGAGGGGTAGAGAGAGAATCTTCAAGTAGATTCCCTGCTGAGTGCAGAGTCCAACCGAGGGTTCCATCCCACAACCCATGAGATCATTACATGAGCCTAAACCAAGAGTTGGATGTTCAACCAGCTGAGCCACACAGGTAGCCCACCATGATCTGTTTTTAAGTAGCCTATCCTCCTCCATCTTAAGCTCATTGCTTTTCTCTCTCTTTTTAATTTACTTTTTTGAAAATCTTGGAGCATTTTGTCATCTAAGATGATGCTGTTGGAGATGTGTATTACTACATATAGCTCATGTAACATTGAAGATTCCATTTATATCATCATAATACTTATGCTTTTAGTAACCTAACTAATATGTTTTCATTTGGAAAAGTTTCTTTTTTTTCCTTTTCTGATCAATCTCACCATTCTCCAGATGGATGGATATTCTGGATTTCCTTCTAATTTCTAAAAACTAAATAGATTAGGATTAAAGAACTACCTGCTGATTTTGGAAGAAACAGTGTATATTGTTTTTTTCACAAGAGCAAGTAGGGAAGGGGCACAGGAAGAAGCAGACCCCTGCTGAGTGGGGAGCCTGACTTGGCTTGATCTGAGACACTGAGATATGACCTGAGCCAAAGGCAGATTCTTTTTTTTTTTTTTTTTTAAAGATTTTATTTATTTATTCATGAGAGACACACATAGAGAGAGAGGCAGACACAGGCAGGGGGAGAAGCTGGCTCCATGCAGGGAGCCCGATGTAGGACTCGATCCCGGGTCTCCAGGATCATACCCTGGGCTGAAGGCGGTGCTAAACCCCTGAGCCACTGGGGCTGCCCCCGAAGGCAGATTCTTAACTGACTGAGCTACCCAGGCACCATAGGCCTAGCAAAACTTGACACTTTTGGAGAGGCTTTATTTAACATTGTGATTCAATCTTGAATAAACTGAATTCTCTATGAAAGGTATTGCTCTAGGGACTAGTTTTGTAGCTGGCAATGAAACAAAAATCCCTAGAGTATATGTTCTATTTGGAAAAGAGACAATAAATAAGGTAAATAAGTAAAATATATAGTATGTTAGATACAGGAAAGTGCTGGGGAGAATTATCAAGCAAATAAAGTAGGGTTTGCTGGTGTGTAGAGAATGTTTAGGATGGGAGAGAAGTTTGCAAGTTTAAATAACATCAAAAGAGAAGACTTCATTTGAATAACATTTGAGTGAAGATTTGAAGTAGATGACAGAGCAAGCCTTGGATTCTAGATAGTTTTAGGGTACAGTAAGTTCAAAGGTCCGGAGGCTAAAGCAGATGTGAAGTGTTTGACGAACAGTGGGGAGGCCTTTGCAACTGGTATGAAGTGATCCTGGAATAGAGTAGTGTGATATGATGTTAAAAGTAAATGGCTGGAGGGCAGCCCTGGTGGCTCAGCGGTTTAGTGCCACCTTCAGTCCAAGGTGTGATCCTGGAGACCTGGGATTGAGTCCCACATCCCATTTTTTTTTTTTTTTCCTGGGGTTCACAAAAGGCCAAGGACCTAGGAGTTTTATTCAGAGAGATTCCATATTGGATCTCTCAAAATGACAGATTCAAACTAACATGCTTATCTTTTCAATTAAACTGCTATAAGGAGACTACAATTGAATCATTTCTACTAGATATCCAGATGTTATAGTATAAATTGGTATGCTAAATTGTAAGATGAAAAGAAGATCATCTTTTGAAGCTCCAGTGTAAAACAAAGACAATAGAAAATCCTAAGTCTGGTTACTAAATCACTTGTACATTTCTTTTCTACTAGTGAATCATCTGAATTAAGAGTTGTACTTGGAGAAATTTTAAGAGATACCCATTTGACTCGAATAAACACCATTAAGTGTATCATCTTGATTCACAATTTCACAGAACCCATCCTGCATT
The DNA here is from genome assembly GCF_018345385.1 of Vulpes lagopus. NCBI lineage: Eukaryota > Metazoa > Chordata > Mammalia > Carnivora > Canidae > Vulpes > Vulpes lagopus. Next base: position 108,607,971 of record NC_054828.1, read on the forward strand.
CTTTTCTCCCATGTACCTCTATGGTACATGCCTGCCTGCATGGAGCCTGCTTCTCCCTCTGCCTGTGTCTCTGCCTTTCTCTATCTCTCCTGAATAAATAAAATAAATAAAATAAAATAAAATAAAATAAAATAAAATAAAATAAAATAAAAAAAGTAAATGGCTGGAGCAGAGGCACAGAGGTGTTGTGGTCAGATAAGTCTTGAAGACCACTCTGTAAGGACTTTTCTTGAGTAAGACTGCTATTGGAAGGTTTCGAGCAGTTGATGACATGATCTAATTTAGATTTACTAGAATCACTTGACTGCTATTTTGAGCATTGGGGAGTGGTGAAGACAGTGGCAAGGGCAGAACTAGAGAGACCAGTTGAGAGGAAAGCAGTAGTCCAAGTGAGAGATGATAAAGGTTTGGATTGAGTAATAGCAGTGAGGTGGGTAAGAAGTGGTTGGTTATTGGTTATATTTTGAAGATAGAGCTGAAAGGATTTGTTGCCATACTTAAAAGTAGGGTGTGAGAGAAAAAAGACAGGAGTCATGGATATTTTTTAAGGTTTATCCCTTAGCAATTGCAGTAATGGAGTTGCTACCATCTGAGGTATGGAGGACTTAAGAGAAAAAAATTGAGGGAGGCAGGTTAGTGAGTCAGTTTTGGTTTGTTAAATTTTGAGGTGCTAGCTTTACAGTTCCGAGGGTACATGAACCTGGTAGTTTAGAGAAGAGGCCTAGACTGGAGATGTAAAATTGGGGATTACTGGTATTTAAAGCCAAGTGTCTGGGTGAAGTCACCACAAGAATGAGAATAGCTGGAAGAAAGTTTCATGACTGAGCCTTAAAACATTTCTAACCTGAAGAGGTTGGAGTGATGAGGGAGATCACATAAGGAAGACCGATTAAGCATTTCATTAGGCAGAGAATGAGATATCCTGGGAGCCAAGTAGAGAAAATGCTTAAAGACATCTCAGCACAGTTTATATATTTAAAAATATTTTATTTATTTGGGAGAGAGAATGAGCAAGAGAGAGTGAAGAGAGAGTGAGAGTGCGTGCTCAAGTAGGGTGGAGGGGCAGAGAGAGGGAGAAGCGGACTCCTCGCTCAATAGGGAGTCAGATGCAGGGCTTGATCCTAGAACCCCAGGATCAGGACCTGAGCCCAAGGCAGATGCTTAACCAACTGAGCCACCCCGGCATCCCATCAGCAGTTTATATAGATTTGTCGGGGTGTTTTTTCTTTCACATACATATTTAAGTCTGGTCTGAGCTGCTCTCGTCTTCTAATCTCATTTACCATTACTAGAGCTTAACTCTTAACAGTTGCCTAGTTTCCATTCTGTTCTTTACACAGCAGAGAGAGGGAGATCTTTAAATATGTGAATGAGATAATATCCTTTTCTCAAAACCCTCCCCTTATACTTACAAATCACATTCAAAATTCTTAGGCTTAGAAGGTCTTACGTACTCTGACCTCTGGTTAACTTTCTGATTTATCTCCTACCACTTACCCTTTAGTGTTCCAGCCATTCTGGCCCCCTTCTGTTTCCCAAATATATAAAACTTATTTCTGCCTAAGGACTTTTGCAGGTATTGTAAGATTGGCTAGTTCTGGCTGAGTAGCCTAGGAAAGGTTCTTTTTATTGGTTTACCTTGTTTTGCTAGTCACAACTAGGAGAATTAGGAAGAGGTGAAAATGGGTGGGATAGTTTTTCCCAAAATGTTCTGAGAAACAGTAGTCCCTGGAGATGCCTTTGCAGAAAGGCTTTATCGTCAAATAAGTTCAGGAAATGTTGCATCTGTTTTTCTCCCTTGGGCCCAGACAAGTAACAATAGACTTGTTTTATGGCTCATTACATGGTCTGTCTTGGTGAATGTTCTGTGTTCATTTGAAAATAATGTATGTTTTCTGTAGTTGTGGGGTAGAATGCTTTCTAAATGTTAATTAGGTTAAGCTGGGTTATTATATTTAAATCATCTATATTCCTATTGATTTTCCTTATTATATATGTTAATTCCTCAGAGCAGTGTTGAAATTTCCAACCATAATTAAGGATTTGTGTATTGTTTCTTTTAGTTTTGTTGATTTGTCGTTTCATGTATTTTGAATCTATTATTTGATGTACATATTTGGGATTGTTTTCTTGACTTGACTGTTATTACTTATATTCCTCTTTATATCTGGTAATTTTCTTGTTCTGAAGTGTTCCTTATATTATATTAATAAAACCAGGCCAGCTTTCTCATGGTTAATGTTTGCATGGTACATGCCTTTCCGTCTGTGTCAGGGGTCAGCAAGACTACATTCAGGTTTGATGATTTCTTAGAAGGACTCATAGAACTCAGAAAGACTGTTATATACAGGTAGGGTTCATTACAGAGGAAAGATGCAGATTAATATCGAGGAAAGGAAAAGGTACATACAGTGGAGTACAGGAGAAACCTGGTGTAAGGGTCCAGTTTGTCCTCTCAGTAGAATTGCTCTGACAGTATTTCATTCTCTCATCAGTGATGCATGACAACAAGAATGAAGTCCTGCCAGCCAGGAAAGCTCACCTGGGTCTTGGTATCCAGGGTTTTTATTGATGTGTATGGGTGTGTGTGGGGGTGTCCATCTTTGTAGGCATGGAACACTGTTGTGATTTGCCTTCACTAATCAGTCTCCAGCCCTCCTGTCTTTTGCAGAGCTCAGAGTGATACAGGTGTGGCCTAGGGTACCAGAAAAACAAAAACAGGCATTTACTATAAATTATATTGTTAGCTTAAACTATCTAGCAAGGCCCTAGGTATACAAAGATACTTTTTTTTTTTATTGTAGTCAAATATACATGGCATACAATTTTCATTCTTACCAATTTCTAAGTGTACACTTCTATGGCATTACGAACTTTCATACAATTTGCTATTATCCCCAACAGACATCTCTAGAATGTTTCCCTCACTGAAAGTCTGTACCTATTAAATCCTAGCTGGTCATTGACTCCTCTCCCTATCTCCTGGCAACCACTCTTCCACTTTATATATGAATTTGCCTATCTTAAGGTGCCTCAGGTAAGTGGACTCATGTACAGTATTACCTTTTTTGTCTGGCTTATTTAGCATGTTTTCAAGGTTAATCCATGTTGTAACATGTCTCAGAATTTTATTTCCTTTTTAGGCTGAATAATATCCATTTTATGTATATACCATATTTTGTTCATCATTCATCTGTTGATGGACAGTTGGGTTGTTTGTACTTTTTGGCTTTGTGAATAGTAATGCTATGAATGTTGGTATCTGCTTGAGTCCCTATTTTTAGTTGTTCTGGGTATATATCTAGGAGTGGAATTGCTGGGTCATATGGTAATGCCATGATTCTTTAAGGAATTAGCAAACTGCTATCCACAGCAGTTGCACTATTCTACATTCCTTCCAGCAATGCTCAAGGGTTCTATTTCCTTCACATCCTTGCCAACACTTGTTTTTTCCTATTTTTTTTTTTTTTTGATAATAGCCATCCTAATGAGTGTGAAATTGTATCATTATGGTTTTGATTTGCATTTCTCTAATGACTAATGATTTTTTTAAAAAATATTTTTTATTTATTTGAGAGAGAGCATATGCATGTGAACAAGGGGTGGAGAGAAAGAATCTCAAGCACATTTGCTGCTGAGTGATGAGCCCTTTGAGGGGCTTGATCTTTCCACCCTGAGATCATGACTTGAGTCAAAATCAAGAGTCAGGGCAGCCCTGGTGGTGCAGTGGTTTGGCGCCGCCTGCAGCCCAGGGTGTGATCCTGGAGACCAAGGATCGAGTCCCACGTCGGGCTCCTTGCATGGAACCTGCTTCTCCCTCTGCCTATGTCTCTGCCTCTCTCTCTCTGTGTGTGTCTCTCATGAATAAATAAATAAAATCTTAAAAAAAAAAATCAAGAGTCAGACACTTTACTGACTGAGCCACCCAGACACCCTGACATTACTTCTTTTTAGCACTTTATATTCTATTGAATTTTGGCTTGCACAGCTTCTGAGAATTCTGTCATTTTTTTTTAAAGATTTTATTTATTTATTCATGATAGACACACACACAGAGAGGCAGAGGGAGAAGCAGGCCCCATGCAGGGAACCCGATGTGGGACTCGATCCCGGGACTCCAGGACCATGCCTGGACCGAAGGCAGGCGCCAAACCGCTGAGCCACCCAGGGATCCCCTGAATTCTGTCATTTTTTAAAAAAAGTTTGTTTCTCTCAATACAATGGTTTATTCTTTTCCTGTGGTTGTGTTAAAAAATTTTTTTTAACTTATTACTGTTTTCTCATCATTTATATGCCTTTGAGTAGTCTCTGAGTTTATCTTTTTTGGGATTTGCCAAGTTTCTTGGATCCATAGATTATAGTTTGCATCAAATTAAAAAAATATTCATAATAATCATTATCACCTCAAATACCCCTTGTTTTTTTTTAACCCCTTGTTTTCTAGACTCCAGTTAAAAGTATGCTAAATAGCTTGATATTATCCTGTAGTTAATTGGGAATTATTTTTTCCCTCTCTGTGCTTCCCTTTGGATAATTTCTTGCTTTTGCTTTATTTTCAAGTTCACGGACTTATTTTTTATCTTGTGCAATATCTAAATTTGTTTTTCGTTCTATCAGTGACTTTTTTTTTTTTTAAGATGTTATTTGTTTATTCATGAGAGAGATACACAGAGAGAGAGGCAGAGGGAGAAGCAGGCTTCCTGTGGGGATGCTGATGCGGGACTCAATCCCAGGACCTGGGATCACACCCTGAGCCAAAGGCAGACGCTCAACCACTGAGCCATCCGGGTGTCCCTATCAGTGGTATCTTTTAAGTATAAAAGAGTTGGGGCATCTGGGTGGCTCAGTGGTTGAGCGTCTGCCTTTGGCTTAGGTCATGATCCTGGAGTCCTGGGATTCATATTTTTTCACATTTATATTTTTTTAAAAATTAAAAGATTGAAAGGCTCATTCCTGTGCCACCCTTGTGTGTTTCATGTTCCCTTTCTCTTATAGGTATATGCTTTTATCAATTTCTTGAGTGTGCATTGTTTTGTTAAGCATAAAGAAGCACATATGAATGTATTATCATTACCTACACCTTTTCAGCAAGTGGTAGTATAGTGTATAATTGTTTTATACTTTTTGTACTTAACAAATTTAATAATTGAAAGTCTTTTTATGTTCTAACATGGAGAGTCATTATTCTGCTTATCACACCCCCTTTTTGATTGCTTATTCTGGTTCTTCAAAGGAAGATAGTTAAGGTGTATTCAGTAAGGTGACCCAGAGTTGAATAGCTAAATAAAATATCATTAGATCTCCAACAGTTATTTTTCAAACTTTTCAAACTCAGTCCCTTTTTACTCCTCAAAATGATTGATTACCCCAAATGGCTTTTTTTAAAAATGTGAATTATATCTATCAATATCTGCCAAATTAGAAACTAAAACTGAGGAACTTTTAAAATATTTACTTCTATTTAAAAAATAATAAAAACTCATTCCATGCTTTACTATTAATAGCATTTTTAATGAAAGTAACTGTATTTTCCAAAACAAGAAAAATATGATTGGCATTTATTACATTTTTGCAAATACCTTTAATGTCTAGCTTAATAGAAAACAGCTGGAGTCTCATATCTGTTAAGTTACTGCATTCGTTTTGTTGTGATGCATTGTTTAACCTGAACCATATCAAGAAATACAGATATGAAATTGGAAAAGGGCAGAGTATTTTAATGGACTTTTCAGATAATTTTGGATATCCTTTTTTGACACGTCACTAAAGCTAAAGTTGTAATTTTTAAAAATTGTTTTATTGAAATATAGTTGACATATGATGAAGTATACATATTTAATATACCTGTGAGACTGTCAGCATCAAGGTGATGTGCTTCTAAAGGCAGTTTTAGAAAAAAGATTAATTCCAATTTGTGCTTTTTTTTTTAGTTATTTTTAAGATTTTTTATTTATTTATTAGAGAGAGAGAGAGAAAGAGAGAGAGAGACAGGCAGAGGGAGAAGCAGGCTCCATGTATGGAGCCTGATGTGGGACTGGATCCCGAGTCTCCAGGATCACGCCCTGGGCGGAAGGTGGTGCTAAACCGCTGGGCCACCGGGGCTGCCCGATTAATTCCAATTTGGAATTAGAAATCCTAGCAATGCGGGGTATTTATTTATTTATTTACTTAAGAGAGAGGTGAAAGAGAGACCATAGAAGTGGAAGAGGTAGAGGGAGAAGGAGAGAGACTCTCAAGCCCACTCTGCATGGAGTGCAGACTTGATCTCACAACCCTGAAATCACAACCTGAGCTGAAACCAAGAGTTGGGTGCTTAATCGACTGTGCCATCCAGGCACCCCAACAATGAAGTTTTTATACTATTCTTTTGTTAAGATCTGTCTATCCTCCACTTAAAGTGGATCTTTCATCCATGCAGAATTTTTATAACACCGTACATTAGCCATTTGGAAGAAATTTGTTCCTTGGGTTATGCAGGTCTTGTAAATGTTTATATATTTTATCGTTTATCGTTTATTTATTTATTTACTTATTTATTTATTTATTTTTTCATTCATCGTTTAAAAATCACATTTGTTAATACACCATTCTTATCAGAAAAGTCTATGACTTGGGAAGCTTTTAAGCCCATAATGATAGAAACAAATTTTGCAGAATTTCAGGTTTCTCAAAGCTTGAATTTATAGCCAGCAGTATATATTGACAGTTGTTTTCCTTAATGTGATAGACTCACTAGTGATTTTCAAGGAAATATCTGCTAAATACCCAAGATTAAGTAAGTAACCATTTTTTGTCAGTCAATCTTTCAAGAAAAATGGTATTCCATAAAAAAGTGGCTAGGTCAGCTTGCAACTCATGTTAAATTTTTTCCCTTGGGAGAACCATCATGCTTCCCATTTCAGCACACAGAATACTGAAAAGTGTGTACTCAAGGGTTGAAATATAATAAAATGTGTAATATTTATAGCTGTAGCTCATCAAAGATGTTCCTAAATGAAACTGGATTTTTTTAAAAAAAATTTTTATTTATTTATGATAGGCACACAGCGAGCGAGCGAGCGAGAGAGAGAGAGAGAGAGAGAGAGAGGCAGAGACACAGGCAGAGGGAGAAGCAGGCTCCATGCACCGGGAGCTCGATGTGGGATTTTTCCCCCCCCGATGGGATTTGATCCCGGGTTTCCAGGATCGCGCCCTGGGCCAAAGGTAGGCGCTAAACCGCTGCGCCACCCAGGGATCCCTGAAACTGGATTTTTAAAAAAGTTTGTTGAGTGTGTTTGGTAATGAAGACTGTAATGACTGCTATATTGTTTAGTGCTAATAAGATGCTAGCAGTTACCTAGTTATTTTTGAACCATCAAAGTAAATGCCAATAGAGTGAAAGAAGCAAGTAATGTTTTTCATATTATTATGAAAATGATTTTAATCTGGTGGACCTTCTGAAAGGATCTTGGAGATCCCCAGGAATCTGCAGATGTTACTCTGAGAACTGTTAATAGAAATCCTTACTTTTTCCTTGGCAGTTGTATTAACCTCTTCCCCCAATCCCACCTTTTTTTTTTTTTTTTTAAAGATTTCATTTATTTATTCATGACACACACACACACACACACACACAGAGAGAGAGAGAGAGAGAGAGAGAGAGAGAGAAAGAGAGAGGCAGAGACATAGGCAGAGGCAGAGGGAGAAACAGGCTCCATTGCCGGGAGCCCGATGTGGGACTCGATCACAACCTGAGCCAAAGGCAGACGCTCAACCACTGAGCCACCCAGGCGTCCCTTTTAAGAACTTTTTATTTTTAGGGGATCCCTGGGTGGCTAAGCGGTTCAGCGTCTGCCTTTGGCCCAGGGCACGATCCTGGAGTCCCCGGATCGAGTCCCACATCGGGCTCCCTGCGTGGAGCCTGCTTCTCCTTATGCCTGTGTCTCTGCCTCTCTCTCTCTCTCTCCTCTGTCTATCATAAAATAAATAAATAAATAAATATTTAGAAAAAAATAATGTTTTAAAAAAAAGAACTTTTTATTTTTAAACCACTATTCTTCATTCAATGTTTATTATAAACATCTTAAGGCCTGATCAGATTTTTTTTTTTTAGTTCTTTCTGCTATTTCATATAGCTTCCCATTATAGTTAGAATAAAACCTAAACCATTTTACCAGCCCTACAAGAATGTTTATGATGTAGTCCTAGTCTCCTTCTCCATCGTTCTTCACTATAATTCAGCCACATATTCCGTCTTACTGGAAATCTCTCTCCCTGAGAACTTCACAGCATTTGGGATTTCAGTTTAATTTTTACTTTCACAGAAAGGCCTCCTCTAATCCCTATCTATAGTAATTTCTCCCCTGGTCACTTCTTTATTATCTCTTTACCACAGTCAAATATAGAGACAAGTAGTACCAAGTGTAGTAATATAACACATGATACCTTATGACCCTTCCAATCTGGTCATAACTAAGTCAGGAATGGGGGTCTGAACCCAAGAAAAGCCAGTTTATAGGCTGGCAAACAGCCAGTAAGATAGCCTCAGGAGTTGAAGAATTCTACACAAAACAGAAATGGAGACTCGATAAACTAAGCTGTGTCCAACTACACAGCTTTGTCCCTTCTACTTTTCACAGTTTATGTTAGTCAGCATCACCAGTGAAGAAGTCGACCCTGAAATCATATATTTCCAAATCCCTAAAATATAAGCTGTAATGCTGAAAGTGGTAATTCATCTAAAATACTTAATCCAAAAGAATTCTTGGATGGTTATAAGCAGCAAGGTTTTATCTTATTTATTTATAAATTTCCCGCCAGAAATTACTGTTATTCCCTCTTATACTGGTTTTAACAACTATTTAGAATCATACCTATTTACAAATAGAAAAAAATTCTACTCTATAGGCAATTTTATAAACCAGAAATCCTAAAACGTATGTGATATTTCACTTAATCCAGCAAAACAAAGTTATTCACATAGAGTCCTTAATTATTAATAAATAAATGAGGCACCTGGGTGACTCATTTGGTTAAGCATCCAAATCTGGATTTCACCTCAAGTCATGATCGCAGGGTCGTGAGATCAAGCCTTGAGTCAGGCCTTATTGAGCATGGAGCCTGCTTAAGATTCTTTCTCTCTCTGTCTCTCTGATAAATAAACAAACCATTACCTTTTCTATTTAGTTTAAGATCTATACTGAATAAACAAAATTTTCTTCTATATATTCTCTTCACTCATTCATTCATTTTTTATTTAATGAAATTTACAAAATTGCTATTTTATACCAAGACTTTCTGACACTGGGGAGACAACAATAAAAAAGGCAAGCAGGTCTATGTTCTCAGGGAGTGTATGTATTACAGAGAAGGGAGGCAGACAGTAAATAGGTGAACAGCAAAATAACTTCAAATTGTGATCAATGCTACAAAACAAACGTATTTTGTAGCCACTCTAATCGAGAAGACACAGTTAAAAAAAAAAAAAAGGCAAGGAAGGCACCTCAAGTATCTAACAACTGAATTGAGACCTGCAGAATTAAGAGTCAAGAAAAGTCTCAGGGATAGAAACATCTAGGAAGAGGGGATAGCAAGTACAATAGCCCTGACTAAAAGACCTACCATATTAAAGGAATCAGGAAGGAAAAATAACCAGTTTCACGAATCCTAGTGAACAAGGGGGAGAATGACAAAAGAAAATGTACAATAGGCATAAGCCAAATGATGTAGGCTATCCATAATCAGGACTTTAAATACAAATACAAAAGAAAATCATTGAAGCAGTAATCATTAAAGCAGTACAGTCGCATCTGATTTACATGGTTTTTCTTTTTTTTTTGATTTACATGGTTTCTGAGTCCTAAAACATACTCTTGTAAAGTAAGCATACTAAGAAATGTAATTAAACATTTAATTTAAAGCTAACTTTGTCATATTTTTGGCAAGTTAGTGTCAGACAAGTAAGATAACAAGATAATTTAAAGCTAACTTCATCATATATTTGGCAAGTTAGTGTCAGACAAGTTAGTGTCAGACAAGTTAGTAGTCAGATTAATCATCTAATCATTCATAAAGCATTTAGTGAGCATTTAGTGAGCTTCTGCTGTGTGCCAGATGCTGCTTTGGGTGCTAGAAATACAAAGATGATAGCGGTAATGTCACCTTTCACTCTGAGCAGTAAATACAAAACTAGTAATGGTGATAGCATCTTCTACTCTGAGCAACCCAGTTTCCTTCCTAAAGGCTCAAAGCAGTGGTTCTCTATGTTGTGTATTAGAGTCATCTTTGGTATATGCAGATATCTGGGTTCCACTTCTTAGCAATTCTAATTCAACAGGTTTCCAATAATCCCTAATCCCTCACCACAGAAGTGAGGGAAGAAGTATATCAAAATCACTTCTATCACTGTCCTCTTGGGAATAAGAAAAATTAGCCACTGTAATTAGTGGGAGGTGTATATAATAATAGTACAGAGTATACTGCAGGGGGTGGGGAGTGTGTATGAAGATAAACAGTAAGAGAGACAGCCACTATAACAGGATTCAAAGGTGGGTTTGGAGGGAAGCCTGGGTGGCTCAGTGGTTTAGCGCCTGCCTTTGGCCCAGGGATCCCCCTGCCTAGGTGAATTTTAACATTAATCATCACTTTCCAGTTCTTAGATTTGAAAATGTTTTTAAATAACTGAGTTAAGATAGTTTGTATTTTAGACTTCTGTGCAGTCTATTTACCAATTTGTCTATCTGACATAGTAATAAATGGTTGGTTTGTACATGTCATTAAATCAGGAAGTGTTTACCAAATACATGATAATGTCTCACTAAGAATTTTGGGAAGTAGAAGGTTAGTACAAAGGAAGCCTCACCCAAGTTCAGGTGAGCCATATGGTGAGGCTTTTGGATTTCAGCCTTATTATATATCCAGCATTTATTGAGTCTTTACTGTATGTCAGGCATTTGTACGTGCATTTCATTTTTAATACAACAGCCTATGAAAAAGCTGAGGCGTAGGTTATTCAGAGTCACAATGTTGGTGCTAGTATTCCAACCAGCTTGATCCACAGTTGGAGTTCTCAACTACTACTCTATATCACATTCCATACAAGGCTTTTAGTAAATTAATATCTTAGGTTACAAAACATGTATATTTATTTGAAAATGAAATGTTAGGGAATTGTTTAACTTGTAAAACATTTTATTTTGTGGAGCTTCATGATGTAAGATCAATAAAAACAAGATAATCCTAAAAATTTCCCAAATATATAAAGTTTAGTCCTGCATGTTTATATAAACTGTACAGTGCACATGTTTCAATATGCTGTCTTGTAATTTAAACACATTTTCAAGCATAAAAATTTTGAGTGGTTACCCATTGTCTACATGGAAAACAAGCAAACGGTTTTTTTGTTTGTTTTGTTTTGGAGGCTCAAACACTTATTATCTCAGTTTCTGTGAGTCAAGAATCTGTGTGTGGTTTAGCTCATTTCTCTGGCTCAGGGTCTCCCAGCAAATTCCTTCATGTCAGCTTTGAGGTTACTTATTTTAGTTCCCCCTTTCTCAACTATACAGGCTTTTGTTTTGTGTAACCAAGATGGTCATTTCCACGTTTGCGCTTTTGTTCGCAGCTTCCTTCTGTTAGGAAACACCCTACCATCTTCTGCTTTTCCTGTTTGACTTTAAGACCTAAGTTAATTTATTATCTCCTTAGTACTTCTCTTTCGTCTAAACTCCTAAATCCCTCATTAGGCACTGTGTATGTGTGTATGTATCCTACCTTGTCTTATTTGCTGTTTCCCTAACTGGATAAACCAGCAACATGATACATCATATGATGTAGTTTGTATCTTATACACACAAGGAACTCAATAACTGCTAGTGAAAAAGATAATAAAAAGCCATATATTCATGTCAGTGATGTTTTTATGTAAACATTTCATTTTGTTCATCTTGTTTCATTATAAATCTTAAGTTTAAAATCTGAAAATTTATATTCTTGTGGAAGATTTTAGTGTTTAATTTCATGAAGAAATGAAAGGTTGGAGCTCTAAAGGAGGAAAAAAAAGGTATGTGTCAATCTGTATAAATAGCAAGAATATGATCATAGTAATTAATATTTTGAGTTTTTGTTCTTTTTTCTTTTCTTTTTTTTAAGCAGGCTCCACACCCAACGTGGGGCTCAAACTCATGACCGTGAGATCAAGAGTCACATGGTCCACTGACTGAGCCAGCCAGGTGCCCCAATATTTTGAGTTTTTAGAAATGAAAACTCAAATTTCCTTGACACTTGGTATGTTTAATTATCCATACTCTAAAATAGTTTTCTTGAATACTTTTTCTTGGTTTGAAAACATTCTGTATAAATTTGACTTATATTTCTTTCTAAATTTGGAGCTTACATAGAGAGAGCTGTTATTTATTTATTTATTTATTTATTTATTTATTTATTTATTTTAAATATTTTTGTTTATTTGACAGAGCACAAGCAAGGGGAGGGGCAGAGAGAAAGGGATAAGCAGACTCCTCACTGACCAGGGAGCCTGACACAGGGCTCTATGCCAGGACCCTGAGATCATGACCTAAGCTGAAGGCAGACACTTAACTGGCTGAGCCACCCAGGTGCCCTGAAGAAAGCTTTTATTTTTTTAAATTTTTTTTTTTAATTTTTATTTATTTATGATAGTCACAGAGAGATAGAGAGAGGCAGAGACACAGGCAGAGGGAGAAGCAGGCTCCATGCACCGGGAGCCCGACGTGGGATTCGATCCCGGGTCTCCAGGATCGCGCCCTGGGCCAAAGGCAGGCGCCAAACCGCTGCGCCACCCAGGGATCCCGCTTTTATTTTTTTAAATGTAATTTAATTTTATTATTTTTTAAGATTATTTATTTATTTATTCATGAGAGACACACAGAGAGAGAGAGAGAGAGAGGCAGAGACACAGGCAGAGGGAGAAGCAGGCTCCATGCAGGGAGCCTGACGCGGGACTTGATCCCTGGACTCCAGGATCACTCCCTGGGCCAAAGGCAGATGCTAAACCGACGAGCCACCCAGGGATCCCCAAGTTTTGCCATATTTAAATGTGTTTAGAACCTAGACTCATTTTTCAGTTCACCATTGCTGTATACTTGCTTCCTTTCTATCTCATCCTTTCTGTCTTTCTAGAAACTTTTTAGGCAAAGATGCCTTGTTTTTAGTACTCAATCCACATAGTGGGGAAGTGGGGAAGAAATGAAACTAGGACATTACTATCATTTTCCAGATACCCACCAAAGGGCTGTAAACTGTTCCTGAGATCTACGTAAGATCTTCTGTGTGTCTAGGTGGCAGGGTATGGATTTAGGAGGGGTATAGGTTTTCACTGAACTGGAACTACTAAGACTCTATTACATATACATTGCCTGCTGACTCCTCTCTGTCACACAGATCTAGGGTTGATAATTTCCCTTAAATCCCAGCTTTGTCTAGTTAGAGGAGCTTTATCCCAGGAAAATGCAAAATTTAGGTGTCATTATACTTGCCAAGCAGGTATTAATTTATTTAATATTTAAAAGTTCAATATACCCTTTAGAACTTTTATGATTTCACTACCTATTTCTATTACTCATGACCATTTTTTTATTGTTCAGTGTGGCATGCAGTTATAAACACAAGATTGAGTTGGTTTAGATTTTGGAACCCTATAACTGTCCATTGATATTTTATAAGTTTATTGGTGTTTTGCACTTTAAAGTGCTGTATTCCAAAGATGTTAAAGCCCTGAGAAAATAAACTGTATCCATGTGCCTATCTTTTAATTTTTACTTAGAAGCCAATTGGAGTCATTAGAAATGTGTGTAACACCTTAACTATCGATTATATAAGTCATCTTATTAGGTATATAAAACAGGTTTTTTAAAAAACAATCATGTTTTGAATATGAAAACAAGTATGATTCTAACCATTATTATGTTAATTGAAATTAATTTTCATATATTTAAACTTTTAACCACAAATGGCTTGATAAACAGACCTAGCTTCTTCCTCTTTTTTCTATTATAATCTTAACTCCTTTGGTGATTATTAGACAAAAACATAGTAAATAAATAAAGTGCACTAATTTAAGTATTACAGAGTAAGTTAGTATGTTTTATGGATGTTCATGGTATTAAACCAGGTACAGAAGATTGGAGGTAGAGTGAGAAAGGTTAGCAGGTTTCTGATAGAATGATTTTTCATTTTTATCATGCTTCTGAACTTCTGTAAACTGAAGATTTGTCTAAATTGTCTTTTTTGGTTTGTTGTATTGAGATGAAATTCAGATAATATAAAATTAGCCATTTTAAGGTATATGTTTCTTGGCAGTGTTGTGCAACTACCACCAATATCAAGTTTCAAAACATTCTTAAAACGCCAAAAGAAATCTATTGAGCAGTTAACCTCCTTAAGCCTATTAAGTTGCTCCCCGTTCCCATCTACTGTAGCTACTATCAGCCACCAAATCTGCTTGCTGTCTTTACGGATTTACCTACTTAGGATATTTTATATAAATGAACCATACAATATGTGACCTTTTGTGTCTGGCTTCTTTCACTTAGTGTAATATTTTTGAGGTTTACCCAAATTGTAGCATGTATTGGTACTTCACTACTTTTTATAGTTGAATAATACTTTCTTGTATGCAGTTATTGGGCATTTGAATTGTTTCCATCTTTTGGCATTTGTTAGTAGTGCTGATACAGAGATTTGTGTAAAAATATTTGTTTGAATACCAGTTTTTGATTCTTTTGGGTATTGCTGGAATTGCTGGATGATATGGTAATTGTCTTTAATATCTTTAGGAACTGCCAAACCCTTTTCCACAGTGGCTATACCATTTTATTATATTCGCACCAGCAGCATATAGTTTCTCCACATCTTGTCCATCACTTGTTCTTTTCCTTTCTTTCCTCTTCTTTCTTTCTTTCTTTCTTTCTTTCTTTCTTTCTTTCTTTCTTTCTTTCTTTCTTTCTTTCTTTCTTTCTTTCTTTCTTTCTTTCTTTCCTCCCTCCCCTGCCCTCCCCTCCCCTCCCCTTTTTCCTCCACTGTGGGGCTTGAATTTATACTCTGAGATCAAGAGTCGCATACCCTATTGACTCAGGCTGCCAGGTGCCCCAATTTCCTCTTTATTTTTTTATTTTTTTATTATTTTTTTTATAATTTATTTTTTATTGGTGTTCAATTTACTAACATACAATATAACACCCAGTGCTCATCCTGTCACGTGCCCCCCTCAGTGCCCATCACCCATTCACCCCCACCCCTCCGCCCTCCTCCCCTTCCACCACCCCTAGTTCGTTTCCCCGAGCTAGGAGTCTTTTTCTTCTCCCTTCCCTTATATTCCCTTTCACTGTTATTTATATTCCCCAAATGAATGAGAACATACACTGTCCTTCTCCGTTTGACTTATTTCACTCAGCATAATAGCCTCCAGTTCCATCCACGTCGAAGCAAATGGTGGGTATTTGTCATTTCTAATGGCTGAGTAATATTCCATTGTATACATAAACCACATCTTCTTTATCCATTCATCTTTTGATGGACACTGAGGCTCCTTCCACAGTTTGGCTATTGTGGACATTGCTGCTAGAAACATCAGGGTGCAGGTGTCCTGGAGTTTCATTGCATCTGTATCTTTGGGGTAAATCCCCAACAGTGCAATTGCTGGGTCTAGGGCAGGTCTATTTTTAACTCTTTGAGGAACCTCCATACAGTTTTCCAGAGTGGCTGCACCATTTCACATTCCCACCAACAGTGCAAGAGGGTTCCCTTTCTCCGCATCCTCTCCAACATTTGTGGTTTCCTGCCTTGTTAATTTTCCCCATTCTCACTGGTGTGAGGTGGTATCTCATTGTGGTTTTGATTTATATTTCCCTGATGGCAAGTGATGCAGAGCATTTTCTCATGTGCTTGTTGGCCATGTCTATGTCTTCCTTTGTGAGATTTCTGTTCATGTCTTTTGCCCATTTCATGATTGGATTGTTTGTTTCTTTGCTGTTGAGTTTAATAAGTTCCTTATAGATCTTGGAAACTATCCCTTTATCTGATATGTCATTTGCAAATATCTTCTCCCATTCTGTAGGTTGTCTTTTTAGTTTTGTTGACTGTATCCTTTGCTGTGCAAAAGCTTCTTATCTTGATGAAGTCCCAATAGTTCATTTTTGCTTTTGTTTCTTTTGCCTTTGTGGATGTATCTTGCAAGAAGTTACTGTGGCTGAGTTCAAAAAGGGTGTTGCCTATGTTCTTCTCTAGGATTTTGATGGAATCTTGTCTCACATTTAGATCTTTCATCTGTTTTGAGTTTATCTTTGTGTATGGTGCAAGAGAGTGGTCTAGTTTCATTCTTCTGCATGTGGATGTCCAATTTTCCCAGCACCATTTACTGAAGAGACTGTCTTTCTTCCAGTGGATAGTCTTTCCTCCTTTATTGAATATTAGTTGACCATAAAGTTGAGGGTCGACTTCTGGATTCTCTCTTCTGTTCCATTGATCTATGTGTCTGTTTTTGTGCCAGTACCACACTGTCTTGATGACCACAGCTTTGTAGTACAACCTGAAATCTGGCATTGTGATGCCCCCAGATATGGTTTTCTTTTTTAAAATTCCCCTGGCTATTCGGGGTCTTTTCTGATTCCACACAAATCTTAAAATAATTTGTTCTAACTCTCTGAAGAAAGTCCATGGTATTTTGATAGGGATTGCATTAAATGTGTAAATTGCCCTGGGTAACATTGACATTTTCACAATATTAATTCTTCCAATCCATGAGCATGGAATATTTTTCCATCTCTTTGTGTCTTCCTCAATTTCTTTCAGAAGTGTTCTATAGTTTTTAGGGTATAGATCCTTTACCTCTTTGGTTAGGTTTATTCCTAGGTATCTTATGCTTTTGGGTGCAATTGTAAATGGGATTGACTCCTTAATTTCTCTTTCTTCAGTCTCATTGTTAGTGTATAGAAATGCCACTGATTTCTGGGCATTGATTTTGTATCCTGCCACACTGCCAAATTGCTGTATGAGTTCTAGCAATCTTGGGGTGGAGGCTTTTGGGTTTTCTGTGTAGAGTATCATGTCATCTGAGAAGAGGGAGAGTTTGACTTCTTTGCCAATTTGAATGCCTTTAATGTCTTTTTGTTGTCTGATTGCTGAGACTAGACTTCCAGTACTATGTTGAATAGCAGTGGTGAGAGTGGACATCCCTGTCTTGTTCCTGATCTTAGGGGAAAGGTTCCCAGTGCTTCTCCATTGAGAATGATATTTGCTGTGGGCTTTTCATAGATGGCTTTTAAGATGTTGAGGAATGTTCCCTCTATCCCTACACTCTGAAGAGTTTTGATCAGGAATGGATGCTGTATTTTGTCAAATGCTTTCTCTGCATCTAATGAGAGGATAATAAGGTTCTTGGTTTTTCTCTTGCTGATATGATGAATCACATTGATTGTTTTACGAGTGTTGAACCAGACTTGTGTCCCGGGGATAAATCCTACTTGGTCATGGTGAATAATTTTCTTAATGTATTGTTGGCTCCTATTGGCTAGTATCTTGTTGAGAATTTTTGCATCCATGTTCATCAGGGATATTGGTCTGTAATTCTCCTTTTTGGTGGGGTCTTTGTCTGGTTTTGGAATTAAGGTGATGCTGGCCTCATAGAACGAATTTGGAAGTACTCCATCTCTTTCTATCTTTCCAAACAGCTTTAGTAGAATAGGTATGGTTTCTTCTTTAAACGTTTGATAGAATTCCCCTGGGAAGCCATCTGGCCCTGGACTTTAGTGTCTTGGGATGTTTTTGATGACTGCTTCAATTTCCTCCCTGGTTATTGGCCTGTTCAGGTTTTCTGTTTCTTTTTCTTTTTTTTTAAATAGCTATCCTAATGAGTGTGAAGTGGTATCTCAATGTAGATTGATTAGTTTTTCCAAATCACTAATGATATTAAATATCTTTTCATGTGTTTATTGGCCATTTGTATATTTTATTTGGAAAAATGTTTATTTAGATCTTTTGCACATTTTTAAATTGGGTTCTTTTTTTGTTGGGTTGTAAGAGTTCTGTATGTATCCTAGGTATTGATTCTTTATCAGATACGTGATTTGCAAGTATTTTCTCCTTTAATATTGTTTGTTCTTTTCACTTTGCTGACAATATTGTTCCATATGTAGAAGTTTTTTCATTTTTTTAAAAATTTTTATTTATTTATGATAGTCACACAGAGAGAGAGAGAGAGAGAGGCAGAGACACAGGCAGAGGGAGAAGCAGGCTCCATGCACCGGGAACCTGACATGGGATTTGATCCTGGGTCTCCAGGATCGCGCCCTGGGCCAAAGGCAGGCGCCAAACCACTGCACCACGCAAGGATCCCAAGTTTTTTCATTTTGATAAAGTCCAGTTTTATCTATTTTTCCTTTTTGTTTGCTCATACTTTTGGCATTATATCTAATAGTAAACTGTTAGCAAATCCAAGGTTATCATGATTTGCCCCTGTGTTTTCTTCTGAGAGATTTATAGTTTTAATTGCTATATCTAGGTTATTGATCCATTCTGAGTTAAATTTTGTATATGGAGTGAAATAGGGATCCAGCTTTATTCTTTTGCATGTGAATGTCCAGTGGTCTCAGCACCGTTTGTTTAAGAGGTTCATCTTTACCCTGAATTGGCTATTGGTGTTTGGGTTTACTGCTAGATTTTCAGTTCTATTCAATAGATATTTTGGGTTTATTTCTGGATTTTCAGTTCTATTCCATTGGTCTGTCTTTATGCTGGTACCACACTATTTTGATCACTATTGTTGTTTTTAAGGTTTTATTTATTTATTTATTTATTTATTTATTTATGAGAGACAGAGAGAGGCAGAGGCACAGGCAGAGGGAGAAGGAGAAGCAGGCTCCCTGAGGGGAGCCTGATGGGGGACTCAATCCCAGGATCCTGGGATCAGGACCTGAGCCAAAGGCAGACCTTCAACCACTGAACCATCCAGGTGCCCCGATCACTATAGTTTTGCAGTAAGTTTTGAAATTGGGAAGTGTGAGTCTTTTATCTTTGTTCTTTTTCAAAATTATTTCGGTTATTCAGGGACTTTTGAAATTCCATATGAATTTGGGATCAGTGTTTCCATTTCTGCAAATAAGGCAGTTGAGATTTTGGTAGAAATTGCATTGGATCTATAGATCACTTTGGGGAGTATTGCCATTTTAACAGTATCAAGTCAACTCATATACACAGGATGTTTTTTCATTTATTTAGGTCTTTATTTCAGTAATGTTTATAGTTTTAGTATATATATGTCTTTCCTACCCTTGGTTAAATTTATTGCTAAGTATTCTTTTTGGGTCTATTTGTTAGTTTCCTTTTTGGGTTTGTCATCACTATTGAATAGAAATACAGTTGATTTTTGTTTGTTGATCTTGTATGCTACAACACTGCAGAATTCCTTTAATGGCTCTAGTAGTTTTGATATGGATTCTTTAGAAATTTTTTGATTCTTTACAATTTTTTAACGTAAAAATCATGTCATCCGTGAATAGAGATGGTTTTACATCTTCCTTTCCAACTTGGATGGTTTTTACCTCTTTTTCTTGACTAATTACTTTAGCTAGAAATTGTAGTACAATATTGAGTAGAAGTGGCAATACTGGGCATTCTTATTCCTAGTTTTAGGGGCAGTGCTTTCATTTTTTGCTGTTGTGTATGATATTAGCTGTTTTTTGCTGTAGTGTATGATATTAGCTGTGGGTTTTCTCATAAATGTCAAGGAAGTTTCCTTCTAAGTCTGTTTTTATCACAAAAAGGTGTGTAGGGTTTTGTGAAATGCTATTTTTCTGTATCAGTTGAGATGATCATATGGTTTTTCTTTTCCTTTAGTTTTATTAATGTGGTCTATTGCATTTGGTTTACAGGTATATTGAACTGGGATAAATTCCACTTGGTTGAGGTGTATAATCATTTTAGTGTGTTGCTGGATTTCATTTGCTAGTATCTCATTGAGGACTTCTTTATATTCCTAAAGGATATTGGTTTGTAGTTTTCTTGTGATGTCTTTGGCTTTCTTATCAGGGTAGCCTCAGAGAGTAAGTTAGGAAGTGTTCTGTACTCTTCTGTTTTTTTTTTTTGTTTGTTTGTTTTGTTTTTTGAGAGTTTGAGAAGGATTGGCATTAATTCTACTTTATATGTTTGATAGGATTCACCAGTATAGCCATCTGGTCCTGGGCTTTTCTTTGTTGGGAGATTTTAATTACTGACTCAGTCTCTTTACTTGTTACACATATGTTCAAAATTTCTATTCTTGAGTCCGTTTGGATAGTTTCTAGGAACTTACCCATATCATCTAGGTTATCTAATTTGTTGGTATGCATTGTAAATAGTATTCTGTTATAACCCTCTTCATTTCTGTAAGGTCATTAGTGTTGTCTCTTTTATTTTTTATTATTATTTTTAAGATTTTATATATTTATTCATGAGAGATACAGAGAGAGAGGCAGAGACAAAGGCAGAGGGAGACGCAGGCTCCCTGTGGGGAGCCTGATGCAGGACTAGATCCCAGGACCTGAGCAGAAGGCATATGCTCAACCACTGAGCCATCAAGGTGCCCCAGTGTTGTTATCTCCTTTAAATTGGTTTTTAAGTAAGGCTTTTAATTTTTGTCTTGTTAGGTTATTTCTTGATTTGGTATGTTTTTACCTCAGCCCAGTTTGTTTCTCACACTTTAAAGGTGGAGGAATAGGAAACATGACAAGTACAACATCCAGAAGTGACTGTGTACTGGCATTACTGTATATCATTTCAAGTAGAGTTAAGTTTATCAGACTCCCAGACCACATCCCAGCCATACCAGTTAGAGAAAACAAACAAACAAACAAACAAATATATTACACATGCAATTTTGCATAGTGCTATCTTACTAGTTTGTATTTTCTGAAGCTGGTAGTAAGACTTTGTTGATTTGATTTTATATTAATGAATCTTCCTCATGCTTGGCTTTAGTTGTATTTCAAAACAAAGTTTATTCTTTCAGACATTTTTTTGCATAAATATTCCTGTCTTAAGTTTATACCCAAGAAAGAAGGGTCTACAATCTTAAAATTTAACAGAATGCTCTCATCATTTGCAGGATGTTATTAGCATCCATATGAACATATCAATGTGTAAGTTAAGAGCCTGAAAATGTAAAAAAATCAAGACAAATTTTTAGATGGGGTTTGGAGAGAGTTAAAAAGTCTTTTGGTCTAGTTTATGAGTGGTTATATGAAGGAACTTTCAACCTGAAATGTTACTTCAGATTGGAAAAAGTGTTAGTGGTGGCAATAAAAGGTATTTTGCTTGTGTAACTACAGTGGTTTTTTTTGTTTTTGTTTTTGTTTTTGTTTTTGTTTTTGTTTTTGTTTTACTTGATCCCCATGGGGATGATAGTGCATTCTGAACATGATTGAGAATTTTATGTGCCATTTGGTCAAGAAAGATGTTAATAGATTACCCCAAGACTCATTAGGAAGCCAAGCTGTGACAGTGCCTAGCATTGAATTTATTTAATATTTAATAATTATTTATTTAATATTAAATTTATTATTTAGTATTTATACTAAATAATTTATTTAGTATTTAATAAAATGCTTGATTATGTGGAGGTATCAACAAAAAAATGTAACTATAAAACTACTTGAGTAGTTGTCTGAAATATAACAGAAGCTGAGATCATTTTAAACTAACATTAGCTCTTTAAAACAAGCCACATTTTGAAATGCAGTAATAGGATTACTCTACTGGATGCAAAAGTGTGAGGGATGCCTGGATGACTCAAGTGACTAAAGTGCCTTTAGCTCAGGTCATGATTGAGTCTTGGGACTGAGCCTTACATTAGGCTCCCTGCTCAGTGGGGAGTCTGCTTCTCCCTCTGCCACTCCCCCTGCTTGTGTGCATGCACCTGCTCTCTCTCTCTCTCTCTCTCTCTCTCAAATAAATAAAATCTTTAAAAATAAAAATAAAAGTTGTGGGAGCTCAGGAACAGCATTGTTCCTCTATTTGGAGAGATGGCTATTGAAAATTACAAGAAAGAAAAGCTTGTGTTATTATAAAAATAATTCAGATACACTAGAGAAAATTTAGAAAATATAGGTCAATGTAAAACTGAAATACATCATCTCTTATCCTAAAATAACTTTTCTTTCTTTCTTTTATTTTTTTTTTTAAGATTTTATTTATTTATTCATGAGGGACACACAGAGAGAGAAAGGCAGAGACACAGGCAGAGAAGCATGCTCCGTGCAGGGAGCCGGACGTGGGACTCAATCCCAGGTCTCCAGGGCCACACCCTGGGCTGCCGGTGTGCTAAACCACTGTGCCACCGGGGGTGCCCTAAAATAACTTTTCTTAACTTGTTTTCTATGCCTATGTATAAAATATAGGATCATTTCATATATGTGTGTGTATGTATGTATGTATGTATGTGTATATATGTCTTTGTAGCCTTATAAATTTACTTAGCTAGAAGTTCAACATATGCAACTTTCTGTTAAAATATTGGGAATTAGGAATCCTACCAGAAAGTTTCCTGTGTAATTAATATAGTCTTAAATGGCTGACTGGATATAGTAACTAGCTTTTTCTATGTAAATGAGACAGTAGTGTTGAATTGTTTATAACATTTATCTAAAATAAACATTAGTAAATGCTAATAAAAATATATTATGTACATAAGATCAAATCAGAATGTATGGTATTTTAAACTTCTTAGTAGTTCATCAACCAACATTTCTCTGCCTTTTTTAGCTTACATTTTAAAATTTTGTTTTTATAAATATACTGTAACCTGAAACAGAACTCTAGTTAATTTTCTAGGTTATGAAAAAAGGTTAAAAACTTGGAATGGAAATGGCCTTGTTAGAGATTGTATTTACTATCTCAAATTCTGTCTATAATGGACAACATTGACAATAAAATTAAAATAAAAACAAAAAACATAAATGTTGAATTGTGAAATGAAATAGTTTATATGTCAGGAATTTGGTGGAAGGCATGGAGTTGAAATGGAGGGACATGAAATGGCGAGTGTAGTTTTGTCATCAAGGAGTAAGAAAAGTGAAAGGGAGGGAGGCCTCCTTGTAATTAATTTGAGGCACTTGGAAGATTTATTACTGTACAATTTGTCACTAATAGAACATCTACAACTTAGTCATTAACAGAACAAATAACTAGGTTTGCTATCTAGAGAAGGAAACCTGCTAACACTATTAGGAGGTGCAGGTAGTGCAAGATTCAGAGACTTCTAGGTTAGAAGATTAGCATGAGGGGTGCCTGGGTGTTAGTTAAGTGTCTGACTCTTGATTTTGACCCAGGTCAATATCTCAGGGTTGTGAGATTGAATCCTGTGTTGGATTGGTGCTTAGTACAAAGTCTGCTTAAGATTCTTTTTCCCCTCCTCTCTTTTCCTTTCTGCTCCTCCCTCTGCTCATGTGCACGCACTGCCTCCTTCCCTCCCTCCCCCTCTCTCTTTCAAATAAATAAAATCTTAAAAATAAAAAACAAAAAAACAAAGATCAGCATGAAAGCTCCTGAGCAAAGTTGTTAATCTCAGGGTAGAAGCTGTCTGCAGTCATTCCTGTCTAGGCATAGGCAGCTCTGGGTCTCTTGGTGTTAACAGAAGCCAGAAGGATTTCAGGATGCATCCTATTATCAAGAGAGGCATTATCAGATACTAGGATCATTTCACAAGGTGAGATACTTGGAATTATTTAAATGATGTAAGATGCCTTCATGGGCTGGAGGAAGCTATTTAAGCTTTTTAGGAAAAAAATAAAAGAATCTTTGGTGAAGTACGTTATGTGACTTGATACTTTCATTTATACTCTGATTCAGTCTTTTTTGGCTTAGGTTTTGGGGAGCAGGGTCTGATTTTTTTGTTAATTACACCAGCTGATTTTCTTGAATGTGGTTCTTGAACCACAGATTGAGACAGACAGGCAGCACTCCTTACACTTACTTGGTTGGGACTGTAAGTTTTTGATTCCTATTGTCTAAGCATCCTGGTTCAATCCCTCCTTCCTCTGAGGCCTTCAGGATAATGTATGAGAAGTTAGAACAGTAATTTTATAGTAACTACTTTGGAAACTCTTTAACTACATAGACATCAACTCAGAATTTTAAAACTTTCCACTAAACACTAACATTACAAATGTATCAAGTTCTAAAAAAAAAAAAATCAAGTTCTATTAAAAGATTATATTTCTGTTAAGAAGAGAGTTAATTGACTGCCAAATGATTGGGACTTATTAACATCTCTTAGCAATTTTCACTTAATGAAATTATATCAATAACTACAAAACAGTATAGTATTCATTATTGTTTCCATGTTCCTTTACAGAATGAAGTCCTATATTATCCTATTTTATACAATGTTTTTTTTCCATCATAAAAATACTTGGTTACTATAGAAAAACTCAAAATGTATAGAGGTGACCAAAATAAGTATCTAAAATTTGATACCCCAAAATAACCCTTAATAGAATATTGGTTTTATGCCACTTAACAAATGTTGCAACATTTACTAAGTTTGGTTGTTTTTGCCTAAATAATTATTCTTTCCAAAGTTATTTAACTTTAAAAAGGATAAATTTTTTATAAATTTTAACTAAAATGTATGTGATATCCTTGAAATCCATATAGAACTGGCATCAAATGATTTAGTTTTCTCTGGGACATGAATATCAGGCCTAGTTTTGATGGCAAACACTCATTAAACTATTATTTAATGGCAAAAGTAGTAAATGCCACCTATTATTCAAAAGCAGGGTGTCAATTTAGAACTCTAATTATAAATTACCAAATAACTGGGGAGGCCTGGTGCTCAGTGGTTGAGCATCTGCCTTTGGCTCAAGTCTCATATCGGACTCCTGCAGGGAGTCTGCTTCTCCCTCTGCCTATGTCTCTCCCTCTCTATGTCTCTGTCTCTCATGAATAAATAAATAAATAAATCTTAAAAAAATCAAATAATTGGTAGTAGTAACTAATATTAGCTGGTAAAGGTAAGTTTGTAAATTTCTTTTAATCCTAAAAGTCACTGTTAAAACATGGGGAATATGTAGAGTATTTTCTGGGTAAAACTGAGAATATAGCATATAAACTGGGGATAAAGGGATGGTTTAGGAAAGAGGAGCAAACTGCATGTAGACTTTGGAGGATTTTATTTTTCTCACTTTTCAAATGAGATTAGGCCAATTTGAGTTAGTGTTTGTTTAGAACTTAAGGAAGGGATGCCTGGGTGGCTCGGCGGTTGGGTGTCTGCCTTTGGCTCGGGTCGTGATCCCGGGGTTCCTGGATCGAGTCCCACCTCAGGCTCCCTGCATGGAACCTGCTTTTCCCTCTGCCTACATCTCTGCCTCTTTCTCTGTGTCTATCATGAATAAATAAATAAAATCTTAAAAGAAAAAAGAACTTTAGGAAAGGGTGAAAGAGTTGGCTTTTAGGAAATCTTTTTTGTTTTGTTTTTTTTTTTTTCTAAATTTTTATTTAAATTCTAGTTAGTTAACATACAGTACAATATTGGCTTCAGGAGTAGAATTCAGTGATTCTTCACTTACATACAACACTCAGTGCTCATCACAATAAGTGCTCTCCTAATACCTGTCACCCATCTAGCCCATTCCCCACCTACCTCCCTCCATCAACCATCAGTTTATTCTCTATCTTTACGTCTCTTATGGTTTATTTTCGTCTCTCTTTTTCCCCCCTCCCCTATGTTCTTCTGTTTTGTTTCTTAAATTCCACAGAGGAGTAAATCATATGGTATTTGTCTTTGTCTGACTGTCTTACTTTCTTTAGCATAATACACTTTAGTTCTATCTATATCATGAATGGCAAGATTTCATTCTTTTTCATGGTTGGGTAATATTCCATTGTGTATATATACCACATCTTTATCCATGTATCAGTCAATGGACATTTGGGCCCTTCATAATTTCGCTGTTATTGATAATGCTGCTATAAACATCAGGGTGCATGTACCCCTTCAGATCTATATTTTTGTACCTTTGGGTAAATACCTCGTTAGGGTAGTTCTATTTTTAACTTTTTGAGGAACCTCCATACTGGCTGTACCAGTTTACATTTCCACCAGTAATGCAAGAGAGTTCCCCTTTCTCCATATCCTCACCAACGTCTCGTTTCCTGTGTTGTTAATTTTAGCCCTTCTAACAGGTGTGAGGTGATGATAATCTCATTATGATTTTGATTTGCAAAATATATGTTTTTGTATGTGTTATTCCATTTAATGCTAGGCTACCCCATATAAGGTACTTAGTGTTTTATACTTACTTGATGATGAGAAAACTGAAACTCAAAGTTTTTTATTTAGGTCACAAACTCGGGTATTTTTCGCTTTGCTTCCAGTTCTTTCACTCATGTTTACCATTGTCTGATGTCTAAAGTTCTTTCCAATTGCTAAAATTCTGTGATTTAACAGAAGTGGAGAGAATAGTGTAATGAATTCCCATTTATCATAGAAATACAAAATTATTAGCCCATTCCTAATTTATTTCACCCTGTATCCCCTTGCATTTGCCCCCCCCCCCACATTATTTTTATCCCCATATTAGTTTTTTGGGTTTTTTTTTTTTTTTAAGATTATTTATTCATGAGAGACAGAGAGAG
Organism: Vulpes lagopus; assembly: GCF_018345385.1. Lineage (NCBI taxonomy): Eukaryota > Metazoa > Chordata > Mammalia > Carnivora > Canidae > Vulpes > Vulpes lagopus. The sequence continues at coordinate 108,634,593 of NC_054828.1, forward strand.
AGGCAGAGACACAGGCAGAGGGAGAAGTAGGCTCCATGCAGGAAGCCTGATGTGGGACTCAATCCTGGGACTCCAGAATCATGCCCTGAGCCAAAGGCAGATGCTCAACTGCTGAGTCACCCAGGCATTCCACTCCCATATTATTTTGACACAGATTCCTTAATATGATTTCATCTGTAAACATTTTAATATTTAGCTCTAAAAGAAACTGATTTTTTTTAAAGATTTTATTTATTTGAGAGAGAGAGCACGAGTGAGGAGGGTACAGGGAGGGGGAAAAGTAGTCTCCCTGCTGAGTGAGGAGCTGATGTGGGCTTCAGGTGGGGCTCAAGGTGGGGCTTGATCCCAGGACTCTGAGACCTTGACCTAAACTGAAGGCAATTGCTTAACTGACTGAGCCACCCAGGCATCCCAAGAAACTAAGTTTTAAAAATTTAAAACATAACTGTACTAGTATTATCACTGTAAAAACGTCATTAATTACTTCATATTCAGTTAATGCTCACATTTACCTTATTGTCATAATTTCTTTTTAAATTCTTTTTAAGTTGGGATTCAAATGAAGCTCATGTTGCAATTGGTTGAGATGTCTCATAAATATATAAAAATTATTATTTAAAATATTTTCTATTTCTTTAGGGAAGTTTTATTTTTTTATTATTTTTTATTTTTTTAATTCTTTTTAAAAGATTTTATTTATTAATCATGAGAGACACAGAGAGAGGCAGAGACACAGGCAGAGGGAGAAGCAGGTTCCATGCAGGGAGCCTGATGTGAGATTCGATCCTGGGAATCCGGGATCACGCCCCAAGCCAAAGACAGCCACTCAACTGCTAAACACCCAGGCCTCCCTTGAGAAGTTTTAGAATCACAGCAAAATTGAGTAGAAGGTATAGAGATTTACCATATAACCTTCTCATGTCTACTTGTTTAGCCACCATTTGTTGAAAAGACTTTTCTCCATTTTATTGCCTTCGTTCTTATGTCAAAGATTAGGTGCTATATTTCTGTGGATCTATTTTTTGGGCTCTCTTTTCTGTGCTGTTGCTCAATTTGTCTATTCTTTTGGCAGTACCACTCTGTCTTGACTATTTTGGCTTTATGGTAAGTCTTTTTTTTTTTTTTCTCCATGTAATAGATTTTATTTTATTTATTATTTTATTTATTTTGAATTTATTTATTTTTATTTTTATTTTTTTTTATTGGAGTTCAGTTTGCCAACGTATAGCATATCACCCAGTGCTCATCCCATCAAGTGCTCTCCTCAGTGCCCGTCACCCAGTCACCCCAACCCCCCCGCCCACGTCCCTTTCCACTACCCCTTGTTTGTTTCCCAGAGTTAGGAGTCTCTCATGTTCTGTCATGTTTTATGGTAAGTCTTAATGTTGGTTAGTATAGTTGTCCTCCAACTTTGTTCTCCTTAAATATTGTGTTGGCTTTTCTGGGTCTTTTGCCTCTCCATATAATATTCAAAATCAGTTTTTTGATACCCTCCAAGGTAACTTGCTGGGCTTTTGATTGGGATGCACTGAATCTGTAGACAAAGTTGGGAAGAACTGACATCTTAATAATGTTGAATCTTTCTATCCATGAACATGGAATATCTCTTCATTTATTTATCTAGTTTTTTTATTTCATTCATCACATTTGTAATTTTCCTCATATAGGTTTTGTATAGTTTTGGTAGCTTTATGCCCATATATTTCATCTTTTTGGGTACTAATGTAAATGTTACTGTTTTCATTTCAAATTCTACTTGTTCATTGCTGGTATGTAGAAAAGCTTTTGTATTTTAATCTGTATGCTACAACCTTGCTATACTTATTTTTTCAGGAGTTGATGTTGATTCTTAGGATTTTTTTTTTTTTTTTTTTTTACAAAGGTGATCATGTCATTTTCGTAGATGGATGTTTTTTATTATTCTTTTCCAATCTGTATAGCTTTTATTTCCTTTTCTTGTCTTACTATATTAGCTGGGATTTCTGGTATGATGTCAAAAAGATGTGAGACACCTTTTTGCCTTGTTCCTGATGTTATTATATCTTTTAAAATCTACACCTTCCCTTTCTATCTCACATTTTTTTCCTTGCAATTTTGTTTTTGTTGTTGAAGAAACTAGGTTTTTTGATTTTTAGAGATTCCCATGGCCTAGATCTTTGTAATTGTATCTCTGTTGTGTTCAGTATGTTTTTCTGTCACATTTATTATATGAAAAATATTAATTAGATCTAGAGGATCATTGCCCAGTATAAATATAATGAAAGCCATAAATTTGAGCCATGTATGAGTAATTTGAAATTTTCTGGTATTCACTTTAAAAAAATAAAAAGAAACAGTTAAGGGGGCCCTGGCTGGCTCAGTTGGTAGGATATGTGGGTTTGTGAGTTTGAGTCCCATGTTGAGTATAGAGATTACTTAAAAAAATAAAATCTTAAAAAAAAAAACAAAACAGGTGAAATTGGTTTTAGTATGTTTTTATTCGATCCGTTATATTCAAGATGTTCTTTCAACATACAACCAATATAATTTTTGAGGTAGTTTATACTTTTTTATACTAAATCTTAGAAATCTAGTGTAGGTTTTACACTTATGTTACACCTCATTTGGAATAAGCTGCGATTGCAAATACCCGGACTCTTGTTTTGAACAACACAGATTTTTTTTTTTAAATTTTTAAAAAAGATTTTATTTATTAATGAGAGAGAGGGAGCGTGCGCTAGCGTGGCAGAGACACAGACAGGGAGAAGAAGCAGGCTCCATGCAGGAGGGAGCCCAACGTGGGACTCGATTCTGGGTCTCCAGGATCAGGCCGTGGGCAGAAGGCAGCGCTAAACTGCTGAGCCACCCGGGCTGTCCCAAACAACACAGATTTAGAGACTTGACCAGATTTAGGTTTCTTTTTATTTTTGTCAGAAAATAGAGAATGCCTGGTTATCTCTTTTTGGTGATACTGGTAACCATTCATGATCGTTGTTTAGATCTAATAATTCATTAGAACTTAGAAAGTAGTCACTTTTTTTTTTTTTATCATTCTACCTTCATTTATTATCTGTAATATTTCTCTAAGAGGATACTTCCTATCCTTGGTTACTTGCAGGAATAGTTCACTTAGAAAAAGTAGGGTAAGTAATGCTTGATCCTTTTAGTTACAAATTATCAAAATAATGAGTTGGTTCCCTAGCATTTGGATAGAAGATAACATTGGATAAAGGTAATCAGCAAAAAAAAAAAAAATTTTTTTTTCAAGTGTTACTGTGAACTCCTAGACTTAAAAAATACTCAAATTGTCCCATTTTTAACCAGTGGGAGCCTCTTTAAGCTGATTTTTGAGTCCTCTAGACATGACCCTAATAGTCTTTGATAACTGTCTTGCATTCTGGGGTGTTAGTCTGTATTATCTAGGAAAAAACAATCAATGGGATATATACATATATATATATATAGAGAGAAAGATATTTATTATAATGACTTTGCTTATGAATTTCAGAGGCTCATAAGTGAAAAGATCTGTGTTCAGCAAGTTGGAGGAGCTAATGTAGTTCCAGACCAACTCAAGACTCAGGAAGAGCCAGTGTTTAGGACTGAGTCTGAAGGAAGGAAAAAAACCAATGTATCAGCTTGAAGCCTCTTCAGCAGGAGGAATTCCCTCTTACTTGTGAGAGGGTCCAGCTTTTTTGTTCAATTCTGGCCTTCAGTTGATTGGATGGGACTTAAAACACCCATATCAGGGAGGGCTGGGAGGGCAATTTGTTTTACTTAGTCTACAAATTCAAATGTTAATCTCACTCAGAAACACCCTGACAGACACACCCAAAATAGTTTTGACCAAATGTCTGGGCACCCTGTGACTCAGTCAAGGTGATACTGAGTTTATACTTAGTAAAATGTATACAAGTGGTTGATAAGTATCTTTAAGTATCAATCTAAATAATTCTAGGGGGGCCTGGATGGCTCAGTCAGTGGAGCGAGTCTCTTGATCTCAGGGTTGTGAGTTTAACCCCATATGGAGTGTGGAGATTACTTAAATCTTAAAAAAATTGATTCTACCTGTGAGTATATTACATAACCTAGAGTTACAGACATAATTGAGTTTATTCTCTTCATTTATAGAAAGAGAAATTGAAGCCTATATCTGTGGGAATGTTAGTGCTATAATGTTATAGCACTATATTCTATACTGCTAGAATGTTAGTGCTGGATCACTTGTTTTTTAGAGTAAGCAGTGTACTGATAGGACAACTTCATAGCTCAGAGACACACCACGGTGGCTCAAAATACTGGCATTGCTATTTACTGGCTATATGAATTTAAGGAAACTGGCTTTCTTATTTATTTGTAAGCTAGAAATAATAATAACTATGTCATGGGATTGAGTAATATTTTAAGGAACCTAGTACTATTCCTTCACATTGTAGGTATACTATAAATTGTGGCTCTTCCCATCCTCTAGTTTGCATTTCTTTCTCCCATATTATTACCTCTTTTTAAAATTGAACATCAAGTATATCTAAAGTAGCTGAAAACAGTATTTTTCTTGTATTTTTTACCATGTTTGTATCATTCATTTAACAGAATTTTTCTTTAACAGAATAAAAAAGTTGGTCTGGTCCCTCTCTGAATGTTTCAGGATGACAATATTGAAGTTCAAATTGAGATTTTACTTTTCATTCTGAAGTACTTAACCAAAATAACTTTTGTTGTTATATCCCCATTTATCATAATTATTGAATATTAAACACAGATGTTTTGTTTTATTTTTAAAAGATTTTATTTATTCATTCATGAGAGAGAGAGAGAGGCAGAGACATAGGCAGAGGGAGAAGTGGGAGCCTGATGTGGGACTCAATCCCAGGACCCCAGGATCACGACCTAAGCCAAAGCAGACCCTCAACCATTGAGCCACCCAGGTGCCCAAAACACATGTTTTAAATAGTATTTTGTGTCATCAAGGTAGGATGTAATCATGTTCATGCTTGTATTCTGCAGCAAACAGGGTAGTTTAGAAAGGCCATAATTAATAGATGTTTAAAAGCTGCTTTGATGTTCTTAGATGAAAGCTTGGCTACTAATACCCAATGCTAGTATTTTAAATTATCACTCTCCTTTTGAACATGAACTGTTGGCTTGAGTTCTATAGAACTAGCTACAGGATTGTTTATGTGTAATTCATGTTTAATTTGAATGTGTAGAGAAAATCTTAGAAACTATTTATCTTCCAAAAAATATACTCTCATATTCATGCTGGTTGCTGTCTATTTGGATACAATTCCAAAAGCATACTTGAATGTTGACTTTTCCATGACAGTTAATAGATGGCTTTCTTCACTGGGAGGTATAAACATATGATTGCTAATGCCTAAGGTTCTATTTCGTAAAATGAGTGAATTGATGATATATTTGAGGTGTTGGAGACTTCAGATTGGGAGACCCAGAGACCTTTTTTTTCTTTCTCCAATCAAAAAGGAGGCAATGATAGTTGTATTCAGCTCTACTTAGAGTGATTTTTCACTTGCTCTTTTCATTTTCTTGTAATTTCTCTGGTCTCTCACTACTTGTAAATTTAATTTTTACCACCACCCTCCCCCCAAAATACTGAAAACTAATTGCTTTCGGGTTTCTGTTTCTCAGAATCACCAAATACATTGATTACCATTTTCTCTGATCTCATTGTATTCATTCATTGCAGTGTATTAGGTTCTGTTAATCTTGAAGATCTTATCTCTGCTTTTCTTGTACTGTATTTTCCCTCCGATTCTTGAGCTGCACCTCATTTCCCTCCCTCACTGATGCAACTTCTTACTTGCATGCTGAAATATCTGTATCTGGAGACACACTTTTAACAGTTGTGCTGTCATCATCAGTCTGTGCACACTCAGATGGCTCAGCTATTCTCATCTTTCACCACTAATTGCGAAATCTATGTTTCTGTTATTCATCCCCCCTCCCTTTAAAAAAATATTTTATTTATTTATTCATGAGAGACACACACAGAGAGAGGCAGAGACATAGGCAGAGGGTGAAGCAGGCTTCCTGTGAGGAGCCTGATTGTGGGACTTGATCCCAGGATCCCAGGATCCCAGGATCACAACCTGAGCCAAAGGCAGATGCTCAACCACTGAGCCACCCAGGTACCCTATATCATTCATCCTTTTTTCTTCATTATGGCTCTTATTCTTAAGACCTCAACATCTTACCTAGTTTCCTTACTGTCTCTTAAAACTTCCAGTGTGTCCAAGTCAAAGTCTTCATCTTAGAACAGATTTCATGGTCTTCCTTAATTGTCATTGGTGTTGGTAGTATTGTTTATCTTGTCCCCAGGTTTAGTCATCACTGGCTCTTTAACACACCCCCTCCAGTTAATTTTGGCACAAAGTTCCACAAATTCTAATTTTGCTTATTATACTTTGGGAAATGCTGGCTTGTAGAGTTAAGGTTGGTTGAGTGGTTATCTATCTATCTATCAATCATCTATCTATCTATCTATCTATCTATCTATCAAATTGGCCTAAGTGTAGAGGGGTTTGGGAAGGAGTTTTTATTTCTTAAGTAAAATTTTTTGGTGACTGTGGTTTAAAAGAAGGTGCCAGTGACATTATCTAAAACTTCTTAAAGGTACTAGTTCCTGAGCATGGCTGAGGCTTTCAGAACTTTTCTGGTGTGATCTTATGGGAATCGGAGAGGTCCCACCTGGATTTAAATCCAAGTGTTTATTCTTCCATTTATCCTTCCATCTGGAAACCTTTTACATTAAAACATTTGCTTTAGGGATAGTTCAGTGAAGATGGTCCAAAGAGAAATGAAAAGGGTTTGAGAGAATAAACGCACACATATCATTGAACTTCTATGTTTAACCACATCCCTTAGTCTTCAGACTTGGTTTTCCTCTTAAATTATCCATCTGTGAACTCCTTGGAAAGCCTATTATCTGGTAGCTGTTACTCTTGACTACCTTTTCCTTGTCTTTTCTTTTCTTTTTTTTTTTTTTTTTACCTTTTCCTTTTCTATATATCTGATACCTGGCATCCCCATCTCAGTCCACATTAGGCAAGTTTTCTTGGCTAGTTATCAAGGAAGAACTTGTTGAGATTCTTTCTGTTTACATCTTATAGTTGCAAAATCAGAAACATAATGCTTTAGACAGATGAGCTGGCACATGCACTACCAATGTTTAGTGAAAAGAAAACAGGCCTCAAACATGCCACAACAAAAGCATAGAAACAAAAATTGCATTAGATTATAGTTAATTACTTCAAAAAGCAATTTGGCTTCTCTGTGTTATCTAATGAATGATTGCTGAAAAAGTCATAGTGGAGAATTACTCGTCCCTTGCTGGGCAAGTAAAAAAAAAAAAAACAAAACTGTTGAAACTATTACATTTTACATATTACATAAAGAAAGATACTTATAAGGTGTTCAATGTCCTCTTTCTAGGTCTTCTTATCTAGAATGTTTTCTTGTTTTCTGATTATATTTACCAGAAATTGGTGATGAACATCACACTTAAAGAAGTGACATAAGAAGGGGGAACCCCCTTTTGCTTGTCAGATTGGTCTGTATATATCTTCATACTTTATATTTTATTGGTCAAATAGCAATTTTCAACTGTTGGATTTTGTTTAACTTAGTTTATTAATATAGATATTGTCTTAGGTCTAACAATGATTTGTTAGTTGGGTTTAGCACTTAGAGGCTTTTTTTCCCCATGTAATTGAAACAGATATCTGCAGCATCGTTTTTTTTTTTTTTTTCTTTTAAAGCAGGCTTCCGTGTCCAATGTGGGACTCAAACCAATGACCTCAAGACCAAGATTTGCACGCTCCGCTGACTGAGCCAGTCAGGGCCTCATGCAGCATCATATTATAAAAATATATATACATATATATTTTTTAAAGATTTTACTTATTTATTCATGAGAGACACAGAGAGAGAGGCAAAGACATAGGCAGAGGGAGAAGCAGGCTCCATGCAGGGAGCCTGATGTGGGACTCCATTCTGGGACTCCAGGATCACGCCCTGAGCCGAAGGCAGACGCTTAACTGCTGAGCCACCCAGGCGTCCCTAAAAAAATATTTTTAATTGAAGTGTAATTGACGTATAATATTAGTTTTAGGTGTACAGCGTAGTGGTTCAGTAGTAACATATATTACAAAATGCTCACCACAGTAAGTGTATGACAATAATATTGACTATATTCCCTATGCTATAGTATTCATCCTCGTGATGACTTCTTTATTTATAACTGGAAGTTATAAATCCCCTCCATTCATTTCTCACATCCCTTCACCCCTCTCCCCTTTGGCAACACCAGTTTGTTCTCTGTATTTATGAGTCTGTTTCTCTTTTGTTGTTACTGTCTGTTCATTTGTTTTGTTTTTTTTAGATTCTACATATAAGGAAAATAATAAGGTATGTGTCTTTCTGTCTGGAGCATTTTCATTTAGCATCATACCCTCTAGGTCTGCATGTTGCCATGAATGGCAAGATTTCATTTTTTTTTTAATGGCTGAGTATTATTCCATTGTGTATACATATCATGTTTTCTTTATCCATTCAGTAGTTAATGGGACTTAGATTGCTTCTGAATCTTGATGCAGAATCATTCTTTATGACTTCATGGTATTATGTTACATGACTGCAACATTTTTTTATACTTAATTTTTGGTTAGATAGTACATGTACATAGTACAACATATGAAAGATGCAAAGAAGTACACAGTGAAAAGTAAAGAAGTACACTCTTAGTTCCCTCATAAGGATGCAGTCATGTTATCCATTTCTTTCATGTTCATCCAGAGATAGTTTATACAAATACAAACCAGTACATAATCATGTATACACACATTCAAAATGACAACATATTATACCTTCCGTGCTCTACAATGCTTTCTTAATTAAGAGATCTTCCATAAGGATTCATAAAAATTTGCATCACTGTTTAACGTTTGCTTACTCTTCTGCTTTATGAATCTACTATAATCTGTTTAATCAGGCTTTTTTTGTGTGTGGGGTAGACACTTAGTTTCAAATCTATTGTTCTGTCAATTCACATATATGCAGTTATATTATACATTTCATTTGGTGTGGTCCATTGGGCCTGATCCACTTTTTCTGGTTAAACTCTAAGTGAAAGCTCTTAGAGAAGCAAATCTGTATTATACAGAATAAGGTGAGAATGTGGTGATGTCTGCAAATCTGTTTTGTAGTAGAAATATATGAAAAGTGAAAATTCTAACCTTTCCTTTTATCTTTATCTTTTTTTTTTTTTTTTAAGATTTTATTTATTTATTCATGAGAAACACAGAGATGTGTGTGAGAGAGGCAGAGACACAGGCAGAGGGAGAAGCAGGCTCCATGCAGGGAGCCCGATGTGGGACTTGATCTCAGGACTCCAGGATCATGCCCTGGGCTGAAGGCAGGGGCTAAACCGCTGAGCCACCCAGGGATCCCCTCCTTTTATCTTAAGAAACTTATTTTTTTAGTGAAAGAAGTGTTGACTTGTGTGGGAAGTGTAATTTATCTTAGTCCTGATTCTATCCAATAAGGCAGACTTGTTTTATTTTTCCACAGATTATGTTTTTGGATTTTGGGTATCAAAATACCCAGATTTACTAGTATCAACTGACTGATGGTAACACAAAGAAACATTAAAAAAAAAAAAAAGAGAAAGAAATGCACTAGCTGCAATTGGATGAAAATGATTCCTGGTTAGATATGCATTAAGGAAGTATTGTGGACCTAACATTAAACATTTATATAATTTAGGTGGTTGCCTTTTATGACTCCAGTTCCTGTTTCCTCACTAGAGTACTTGACACTGTGTGAGGGGATACACATGGTATATCTTCCTGAAGCCTCCATTTCAGTTGCAAATAGGAACATGGGAGTTTTGAGATTATAATGGTTATTGTATTGTCAGTCTACTATATTTTCATGAATTTTTGGATTGAAACAGAAGATTTAAAAGAGATTTTGAATTTGTGTATCACCTAGTTTCTAAGAATCTGAGTTTACTTTGTCATCAAGGATATTTGAGAGGAAAAGCTGGGGAGGCATTGATCCTAATGCAAGGCTACAATCACCATTTAAAATATAATGTAAATTTTAAGAAGCAACGGAGGTCACTTATGGCTTCAAAGTAGTTTGGAGATAAAACTTAATCATTTATATATTGCTAACTTATGGATTATGTGATGTATTCATTTATTATACAAATAAATGAATGAATTATACAAATTAAATGAAAAATCTCAGTTATAAACCTACCAAGAGGTTGTTAGTTACATTCATTCATAGAACATGGGCAAATAAACTCCTCTATGGCAGTGGGCCTCACATTTTAATTTGTATCAGGATCACCTGGAGAGCTTCTTAAAAGCTTGTTAAAAAAATAGTTGCTATTTCCAGAGATTGTGATGACAGTAGCTCTGTGGTGTAAGACCTAGAGATCTCTTCCTTAAAAAACACATCAGATGATTCTAGTCTGTAGACCTCTTTTGACTATTGTTAGAGGAGAACCGCATTAGTTAAAAAAATGTAATGGTAGGAGCATATCAAAATCTTCAGGATTGTAATTTAAAGCAGCAGCATGATGCGACACAATAGGCTTGATTTTCAATTTGACTTGTCTTCTGTAAAGACCTATAGATAGTAGTTGTTTGCTAAACTTTGATAATGGAAAACTTGTGGCTGGCAAGAGTCATGTTGCTATTCCATGGTCCAAGTAGAAAGTAAGTATCTCAGAAGACAAAAATACATTTTTCTTAGAAGTTAAAATTGCTCAAAAAAAGAAAAGTTAAAATTGTTTGGTTGAAGAAATAAAATATTTAATTTGAAATGCTAAATCTAAGGGCATTAGATTTTAATTTTTATCAGCTGGAGGCATGGGTTAAATGACCTTCTCTTTCAAAATATTGTTTTGTTAAGAGTGGTGAGGTTATGGTAAAATCGGCATTGTCATTGCATGGTGCAAACTTATGAATGGATGCAATTTTGAATAACATTTTGAATATATGTATTGAAATCTTAAAACAGCTCATACTGATTTACATAGTAATTCCTTCCTTGAGAATCTCAAAAATAAAATTTAAATATGAAATAGAGATACTTACTATAGAATTGTTTATAATTGTACAAAAAATTGGAAACAACCTAATATCTTATTTTGGAGTAATATTTAAAGAAGTGACCCATTCGCACAACCAAATGCTACTTAACCATAAAATGTCTTTAATTAAGAGTTCATAATATAGGGAAATGCTTTTATGCTATAATATTATTATGTAAATAAAAGCAAATTAAAGAATTGTAGATCATTTTAAAGATTTATAAGGAAATTTGGAAAATATTAATTTTCAGTGAGTTTTATAATTTGGGATTATTGATTCCCCCCTTAATATGTGTTCCCCTGATTTTCTATACTGAACATACTTTTTGTAATAAAAAATAACAAACACAAGTTAGTATTTTGATCTCAAAAAAGAGTTTACATAAGATATTACAGCCAGTCACTATCAAGGGATTTAATCACATCATTTGGTAGGGATAGGGAATTTGTTTATAAACAGAGAATAGGAGTAGGAATAGAGAATCCAAATTAATAGACTATTAAGCAGATCATTGCTAAACCTGTTTTCAGACTATAGTTTTGTAAATGATTGGGCAGAGAAATAGACTGTGATCTTCCAAAAGTTGCAGCCCTTTTAGGTATGAAATGCCAATGGAATTGGTATTAACTCTGAAAATTTTGAGAAACTGTATATGAGTAGGTAGAAGAGTGGTAAGTGATTTCCAGTTGGCCAAATACAAGAATTGGTTGGTATACACTAATGGTTGTTGTTGTTGTTGTTTTTAAAATATTTATTTATTTATTCATTATAGACACACACACACACACACACACACACACACAGAGAGAGAGAGAGAGAGAGAGAGAGAGGCAGAGACACAGGCAGAGGAAGAAGCAGGCTCCATGCCAGGAGCCCAACGTGGGACTCGATCCCGGGACTCCAGGCCAAAGCAGGCACTAAACTGCCGAGCCACCCAGGGATCGCCATGGTTGTTTTTTTGGATGATTAATTGCCCCTATGCAACTGTATTCTGAACTATAGAGTTTAACTAAAAAATGTAAATAAATTCTTAAAATGTTTAAATAAATTAGTGGGTAATAAGGAATCCAGGATATTTGGATTTGGTCTAACCTTTGAGGTTTTTGTCAAGTAAAACAATCAGTGTTCTTCACAGCAAAGGATTTTTTTGCGGGTTGATACAATAATATTCTGGATAGGTTGGGGTTAGATTCATTGTGATAATTCTTGTGTTCCAAGAGCATACTATTTTTTGTGTGAGGAGTCCTGTCATAGATTCTATTAAATAATAGTATACAGATAATATACATCCCTTGAGATGTATCTAAAAATAAGATACTAAGTTTTGTAAATAACATAGCAATACATTTTAGGTGTGTGTCACATTTACAGTATCAATAATGAGAGAGAGGATTTGGGAAGAACTGTTGAAATGTTGCTTTTAAAATTAAATGAGTTATTATAGTTGGTAAGGCTTCTCAGAAACATTTTCCATTGTAGTGAGAAGTACTGGTCTCAAATGCTGGTTTTCAGTGAACTTTTTTGCTGTTCTGCATTGAAATAAATACGGGAAACTTGTAGTGAGTGTAGTTTTTTTTTTTTTTTATGAGTGTAGTTTTCATAGTGCCTACTGTATTTTATCAATTTTAAGATGTATATTTTTCCACATTTTAACATTTCTAGAATTGACTTATTTTATAATTGGTGGCACCTAACCATCATTGTTGGTTGTGAAATAGTTGCCACTGTCTACATATATGTGAACTCAAGAATTAATCCTGCTTGCATGACTTGACAACCGCAACCCGCTGATCTTTTAGTTAATGTACTATTTAAGGATCATTTATGAATAGTTCATGATTCCTGAGTTGTCTTCCGAAACCTATAGTTAGTTACATCTTCTGGTGGCACCTTTTGTAAGATCAAGAAATGTATGGCATGGGAATTTGTACAGTCACTGTTTGGATGAGAATCCCAGAAGCAATAGAACACTTAAAAAAAAAAATATTGCATCACTAATTATCCAAATGGTACAGAGGATGATTTTATGGAAAAACAAGGAGTACTAATGACTGTGAGTTAAAAAGCAACTTAGCTAATCAGATTGTGAGTTTGAAGACATTTTTAAGACTTCTTTGAATTTGGGGCAGTTGAGTGGCTCAGTGGTTGAGCGTCTGTCTGCCTTTGGCTCAGGTGATGATCCCGGGGTCCTGGGATCGAAGTCTCTGTCTTTTATCTCTGTGTCTCTCATGAGTAAATAAATACAATCTTTTTTTTCAAAAAAGACTACTTTGAATTTATTTTTCTTTTTAAAATATAAACATGAGTATTTATCATAATTCATGTCTAAATAAGTTTAAAAGAGCTTTTTCAAAAAATAAAAAAATTCTAAGTGAAAAGAAACCATATGTCCTAGTTTAATTGGGAGCTTTTTTTTTTTTTTTAAAAGAGATTTTATTTATTTATTTGAGAGAGAGAGAGGGAGCAAGCACAAGCAGGAGGATCAGGATGGTCAGCAGGCAGAGGGAGAGAGAGAAGCGGGCTCTCTGTGGAGTAGGGAGCCCTGACACAGGGCTTGATCCCAGGATCCTGGAATTATGACTTGAGCCAAAGGCAAATGCCTAACAGACTGAGCCACCTAGGCACCCCAAAATGGGAGGGTTTTATTATTTTTTTTTTTGGTCTTTCTTTTTAAAAGAATTTTTAAAAAAATTTTTATTTATTCGTGAGAGATACACAGAGAGAGGCAGAGACACAGGCAGAGGGAGAAGCAGGCTCCATGCAGGAAGCCTGATCTGGAACTCGATCCTGGGATCTGGGATCATGCCCTGAGCCAAAGGCAGACGCTTAACCACTGAGCCACCCAGGTGTCCCTCTTTTTTAAAGAATTTATTTATTCATGAGAGACCCAGAGAAAGAGGCAGAGACACAGGCAGAGGGAGAAGCAGGCTCCCCATGGGGAGCCTGATGCGGGACTTGATCCCAGGGCCCCAGGATCATGGCCTGAACCAAAGGCAGATGCTCAACCACTGAGCCACCCAGGTGCCCCTTTATTTTTCTTTCTTAGTGGTAAATAAATAAATAATGGTGCATAGTAATACTGACAGTATCTTGCAGTCAATGAAATGTGATTAATTTATTCAGTTTAAAGTACTGAGATTATGTTAAAATTGTGCTCATCTTTTTGATATTATTTTATGAAGTCATGGTGATCATAAATAAATACTTGATATGTTTTAAGTGTCCTTTGGGACACTGTCCTATGGGATCAGCAAGGTTTTCAAGTGTGTCTGTAATACTTTATTTCTTAATAAACAAAGATCTTAAGTAAAGAAGAATGTTAAAATTTATTAGGGGTGGGTAGGTACATTGGTGTTTGTTATTACCTAGAATCTTTTGTAATGTTTAAATATTTTATGATTAAATGCTTAAAAAAAGAGAGAGAAAAGAGGCCAGAAAAATCGGTGTTAGTTGGGGGGGAACTCAATCTACTTTTGTAATTGCATGCTAATGGTAATGATCTAGTAAAAAGGGACAAGTTAGTGCAGGTGACTGGGTGTGTTACCGGAGCAGAGTCCTTGAGAAGAAAAACAATGGGACCCAGTGCAGAAATAATTTGCTTGACTTTTGATAGGAGTAAGGCCAGTGTGTTGACACAGGAGAGTAAACAGAATAAGTGGTAGGAAGAGGAAGTAGTTCTGATCTGAATTTAGGGTGACTAATGTCCAGGTTTGCCTAGGACTAAGAGGTTTCCCAAGATGCAAGACTTTCAGTGCTAAACTGGGAAAGTCCTGGAAAAACAAGGATGGTTGGCCATCTTCTGATTTTCCTTGACAAAATGAAAAAGCAAGATCATCTGCTAGGAGTGAGAGAAGGATGAGGCTTTAAGGTAAATTGAGAAGCTATAAGAAGAAATTATCGTAAGGCTGGGAGAGCAAATTGACTAGGTTAGTATGATAGACTTCTGAGCTTTGCTAAGGGTCTGCTGAAATTTATGGGTGTAATATCAAAGTTCATGTGGTATTTTCTTGTCATCTCATTCAGCTCTACAGGTGAAGGTACTGTGTTAAATGGAAAGTTGGTTTTAACTGATTTGATTGTGATGAGGAAGAGTGAGGGCATAGGTAAGGAAATGATTATAGTGATGGATCATCAGCTTTCAGGCTGAGTAAGATGTAGAGAAGAAGGGAAATGAAGGATAGCGGGAAAATAATTCCAAATCTTTTGGCAATAACAGATTTTTAGAAGTGAACTGGAAAGATAGGAAGTGAGGAGAGTGGGATGCTTGAAATTGAGATTTTTGACATGATGCAGTCACTGGTCATCAATGCGATTACCAGAATAGAGGCTGGAGTAGATAGAAGGAAAGGTTTTGGGTATGGGAATGATCACTCCATGGATGTGATATTAGTGATTAAGGCAAGTTTTGGTGCTCTGAAATCAATCACTCAAGTATTTTCATATGCCAACAGTCTTTTGTTTCTTGTGCCTCAAATCATAGATTGTATTGTTGTTCTGGAATGAAGATGGTTGTAAATAAGTAAATGTATAAAAGCAGATTTTGTTTAATCAGTATGTGGCCTTATCTATGGCTTGCTTAGTAGTTGGTTAAGTTTCCAATGTTAATGTCCAAACTAATGATCCCACTGTCCATTAAGTTATTTTAGTCCCAAATAGGTTCAATAAGGACTTTGTGTCATGGATGGTTATAGATGGTACATTTCTCTGCTAACTGCACCTTCCCTCTTTCTCTTTTTATAGGACCACAGCTGAATGCACAGCTAGAAGGTTGGCTCTCACAAGTTCAGTCTACAAAAAGACCCGCTAGAGCCATTATTGCACCGTAAGTTTTAAGGGTCTTTACCCAGAATGTTTCATATGTTAAGTATTAATATAGTATCTACAGATGGAACTAAAAAATTAAAAAACAAATGCTATGTTGAGCTGAAGAAATTATATATTATTTTCATGATTCCTTTAGCTTTCACTTTAATTTAAGGATAAAGGAATTTCTCAGGTACAGTAATTTTAAAATTTGATTTTGGTAGTAAAACTGACTTTTACAGTGGAGGGTGATTTGCAGTGCATAAAGTTGGTGATTTTAGATTGATGTAACTGAGTAAGTTCTGTTTTAAATAGTAAAATGATCTACTTTAATTCAGCTGACTTTTTCCTTATAATGAAAAAGATGTGTTAATCATAACACCATGCAATATGGAGTAGCAACCAGATATTTGGGGAAGGGGTTGTGTTTTTTTGTTTTGTTTTGTTTTGTTTTAATGAAGAAAATGTTTTGTCTTTGAATCTTTTAGATTCAAAGGCTTTTTAGAACTACAGGTTAACAAATATAGTTAATGGTGTGGTCTGTATGTGATATGAATTCAGTTCATTTTGATTTGGTTTCCAGTGCTAACTTTCAAGACACATTTTTTTTTAAAGATTTTATTTATTTATTCATGAGAGAGACACAGAGAGAGAGGCAGAGACAGGTGGAGAGAGAAGCAGGCTCCCTGCGGGGAGCCCGATGCGGGAGCCCAATGCGGGAGCCCATGCGGGAGCCCGATGCAGGACTTGATCCTGGATTCCAGGATCATGACCTGAGCCAAAGGCAGCTGCTCATCAAAACACATTTTTTAAAGCACATGTTAACTGTTTTCTGAGAAAAGTAAAGGTTGGAGTTTGTCCCATTTCTTTCACAGCAGTGTCTTTTATGTAACTTCGGTTGAGTTAGATTTGGTGCCCCAATAAAGAAAAAATAGTGAAAATAATAATAGCATCTACTTATTGAACAATATGAGAATTAAATAAGTAAATACACATAAAGAGCCTACATTAATGTCTGGCACATAATTAAGTATTCCACAAATGCTAGATATTTAATGTGCCAAACATTTTGTTAAATGCTCCATTTGTATGATCTAACTTGATCTCATTTAATAGATAAAGGAGGCTACTGTACCACTTCTAAGTTATGTGATAGACAAGTTCCTTAATCCCCCTTATGCTTTTGTCTTGTTGGTAAAATTGGAATATTTATAGTACCTCATATAGTTTTTTGATGATTAAATGAGTTAAAATCTTTAGAAAGTTTTAGTATAATAACTTAAGCTATTATTTACTTAGTCATTCAGCAAATATGTGTGTACCCAGCTAAATGCCGGGTGGGTGTTCTTTTTAGTATTGCTTTTTGTTTCAGTAAGGTTCTTTTGAGAGGTTTTATCTTATCCTTTTATTTGGGACATATTCCTATTTCCTCAGTTTGCTTGACTTCCCTGTGTTTGTTTCTATGTATGATTCTTCAAAGAGTAGCCTTGTATAGGAGATGGACCTTATCTTTCAACCTGGCCCTAGCTCTTCATTGTCTCTGAAACCTTTGTGATTGTCTAAGCAGCCTGATTTATTCTTGATAAGTCCTAGTTGTTGAGGGTGTGTCAAGAACTGTCAGTATTCTGAAGGAGGTGGATCTTAGGCACCCCCTACTTATGCGCTAATTAGAAGCCAGACCCTCAGGCAGCAGGTTTTAAAATACGCCAACGCCAACGTAGATAGTCCTGTGGGACTGTAGTTGTAAAAACCCTGTTGGCCTCCAGACCAGGTAATCTAAAGGTGTCCTCTGGGGTGACATTGGCAAAAATCAGGGCTTCAGAGGAGTGTATAAGCTCCTTTCTGGGAGGTACTGGTGAAATGTAGTTAGATTACTATTAAGTGACTACTACTACTAACTACAAGTAAGGCTTAGGGAGAGCATAAAGATGGTATCCCCTGGCCTCCTTTCCTTGAAAGCATCTTCACAGCCTCTAGGTGTATGGCAAATGTGAAGTCTGCCCCTCAGGCTGAAGCTCTGGGACAAGTAAATAGGCTTGTTTCACAGAAAGACTAGGGATGTGTTTCAAAGTGCTGTCTCTTTGATGCCCTGGAGGTGATAGCTTGCCAAGAACTGTCTCTTCAATAGTTGCAGCCCTGTTGGACCCAGGAACTCAAGCTCCCCAGGCCACCAGAGCGGCTGATCAAGGAGTGTCCTCTGTGTAGACTTGCATGTGCCCACCAGCTTTAGCAGGGCCACAGGAGAGCGCGTGGTTGGTGCAGACACAGCTTTTGCAGGGCCGCAGGAGAGCACAGGGCTAGGTTGCCCCATGGGTGCCTCTGTCCCTGGAGAGAGTTGCAACAGGTCCCTGTCTCTCTGATGTTTTAAGATTAGTCAGTGAATCTCCTTCACATTTTGTCTAGGCACTTTTCAAATCGCTGCTTTTGTGCTGGTTTCCAGGGTAACATGAGTCTGCTTGTGAGCCCTTTAGGAGAAGTATCTCAGTTTCCTATAGCCTTTGGATTTCCTGGTTGTTTTGGGGATTCATCTCTCTGTTACACTTCCCAGGAATTGGTGTACCTGATGTGGGTTGTGAACCCTTCCTTCCTCAGGAAGAAACTCTGGGTTTGTGAGATGCCTCCTGATTGTGGGTCCCAGTGCCAGGGATGGGGTTCTGACAAGGCTGCATCTGCCTTCTTTTCCCATCTTGATGTGACAGTTTTATCATGCAAAGGAGGTATTCGGCTAGTTTTCTGGTCTTTTGCAGAGGGAACCATACCTTATGTAGCAGTAGATTTGGTGTGTCCATGGGAGGTGAGTTCAGGATCAGCCTTTGCTGCCATCTTGGACTGCTCCCTAATGCTGCATTTTGAATAAACTAAAATTGCTACTTTCTTGGTGCTTACATTTTAGTACTTGGGAAAACAAACAGTAAACAAATAATTACAGGCATACATCAAAGATATTGTGGGTTTGGTTCCAGACGACTGCAATTAAACGAGTATTACAATAAAAAAAGCCAAATGAATTTGTTTCCTGGTGGATAAAGTTATGTTTACACTGTAATGTATTCTATTAAGTGTACAATAGCATTATTGTATGAAAACAGTGTATATACCTTAATTAGAAAATACTTATTGCTAAAAAATGTTAACCATTCAGTAAGTTATAATCACTGATCACAGATGGCCTTAACAAATATAATAATATAAAATGTTTGGAATATTGCAGGAATTACTAAAATGTGACACAGAGACATGAAGTGAGCAAATGTTGGAAAATTGGCACCAGTGGACTTGTCTGATTTGAGGTTACCACAAGCCTTCACAATTTGTTTTTTGTTTTTTTTTTAAAGCAGTATCTGTGAAGCACAATACAGAAAAGGACAATAAAACAAGGCATGCCTGTATATTGTATCAGGTGCTAATGGATGCTAAGAATAATAAAGCTGATAAGATTGAGACTGACAGTATGGGTAGGGAGGTGCTAGTTTATGTAGGATAGTAAGAAAAGATCTCCCTGATAAGGTAACATTTGAGCCTAAATAATTCAAGAGAGAGATTATGCGGCTATTGAGGGAGGAGGTTTTCAAGTTGAGGAACTGCAAGTACAAAGGCTCTGCAGCAGGATATGCTTAGTGTTTTTGAGGAAAAGTGAGGAGGATGAGGTAGCTGGAGTGGGATATACAAGGGGAAGAGTCGTGGATGAAATAGGCAGCAGGAGCTCTCTCCTTGATTCAGGGATAAGGGAGGGAAGTTTGTGTAATCCTTGATTGGGTGAGAAACAATGGATAAAAAAAGAAACAATGGATTAATAATCAATCACATCTTTATAGTGACTTGTGACATAGGTTCTATGTCATTCTCATCACTTTGCTGGTATTTGACTATTGCATGCTACCTTCCTAGTTAAAACTTGTTTCAAATGTAGGAACTGTGCTAAAACAATCTATAAAGTCAAGTTTAGTTATTCATGAAAATGTAGCTAGATTCATTTCCTTTTTATATTTAGCTTTTGGGTTGAAATTGGCAGTAGCCTGGGAAATGAAATGTTTGAGTCTAAGTCACAAGTATATGGATTTGTAAAAGATTTCCAAGTTACCTTGGGTTTTATTTATTTTTGAAATAGTTCCTTTTTTTTTTAAATGATTTTTATTTATTTACTCATGAGAGACACACAGAGAGAGGCAGAGACAGGCAGAGGAAGAAACAAGCTCCATGTAGGGAGCCTGACGTGGGACTCGATCCCGAGTCTCCAGGATCATGCCCTGGACTGAAGGCAGCGCTAAACTGCTGAGCCACCCAGGCTGCCCTACCTTAGGTTTTATTTTTTTTATTTTTTATTTTTTTTAATTTTTATTTATTTATGATAGGCACACAGTGAGAGAGAGAGAGAGACAGAGACACAGGCAGAGGGAGAAGCAGGCTCCATGCACCGGGAGCCCGATGTGGGATTCGATCCCGGGTCTCCAGGATCGCGCCCTGGGCCAAAGGCAGGCACTAAACCACTGCGCCACCCAGGGATCCCTACCTTAGGTTTTAAAATGAGTATTTGTAAATAGTTTTGGCTTTGGTCTGTGTGTTTCTGTTATATAATGACTTTGTAATTATATTTATGCATATGTAATACAATCTCCATTTTGTTAACATATGAAAACTTTAAATTATAGTCAAATTAATCTTAGTATATAGTTTCCAGAAGTAATTATTTTCCTTTCTAGAGTTTTGGTTTTTTTTTTTTTTTTTTTTTTTTTTTTAGGTAGAAAAGCAACAACTAATATTTTATTGTTCTTTTTTTTTTTTATTTTATTTTTATTTTTTTATTTTTTTATTTTTTATTTTATTGTTCTATAGGCACAAAAGGGTCTTTGTTAGAACATGCTTATCTAGTAATTAGAAAATTTAAGATTCCTACTTTTAATTCAAATCAAATCTATTAAACTTTTAAGATATTAAGTAATCTCTACCCCCAACATGGGGCTTGAACTCACAATCCTGAGATCAAGAGTTGCATGCTCTATTGTGAACCAGTGAGGTGCTCCTAAAAAACATTCTTTAACTTTTATAAAATTTAGCTCTCTAGGACCAGCTTTTCTTAGATTTTTGCCTTCTTAGGCATAAATCATGTAAGGGGAGCCTTAAGAAACAAGTAATTCAGAACCTAGATAGCATACTTTTAAAACTGCTTAAACAGATTGCTTGTTTGTATATTGATGTATATAGTAAATAGAATAGTGTTGTTAGAGAATAAATATTGACCCATAAACCAACTAATGATCAATCTTAATGATTCTAATCTGTATGGCATATAGGCATTTTTTAATTAAATTCAAAAGAATTTAATTTGATTTAAAAATGTCAAAAAAAAAAATGTCCTTTGGTTGAATTTAGGACAACCTTACTGTCTTGAGGTGTAGGAAACAGTATGTTGCCCAGAGATATATTGAAATGATCTCATGAACTAGGGTTCCAAAAGCCTTCCTACTATGACTGCCAGACACCTTAATGCCAAAATTGTTATCTTGCACTATGTAGGATTAACTTAGCAACCCTTGGAATGGAACTATATATTCAGTATGCATCACTTAAGAAACCTCTTATTGAATATAAAAATATAATCAGATAATTGGAAGGGGGCTTACTTAGACAGTAAAGCAGATACTATGGTTATTGAAGCCTGCCTCATACATTTAAACCAGAGTTTGATTTGTTAGTAGTGAACCTAATAGTAGTAGTATGGAGTAAAGGATACTTTCACTTTTCATTGTATACCCTTCTTTATGGTTTGACTTTTTTATACTGTGTGCATGTATTATTTTTAATATAAAAACTTAGTTTTAAGTTTTGAAAACTTAAAAGCCAGGAAACATTTATATAGAAGACCAGTTTACATATAGTGAAATATACCTGTTGAGCTCTACCAGTGTGGTGACACAGTGAATCTAAATAAATATAGTTAATTTAAGTTCCTGCAACTTGTTTATTTCTAGTCCTTGTTTATTTTAAGCAGTTAGGTTATTCATGGCAGTATTTCAGGTCCTGTATATTCCAGCAGTAAAACAATCTGGATATGCAACATTGTGGTTAGTGTATTCTTATTTGACTTGAATAACTTTAATAACTTTTCTTAGTTTATAATATTGTTTGCTTAATATTTGTGAGATTCCAAACATGTTGTAAAAATAAAATAGTCTGAATAATGACTTTCTAACCTGGACATTTTTGAAGATATAATTATCTAATATTCTTTTAATGAAGTAGGAATCTTGAGGGCCCTTGAGGAATGCCTATGGAAATAAGAGAATGAAAAATGAGGTCCAGTGAAACTAAATGGAGAGTGTCATTGTGAAGCTGCTGCTTTTGGAGGCTGCTTGAGCCAGTTGTTGTTCAGGTGGATTCCAGATACTAACAAGTGTTTTTAAGTTTAGTTTCTAGCTCTAGATCATAGTTTACTGTAAGTAGATCTTAAAGACTTTTCTTACTGTTTCATCTGGTCCCATCTTCTCATTTCATTTAGTCCAATCTTTTTATTTTGCATTTTTGCCACTATTAAGTAGAACTAGGGCTATGAGAATCTGATTTTGTTGAATCCAGGTGTGTGTGGGATGTGTGTGTGTGTGTCTGTGTGTGTGTGTGTGTGTTTTAAATTGTTCTCTGTATCCTCTTTGATGAAAAGCCTCTCAGAGAATGTGTGGTAGACTCTTGGCATTCACACTTTATGCAATTCACCTATAACCTTGAAGGTCTCAGAATGAACAAGTGAAAGTTCATGTCATGTAGTAATTGGTAATCTTCCTGACATAGGAATTTAAATTATTTAAATTATACCCACACTGCAAGGTTGCTGTGGGAACTGTCATTTAACTAGTGAGTGACCATGGACAGTGGCCTTGTATCCTCATTCGATTGCAGCTCTGTATGGGGCACAGAAATTCGGAAGATTAGGAGCTAGACTTGGTGATATAAAGGGTGTGTAAGAGTAAAGGGAAAAGCAAAATATTTTGTTACAGGAAGGATCAGTTTTTAAAGGCATGGTTTTAGACTAATGAGAAATGATAGGCATTAAAGTATAATTTTGAATTTGCCTTCATTGAGGTTACATTGGGAACCAGAGTGACCTGGAAAAACTCTCAGGGATGACTTTGCATTAAGGTTATAAGAGCTTGTGAAAGACTGATTAGGATACACTTTTATGATGTGTATTCAAGTATCTGTAGAGCTCACATTTTCAATGCTCTTCTGACTATTATGCACAAAGAAAAAAAAAAAACCTTAGATGTTCCCATAGTGAACACTCACTTTATTTGAGTGATCTCTTAATGAAACATTGTTTCCACAAATATGTAGAAAGATTCTTATTAGCAAAAAAGGTCTAGGAGCAGAGGATTAGTGCTGAGATTTGATGGTTATTACCATGACTCTCTTCATTACCATGTATCTGGGCCAGGATAAAGGAAAGTACTAGAAATTTTTTTTAAATTTTTATTTATTTATGATAGTCACACACACACACACACACACACACACACATAGAGAGAGAGGCAGAGACACAGGCAGAGGGAGAAGCAGGCTCCATGCACCGGGAGCCCGACGTGGGATTCGATCCCAGGTCTCCAGGATCGTGCCCTGGGCCAAAGGCAGGCGCCAAACCGCTGTGC
Source organism: Vulpes lagopus (assembly GCF_018345385.1). Taxonomy (NCBI): domain Eukaryota; kingdom Metazoa; phylum Chordata; class Mammalia; order Carnivora; family Canidae; genus Vulpes; species Vulpes lagopus. The sequence continues at coordinate 108,658,138 of NC_054828.1, forward strand.
CACCCAGGGATCCCTAGAAATTTTTTTAAAAAGAGATTTTACTTATTTATTCATAAGAGATGCAGAGAGAGAAGCAGGCTTCATGCAGGGAGCCCGATGTGGGACTCGATCCCGGGACTCCAGGATCATGTCCTGGGTCAAAAGTAGGCGCTCAACCGCTAAACCACCCAGGTGTCCCTAGAAATTCTTTTCTTTGGCTATAATCATAGTCCTTTCATGAAGTAGAGTTTCTCATTATGTGGGCTAAGAGGGATGGTACACTTAATGATTTTTAAAAATATATTCTGCAATATATTCTCTATTAAGATTAAAACTCTCTCTCCCTTTTTTGCAACTATTTTGTCTTTGTTTCAAGCAGGCTTTTAAGTCCTCAACTTCAGAAAGGACTGAAACCATGAAATCTGAGTTCTATTATAAAACATACTTACCTTAGTTAATCATGTTTTTTTTTTTGATGTTTTCTTTTTTTGAAATTTTAAATACTTTCTTTTTTTTTTTTTTAAGATTTTACTTATTTATTCATGAGAGACACAGAAAGAGAGGCAAAAACACAGGCAGAGGGAAAAGCAGGCTCCATGCAGGGAGCCTGATGTGGGACTCAGTCCCGGGACTCCAGGATCATGCCCTGGGCTGAAGGCAGGCGCCAAACCACTGAGCCACCCAGGAATCCCTAATAATGTTTTCAAAAGCACCCACTTTCCCTACAGTCCTATAGGATATATGGTATTCTTCTAGTTATAAGGTTGTTGATTTTCCTACCCCATGGAAACCTTTCTTTGTTCCTTAAAATAGATAGAGGTTAAGAATGGGTTCTGGAACTCTACTGCTGACCTTTAAGTCCTGGTGTAGTCAGTATTTGTGTGACCTTGAGGAAGTTTCTTAACCTTTTTGCTTTCTTTTCTTCATCTATAAAAGAAAAACAATGATTCCTATCTTGTAAGGTTGGTGTGAGGACTAAATGAGCTACTAATTTGAATAATGTGGATGAGGAACACAGAGTAAGCTTTCAGTAAATGTTAGTTATTACCATTATCATAATTGCCCTCTACCCTCTCCTCTTCCTTGTCCCTCTGTACCTACTTGGTCACTAAGATATGTCAGGTTTTTTTTAGACTGTAGACCATTCATGTCTCATTTCCTGCTGGCACTGGGACCTTTCTAGACCATGACTTTTACTACCTCAGGCCACAGCACCACTTAACACCTCCTGCCTCTGATCTCTGATCTCATGTTTTTCAGTACTAGACTAATAACAGTTTTGTATTGTCACTACCTTGCTCCAGAATATACAGCAGTTTTTTACTTACTTGTTTTATCAAGTCTGACTGTGGCTTAACACTACTTATTTCACTCAGGCCAGTCTCATATTTTCTCACCTACATCATGTACTTGGACATTTGCTCATGTTCTTCCTTCAACCTTTATGCTCTTCCTTTGTGCCTTTACCTCTCTACTCTTAGTATTTCTATTCTACCTATACTTCAATAATCCAGTGTTTCTAAGATGACTTTATGGCTTTTAAGAACTGTGCTTAGGTAGGCACAGGATTGGACTGATTGAGACAAAGACTGAGAGATCAGAGTGTGGACTGGGGATCAGAGCCTTTAAATTCAAGAATGGCAAATAGGAGTTAAGTCTGAGAAGCAGATCTAAGATGGAAGGACCAACTTAAACGACAAGGGTTGGGATGGGAAGGGATAGGATATAAGTGACAGCTGAGAGCAAAGCAGTTATTGAAAACATGACATATTGTTCTGCACGTTTGAGACAGACCAGGGCAGATCTTGATGGATCAAGTGGTTTTTAAGGCCCACGTGGCTGGACAAGATAGCATATTTATGAATTTGACAAGAGGGAGCCAGTAATGTTATGATCAGGAGCAGCTATTAGGAATCTGAAATAGTCAGTCTTGGGGTGTTGGGCACTGGAAGACTGGGGCCATAACTGGAAAAAAATTTGAGCCCCTGGTTAGGCTAGAATATTAAGATCAGCAAAACTGAATGTGCTGAGCCATAGAACAACTTAACATTTCTTCTGGCTAAGATTAGAACTGTGTTGTGAGAATAGTGCTATACTGAAGCAACTTGATAGGCTCTCTTGCTGGATTTATGGATAGAGTGACTACACCTAATCCAACCAACAAAGCCTGCAGTGGTTTCACTATGCTCAGTGTAGATTCCGTATTCCTTACCTCTTGATTAAGCATACTGCTATCCCATATTGTTGTGATTGACTTAAGTGAATCTCTTTTTCTCCATTCATAGCTTAGGTTAGATCAAATGGTGATCCTTTTAAAAAAGAGCTTTATTGTAGTAGGATTAACATATGGCTGCATATATTTATTTAAAGTGTACATTTGGATACATTTGAAATATATATACACACCTGTGAAACTGTCACAATTAAGGTAATGAACATACTCATCATCTTCAATGTTCCTTGTGCCCTTTTGTAATTCTCTCTGCACCTCTCTGCCTCTTCTTTCCACCCACATCCATTGACTTACTCTCTGTTGGCTACAAGTTAGTTTTATTTTTTAGTAGACTTATATGGTATGAACTCTTTTTGTCTGGCTTCTCAGCATATTTCTTTCTTTTTTGCCATCTTTTTTAACATAATTATTTTTATCAATAGTTCATTCCTTTCTGTTGCTGAAGAGTATTCCATTATATGACTATACCTCAGTTTTTTAAAAAAAATTCTATTTATTCATGAGAGAGACAGAGAGAGGCAGAGACATAGGTAGGGGGAGAGGCAGGCTCCCGCAGAGACCCTGATGTGGGACTTGATCCCAGGACCCTGGGATCATGACCTGAGCCAAGGGCAGGTGCTCAACCACTGAGCCACCCAGGTTTGTTGAAAGACTTTTTATGCTTCAGGTTTTTTTTTTAAAGATTTTTTTTTTCTTTATTTGAGAGATAGAGAAAACAAGCAGGTGTGGGAGGCAGAGGAAGAGGGAGAAGCAGACTCCCCATTGGGCAAGGACTGGATGTGGTGCTGGATCCCAGGACCCTGGGGATTATGACCTGAGCCAAAGGCAGATGCTTAACCAACAGCCACCCAGACCCCCCTAACTCAGTTTGTTTATCCATTAACCTCAGTTTGTTTATCCATTTATCTTTGGAGGAATATTTGGTTGTTTCCAGTTTTTGACTGTTGCAAATAAAGCTGGGATGAACATTTATGTACAAATCTTTGTAGTTATAATGCTTTCATTTTTCTTAGGAATGGAAAGCTGGGTCATATGGTAGGAGTATATTTAACTTTTTTAGAAATTGCCAAACTCTTTTCAAAAGTGATTGTAACATTTTACATTCCCACAAGCATAGCTTGAGTTTCAGTTCTATGTCCTTAACATACTTGGTATGGTCACTCTTTTTAATTTTAGCTATTCTACTGGGTGTTTAGTGGTAGTTTTTTGTAGTTTTAATTTGTCTTTCCCAAGTAACTAAACTATATTGAGCATTCTTTTATGTGCTTATTTGCCATCCTAGTATATTCTGTGTAGAAGTATTTATTCATATCTTTCCCTATTTAAAAAAAATTGTGGTAAAATATACATAACAAAACTTAACATCTTAAGTACTTTTACTTTTTTTTTAAGAGTTATTTATTTATTTTTTTTGAGGAAGCATGTGCATGATTGCACAGAAGTGGGGTGAGGGGCAGTAGGAGAGACACAGAGAAAATCCTCAAACAGACTTGCCACTGAGTGCAGAGCCTGACTTGGGGCTCAATCCCAGGACCCTGAGATCATTACGTGAGCTGAAATCAAGAGTTGGATGCTCAACTGACTGAGCCACCCAGGTGCCCCCCATCTTATACCTTAGTAGCATTAAGCACATTCATGTTATTTTGCAGCCAATCTTCAGAACTCTTTGTCTTGCAAAATGGTTACCTATTTTAAATATTGGGTTTGTTTTGAAAATTTTTTTTACATATTCAGATATAAACTTATATCAGGTGTATGCTTTATAAGTATTTTCTCCCAGTCTGTGTTTTGTCTTTTCAGTTTACTGTGCATCCTGAAATCAGTTATGGCAAGAATGAATTACTCCACATTAATTAGCAAATTTCTACAATCAGGGATTGATTTACGTTTGTTGATTGTCTATACTTAAGAAATGGAGGAAAATGTTAATAATGCAGATTAAACTTAAAGATTATGTTGTCTCTAGGGGATCCCTGGGTGGCTCAGCAGTTTAGCACCTGCCTTCCGCCCAGGGCGTGATCCTAGGGTCCCTGGATCGAGTCCCGCAGTTAGGTTCCCTGCATGGAGCCTGCTTTCTCCCTCTGCCTGTATCTCTGCCTCTCTGTGTCTCTCATGAATAAATAAATAAAATCTTAAAAAAAAAGAGATTATGTTGTGTCTGTAGCCTTATACTTTATAAAAAAGTGTAAGAAAGTATGAAAGGAAATATTTCTTATAATATTTCAAACTTAGCTAATCAGTAGAGAACTCACGCAGGTCAGACATGTGTCTTCATTGTTCTACCCTTGTCAGTTGCAACCATTACTTGGCTATGGATATAAGAATTCAGCAAAAATCAGTGAAAGCATTCTGTGGCAATCAATTGACTATGTGGAATTTTCAATAAAAAGAATTATGTATTTTTCATTATTTGTAAATTATATGATACCTGTTTTTTTTTTTTAAGATTTTATTTATTTATTCATGAGAGACACAGAGATAGGCAGACACAGGCAGAGGGAGAAGCAGGCTCTCTGCAATGAGCCTGATGTGGGACTTGATCCTGGAACCCGGGATCACACCGAAAGGCAAAGGCAGACACCCAGCTGCTGAGCGCCCCAGGTGTATCTTTTTCTCTCAGTAAAGTTTATAATAAGTTTATGTACACATGTGTGTATATATATATATATTTTGCAGAGACAGTTGTTAAATATTTACCGGCATATCACTGTCCGTACACTAATAAGTAAGCACCAGGGAAATGTGTCTAAACTCATGTAACTTGAATGAGTCAAGAAAGAAAAATGAGGTCAGGAAACAAAAGTCAGTCCATAAGTGATAAGAGAACCAAATCTAATTCTGAAACCAAAAGATGAAAGGGAAGGGTAATAGGGAGAGAAAATGAAAGGCACAATACTCAGAAGGCCACATCAATTCTCTTATTACTAAAGACACAGAAGAAGTGAGTTATTTTCTTCTAGGAGTTTTATGGTTTTAGGTCTCACAGTTACGTCTTCAATCCATTTGGAATTTTTTTTTTTTTAAAGATTTTATTTATTTATTCATGATAGAGAGAGAGAGAGAGAGAGAGAGAGAGGCAGAGACACAGGCAGAGGGAGAAGCAGGCTCCATGCACCGGGAGCCCGACGAGGGACTCGATCCCAGGTCTCCAGGATCGCGCCCTGGGCCAAAGGCAGGTGCCAAACCGCTGCGCCACCCAGGGATCCCCTGGAATTTATTTTTGTATGTGGTATAAGAAAATGGTCCAGTTTCATTCTTCATGTATCTGTCCAGTTTTCCCAGTACCATTTGTTGAAGAGACTGTCTCTTCCCTGTTGTAAATCCTTGCCTCCTTTGTCATAGATTAATTGACCATATAGGTGTGGGTTTATTTCTAGGCCCTCTATTCTATTCCATTGATCTGTTTTTGTGCCAATACCATACTGTTTTAATTACTACAACTTTGTGGTATGTCTTGAAATCTGGGATTGTAATACCTTCAACTTTGCTCCTCTTTCTCAAGATTGCTTTGGCTCGGGATCCCTGGGTGGCGCAGCGGTTTGGCGCCTGCCTTTGGCCCAGGGCGCGATCCTGGAGACCCAGAATCGAATCCCACGTCGGGCTCCCGGTGCATGGAGCCTGCTTCTCCCTCTGCCTATGTCTCTGCCTCTCTCTCTCTGTATGACTATCATAAATAAATAATAAAAAATTAAAAAAAAAAAAAAAGATTGCTTTGGCTCTTTGGGGCCTTTTGTGGTTCCATACACATTTTAGTACTATTTGTTCTAGCTCTATGGAGAATACCATTGGTATTTTGATAGAGATTGCTTCGGCTGTAGAAACATTTTTCATTTTCCTAGGTATGTCTTTAGGGAAGGGAAATAAAAGCAAAAATTAACTATTGGGACTACACCAAAATAAAAAGCTTTTGTACAGCAAAGAAACCATCAAAAAAACGAAGTCATTTGATAAATGAGAGAAGATATTTGCAAATGATATATCTGATAAGAAGCTAATATCCAAAATATATAAAGAAGCTCTAGGGGCAGCCTGGGTGGGCTCAGCAGTTCAGTGCCGCCCTCAGCCCAGGGCACGATCCTGGAGACCCGAGATCGAGTCCCACGTTGGGCTCCCTGCATGGGGCCTGCTTCTCTCTCTGCCTGTCTCTCTACCTCTGTCTCTCTCATGAATCAATTAAAAAAAAAAAATTTAGCTCTATATCTCAGTACCAAAGAAACAATCTGATAAAAATGGGCAGAGGACCCGAGTAGACATTTTTCCAAAGAAGACATAGAGATGACCATTAGACACGTTGGAGAGATGCTTAACATCACTAATCAGGAGAATGCAAATCAAAACTATATCGAGAAATCACCTTACAGCTATTAGGAATGGCTAGATTCAAAAAGCCAAGAAATAGCAAGTGTTGGTGAGATGTGGAGAAAAAGGAACCCTCTTGCATTGTTGGTGGGAATGCAAATTGGTGCAGCCACTGTGGAATACAGTATGGAGGTTCCTCAAAAAATTAAAAGTAGAATTGCTACATGATTCAGTAATTCCACTACTTGGTATTTATCAAAGAAAACAAAAACACTAATTTGAAAAGATAAATGCACCCCTTTGTTTATCGCAACATTATTAATAATAGCTAAGGTATGGAAGCAACCCAGTGTCCATCAAAAAATGAATGGAGGGCAGCCCGGGTGGCTCAGCGGTTTAGTGCCGCCTTCAGCCCAGGGCCTGATCCTGGAGACCCGGGATCGAGTCCTACATCAGGCTCCCTGCATGGAGCCTGCTTCTGCCTCTGCCTGTGTCTCTGCTTCTCTCTCTCTGTGTCTCTCATGAATAAATAAATAAAATCTTAAAAAAAAAAGATAAATTGATAAAAAAGATGTCATACACACACACACGCGCGCGCGCATACACACGCATGCATGCACGCATACACAATGGAATATTAGTCATAAAAAGGAGACCTTGGGCAGCCCCGGTGGTTTAGCACCGCCTTCAGCCCGGGGTGTGATCCTGGAGACTCAGGATTGAGTCTCAAGTCATGGAGCCTGCTTCTCCCTCTGCCTGTGTCTCTGCCTCTCTCTCACTCTGTGTCTGTCATGAATAAATAAATAAAATTAAAAAAAAGAAATTTTAAAAAAAAAGGAGACCTTGCCATTTGTGACAACATGAATGGACTTAAAGGGTATAAGTGCTAAGTGAAGTAAGTCAGACAAAGATAAATAAAATAAGTTACTTATGTAAGATGTAAAAAACAAAATAAACAAATAATAAAAGAGATAAAAAAACAGACTATTAAATAGAGAGAACAAACCTAGTGGTTGCCAGAGAGAATAGGTCAGTGGGATGATGGATGAAATAGATAAAAGAGATTAAGAGTATACTTCTTGATGAGCATAGAGAAATGTGTAGAATCTTGAATCATATATTGTATACCTGAAACTGATATAACACTATGTTTTAAAAAGTCTAAAAAAAATAAGAAGTTAGAAAAATAAGGTGAGTTATTACTGTAGGATATTTGTTTTGGTCTGATTTGACTTGATCTTGGTCTTATTGTTATGTAATAGTCTGCTAATAACATTGAAGAAGAATGTTAGAAACTCATATTTATTAGTATTCATTAGCAACTTCAAGTAAGCCTTGGCTATCTCAATTTAATTGTTCTCAAGACCAAAAAAATTATAAAATACTTTTTAAAATTAAAAATTGGAACATAGAACAATTATGTGTTCTCTATTGTCTGCTAAAGTTTACATCATTAGCTACATTGCTTTTTTTAATCTATATACTCAATTCTGTGATGTTTACCATATTTATATTTCTTTCAAAAGGTTTTTTTTGAGAATATCTTAATTTTGAATCTGATAATTAAATTTTAAAAATATTTTGTTTTGTAGCCATGCAGGATATACATACTGTGGGTCTTGTGCTGCTCATGCATATAAACAAGTGGATCCATCTATTACGTAAGTAATACACAGTTTTGTTTAAGTGGGAGAAGGTTGGGAATCATAACCACTTTGTCACAGAAGTAACTTGATTTTGCATGCTTATTGTTGTATATTTCATTAAGAATTTGACTATTTATTATACCTTATATAGGTTATGAAAAGTTTTCATACTGTTTTTCATTGTCTGAACATTTGGTTTTTACATTTAGGTTTTTTTTGTTGTTGTTGTTTTTGGTAGAATGCTTAGTTCTGGAAATGTTAGAAGGTTAAATGTTTTGTTTAAATTTCTCTTTGAAACCAGATGAGCATCTTTAAGAATGCAAAGTGCCTTGTTCTATCCTAGTCATTTTGTGATTTAAAATTCTTTATTGTACTTGTTAAGTTGTGGTTAATGAAAGAAAATAATTTCTCATTGACAAGATGAGGTAGCTGAGTTATTTTAGAATCTGACAGTGAATTTAATATGGTGTTTGAAGTATGTTAGCTCTTAATAATTCAGTGAGAACTCTGAAATTAGCTTTAAGATTTTTATCTGGCAGATTGAGACTTAAGTAATATACTGCTCTCTAAAATAAGAAATGTATGAACTTTTAAAAGCTTTAACTAGAAATAGCCATCCCCATTACTGAATTTGCTGACCAGCATTTTATTGAAATAGTTAATTCACAAATGTGAACAGGTATTAGGCTCCAGTCTGTATGCCAGTTATACATACACTATATAAGTAGGTAAAATCAATCATCTTAATTCTGTCAAATATTGATTGTTAGGTTAGACTTGTGCTAGTAGAAGTAAAGCATAATAATTCAAAATAAGTAACTCACAGCAGCCCTGAGTTTAAAAAGAAAGTCTCACCCCACTGCCTAATCCTTTACCTTTGAGCAAATTGTTCAGATTTTTAAAACAATAGAACTGTTCTTTTTTATATTTATGTAGTGTGCTCTGCACATTGTATCATGCCTTTGCTGGAAATTATTTTAGTAAGTTTTTAATGATAAAAAATTGATAATGTTGCCAAATTGATGAGGTTTTAGTTAGCCCTGCCTCATTTATGGTGTTTTGAGGAGTGTCTTCATCAAGTACTTCTTGATACATTTTTAATATATGATTTCAGCTAATTTATTTCATGAGTAAGAACAAAAATAAATTAATTGGAAAGATTTTCAAATGTTTCCTTCATTTGGGCCTATAATAAAGGTTAGTTAATATGACAGCCTTTTTCAAACCTTTTCTATTTGAGGATATTATTTGCTAGAAGGATACTCCTGAATTAAATTTGGCTTAGCAATGTTTAGATAGATGAGAACCTATGTTGGTAGATGCAGAAAGGATGTATTAAATAAGTTGATAAAAAAGGATGTATTAAATAAGTTGATAATGGAAGGAAAAGAGAAAAGGGAAGAGAGCCAAGGACTAAGATGATAATAAAAGAGGTGAGTAAAAAGAGAGGCAAATGATGCATGAAGATGTTATCAGCTTATTCTTGTAATTAGTATATAATAATTGAATTTTGAATAAATAAATCTGAAGATCCAAGCATTAAAAATAATTGACAGTCATTGCTATATTCTCTTGAAAGTAGCTTTCCTTGAGCTTGGCAGTGTTTCAGAGTCCTTTGAGAAAATAGAGAAAGAACATTTTTCTGGGAACTATGAGAAGTACAGAGAAAAAAATAACAGTCCAGGAGAGAAGTTTAAATTCTCTGCCACTAGATCCATTCTTACCTTCAACACTAATCCATTCCCTACATGTCAACTAGGATCATCTTTTTGTGCTGTCTTACTTTGAATGGATCTTTTACCTTTGCATCATTTTGTAATATCTTGCATGGAACATTTAGGAGATATTTGTTAACTGAATTTTGCAGATCTTTTGAATGTTGACATTTCATCATACAGTGCCAAAAAACCACATTTGTTAATATCACCACAAATTTCATCAGAAATATCTTTAATTATTGGGAAGCTGTCCATCTCACAGTGATAGAAGTTTTGCAAAAATCTAATTTTCACTTAAAAGCTTCAATTATATCTTGGGCAATGTTTTCTTTGAAGTGGCAGGCCTATTTTGTTCATTTTCTAGAAAATTTCTGCCAAATACCTAAGTTGGAGTAACTGCAATTTGTCTACAGTCATTTTTTGAAGTAAAAATTGTGTCCCATGAAAAAAAAAGCCCAGTTTAATCACATTTACAATCGCACAAATGTTTTCCCTGAGATAGAATTCTGTAGATAGCAAAAGTGCTTTATATATTTATCACCACAAAATTAATACATTTTGTCATACAGAATATTTTTAAAAAACTGTACTCAGAGTTCAAGATTTAATGATATTAAGTGAAACTGGCCTTAAAAAAAAAAAACAAAAAAAACCCCTTGGTGTGGGTGAAGGTAAAGAATACATGACTACCAGTACCTTTGATTCTATCAATCTATTGATTAATCTGTGGATCATAGTTCTATTGTGCTAGTGATTTACACAGCCTCATTTTTTCCCTCTAAGTACAAATGTCAACCCAGTGGAAAAGGCAAATAAATTCCTCATTAGTATGAAAATAGTTTTGATTTTGTACACTTCTTGAGAGGTTCTTTTGGAAGGTACAGTTCACAATTTGAGAAGTACTATGATAAAGGGTGATTGGATTTAGATTATGGCTGTTGGGGAAGGCATTTCTGAGGAAATCATTTTTAAGCCAAGCAAATGGAACAATAGCACTCGTGAAGGCTTTGAAATAGGCAGAGCTGTGTTCCAGTATCAAGGAACTGCAAGACCAGTATATAAACTATTGTGACCAAGGGGTGGAGGTGGGGAAAGTAATCAAGGGGGGGCCGTGCATTTGAGACTTTAGAACCCATTTTAAGGAGTTTAGATTTTATCTTCTGATTAAGACTTTTTAAGCAGGAGAATGATAGAATCTAATTTATGTTTCAAAAGGAATACCTTGGTTGTTTAAGGAATTTAGAAAATGGTATATTTAAGTAAGTTCTTTCCTGTATTTATTGTTGCAAAATCTTTTTCTGTTACTAAAACTTTAATTGAAAACCTGGAACTCAAGATATATAGTAACTTGAAAGAGCCAAAGAATCTTCTTTGGGGCCACATGACGTTTAATTCTTCAGTTAAAATATTCCTGTGTGCCAGGAAACATCTTTAAAAATTACTTGTATTCCATTATTTAGAATTAGTAGTTGAATATTTATGAGGGCAGATATACAGGTAACTTTATTTATTGGATGCACAGACTATACTTCTTGTAGTAAGTAACTCCACAAATGTGAATTCTCTGGAGGTATTACACATAAACTACATTTATTTCTAAAAGAATACCTCTTGACTTTTTCTTGATTTATCATACTAAGGGTTGGTCTTGTTTTTTTTTTTTTTAACATGTGTGACAATAGTAATGATAGGCTAATATTTGTAAGTTATTTGTTTAAAGGCAAAGCACTTTGCAATTAAATTGGAAAGAAAGTGGCATTGCTTCCAATGCCCATATTACTTATTTTTCTTCAGAATATTCCTGCGGTCTTGGCGTTTATGGATCTAGCAATTTAGCCCCCGTCCACCAAAAAAAAGAGCGAGCATTATTTTTTATTTACATTATTAATTTTTTTGTTAGCACACAGCTAACAAAGAGACTCATTTTGAGATTAATTCTACTATGCACTTTTTTTTCTCTTTTTCAGTGATGTCTAGCTTATTTTTGGTTTATTTTTGGGTTCGTCACTTGTAAGGATTTCATATTGATGTGAACTAAACCTCCTTTCCCTGTGTTGCATATGAGTGAGTTTCTGTCAGATTGGAAAGAATCTGTTGAGTATACAATTGGCTAATTCAAATGTGTGGGGCTCTTTTCTCCACCAGTCTTATCTTTCATCCAGATTGGGTCTTGCAAAAAGGCTGACAAGGTAAATAGGTATTAGAGGGGACAATTAGGCTTTCCAAACTGACCTTCGGTGTTTATTTCTGGAGTAGTGCTCATACTTTGGTCACTGTTACAACCTGTTACACTTACCTAGAAATATGTCTCTGTCTTGGGTTTAAATCAATATTTTAAAAGTCATTTCATATTTTAATTATATATGCTGGATTTCCTAGGAGTGTTTATCTTAAATATTCTGTTCCTCTGCCTTGTCATAGAAATACATTCATCAATAATAAAAGTGCTGCCTTTTTCATACTTGATTCTTGGTTCATGTAATACCTGTCCTTAGGAAAGTCACCTGAACACTCAGAGTTACCATTGTCTATATCCCACATTAGACTTTAATTTAGAAAATTGTGATGATGTTTATGGACTGTTGAGAGAGCATAGTGGTATCTTTTTTGTTCATTCAGGAATCTAAATTTGATTTGATCTTTTTTTGTTTTGGAAATGGCTGTTGGCTTGCTCATAGAGGTAATGATAGGAAGTGACTATTGGCAGTGGAGGAAAGGAAGATAAGAGATCATGTTTTTGACTAGAAATGGCCTGTGGATGAAGTCTTATGTTTTTGCTATCTGTGACATCTTGAGGAAGTTTTGGGACTCTAAACAGAGAATCTCTGTTTTCCTTATCCATATCTTCCTTACCATCCCCTCCCCCCACCACAGCAAGTAACATATAGCAGACAATAGGTTAATTTTCTTAGCTGTCATTGAATTTTATGAAAATAAATATATTGCCTAAGCACATTCCTTCACTTGCAAGTTTTTGATATGAAAGAACTAGCTAATGTCTCAGTCTTTGTCCATTAACTGAGCAATGAGTAGTAATTAATTTTTTCTAGGTACATAGCTTATCATCTATCCCCTTCTTTCTCATAGTTTTGGTTTTTCAAGTCTGTAAGTTTGTGTGTGTGTGGTAGGGGAAGAATCTGGGAGAACAGAGAAAATGGATGGTTTTGGAATTTAGATTGTGAGGATGTTTGTGATAAAATGAGGGGAAGTTAATTTTACTCTTGATGTCAAGATAAAAGGATTGTAAAGAATTAAGCTATGGTTTAGCCCAGTTCTTTTCTTTAGCTACAGTGCAAATAACACATAATCAAGTTTCTTTGTTTTTGGGAATGGCTTCTATCTACTTGAATGGAAACAGAGAAAGCTTATTATACAGAATTTTTCTCAACAATTTTTCCTTTTTTCTCTGCTATGGTAGAAATGTGGAAATAGCTTTATCAGAATGGTTCTTTGTAATGATATTTTGTATGGAGTTTTAGAAATTATACTATCATGTGTTTTTACTAAAGTCATGGTAGATCTTAGGAGGCAAATTTAGGACATGTTTAGAATTTGGAGATTTTATTTAATAGATGAAATGTTTAAATTCAATGAATATAGCTATTGAAAAACCTTCTGTATCGTAGGCATTGTGAATGCTGAGATGATTTTAAGCATAGCAATTGATTTACTGTAGATCAATAAATCAGTAACCAAGTGTTGAAAATGTTTTGTTGTTGAAAATGGTTCTTTTAAAGGCCTTCCAATAAAAAATATAGTTAAAAAGTTGAAATTAATTAACTAAGGAGCAAATCATTAGTGGGTATATTAGTTTGCTGGTGGTGCTGTATAAAATACCACAAAGTAGGTGACTGAAAGCAGAAATTTATTTTCTCTCAGTCCGGAGGCTGGAAGTCCAAGATGAGGGTGCTGATAGGGTGGGTTTCTCCTGAAGCCTCTCTTCTTGGTTTGCAGATGGCTGTCTTCTTGATGCCTCTTTACATGGTCTCCTTTCTGTGCATATGTGCCCCTGGTATCTCTTCCTTTTCTTATAAGGATACCAGTCATTGGATTCAGGCCTTATCTGAATAGCCTCATTTTAACATAATGATATGCTTTAATATATTATCTCCTAATATGGTTACACTCTGAGGTACTAGGGTGGAACTTCAACATAAACTTTAGGGGTACATAATTTAGCTCATAATAGTAGATAATGAAATGAAATCAGTGAAGATAGAAAATGGTGCCACATATGATTTTTAAAAATTACTTATTTTTTCCCTTTTATTTAATAAGGTTTGTATAGAATTGCAATTGTTCTGTGCTTTTGTTGTATATCTCCTAGCCGGAGAATTTTCATCCTTGGGCCTTCTCATCATGTGCCCCTCTCTCGATGTGCACTTTCCAGTGTGGATATATATAGGACACCTCTGTATGACCTTCGTATTGACCAAAAGAGTAAGTATATAGAAATATTACAACTTTTTAACAGCTAAAAGTTTTTTTAAGATAAGAATAATAAATTAATTTTAAAAATTAAAAATATGAATATTATAAATTAAATCTCAGTTTTAAAAAATAAATTGATTTTAACTTATCTGCAAAAAGCAAAAGCAAAGAAAGATGATCTTTTATATGCATAAAAGACAACTAGAGTTTTTTTGCCAGCTGCAAAAATCTGTCAGGTCAACTAGTCTCCAACTGTTTATGATTATATGTGTATTCAGGGAAGTGCCTTGTACTCACTGTATCATGAGACAAGAAATTAGTACCCACAACAACTTGAAGAAAGATTCTGAGCATGTTAGTCTGCTTCTGTATATATCCCTTTCCTTGTAAATAGGCCATCATTCTCAAATGAGTTTTGTTGGGGGGAAAAAGTGAAACTCTGAAACAAAGGTGTTACATAAGTCTTAAGTGTATTTTATTTTTAAAACATGTCTGTATTTTGATAGATGTTTTTCCATAGGATTCTAGAAATCAGATCTTTTTTAGTTGTGTCTCATTTTATACATTGAATGTGTAAATTAAAACCTTTTGACTTCATAATAATATTTTTGGTGGAGTGGGAGCATAATTTTAAAAATCTAGAACAGTACAGAGAATAGCATAACAAATATTCTTGTACTTACCATACACAATTGACTCAGAATTTTCCTTTTATCTAAATTCAGTTTATTTTCCCAGAAACCATTTTCATGATCTTGCTGTGTATTCCTCCAGTTCATCACATTATATTTTAAATATATTGGGTGCTTATTGTTTCAAGAAATCTTGGAACAAATTCTTCTGAAGAATGAGAGAAGCCATTTGCAAAACAGACAATCACCTCTTTTTCCTTATTTTTTAGGCCAAATTTTTCATAATTGGGGGTTTCAGTTATCACTGAGTATTAGTAATTTGTTGTTAGAATAATTTTTACTAATGAAGCTGGAGTAGAACTAGCCTTATTACTCCTTGTGATGCTTTTAGGGGACATACCTTATTTTTTAAAATTTTGTTGGGGCATTAAGAAAATTTTGGTTTTAGGTAGCCTCCTAATGAAGGAATGAATGATTTTAATCAGGTATAATTTTGCAGAAGAAAAGCCATGCCATCATTTGTTTCTTTCTTTGATATTGGTAAAACCCATTTAAGTATATACTTATAAAAATGTTGGTTCTGTTCTCTGATAAAAAAATTCTTATATCACTTTTTTTAGCATGTTAAATTTCATCCTTTCTCATGATATAATATCCATTTTTAAGTATGATTAATTAGAAGGGTCTGAATGACTATGTCATTTTAAGATTATTTATGGCGTAGTACTATGTGAATTTATGTTCTTGTCCCAGAAGCTGAATTTTTAATTTTGAGGAAAATAGCATCCTTAAAGGAATTTTCTGCTCTTGGTATGGCAGGCATTTGATGTGGGAATTTTATTATAAAACAAAACACAACTTAAAAACTATATTATTAACCTCACGAGTATGTAGACCAGTGGCTTTGCCATATTTTACTAGGAGTTCTAATCAACTGTATTCTTGTTGGCATGTGCTGATTAAAGTCCAGGAAGAGCTTAGACCCAGAGGTGATTTTAGATGTAATGAAAAGAACTGATGAAAATTTTGAATTCTTACTTTTATTTAACTGTGTAACATATGAAAATGCCGTAATTATCACATATATTATTGCTTTGTTTGGTATGTAAAAAGCTAGTTTTATCTTTTTCAAAGTTAAAAATGAAGGAAAATGTTATGTGGTACTTCTGTTTCTTGCCAAAGCATGTAGTTTTTTGTTACTGAGTGGAGTCTCACAGAATAAGGATATACATTAATATATTTGTTTTACTATATTTTGAAATCTCTTTAGTTTACGGAGAACTATGGAAGACAGGAATGTTTGAACGCATGTCTCTGCAGACAGATGAAGATGAACACAGTATTGAAATGCATTTGCCTTATACAGCTAAAGCCATGGAAAGGTATATTGATTAATATAAGAAATCCCAGAGAAATCGTAAATATTAATTTCTTTGGAGTTATTTTCACTGGGTAAAATTATCATTAGGATAAGGAGATTTTTAAGAAAATTTGTTATTTGACTGGTGCCTGGCTGGCTTAATTGGTAGAACCTATGACTCTTGATCTCAGAATTGTGAGTTTGAGCCCCACATTGGGTGTAGAGATTACTTAAAAATAAAATCTTAAAGTTTGTTATTTGAAATGATATAAAAATTTGAAATTGGATATTTCTAATGTGGTTTGAAGTTAGTTTTAAGTAGTTTGTAATGGCTGAACACATGAATTGACATGGTTGTTTTATTAGGTGATAATATTTTAAAAACCTGTGTGTTTGTGTATGTGTGTGTGTGTTTGAATTAATCATTAAACATTTACCTCAGAATAACAAATTCTTTTATGCTATAAGTAATCATAAAATTTTAGATTTGGAAGTAACATTTGAGGTCATTTATTTCAGCCTTATGCAAAGTACATAAATATCTTTTATAATATGCTTGACAGATTATTATCTGGTGCCTGCTAACGGTCTTCCAGTGGTAGGATGCCCACGAGACTAAGTAGGATGACAGGGACAATATTTATTTTATTCTTCACTTGTATCCCTGTGCCTAGCAGAATGTCCATTACATAGAAGTCATTAGTTTATTTTGTAAAATGAAAGAATTTTTAAAAGAGCTTTCTTCTTTTAGGGCAGTATTTCAAATTAGAAGGTCTTCCTTTTGTAGGTCCCATTTGTCTGATTTTTTTTCAACCATTTCCTTTATATGGACTTAATATTCCTTATATAGTTTGTCTTGTCCTAAATATGGTGAGATTATTCCTTCCCTGGGTCTTGTCACTATATTCCCTTAGTAAAATGCATTGTATATTATATAGGTTTATATTTTACATAATAAAATATATATTATATTTTAAAAATATAAAATATTTTATATAAATATATATATATATATAAAGTTAAATGTGTTAATGAAGTCCAAGATCACATTAACATTTTTCATGTTTACATGGCTTACCTGCTATTGGCTAATACACTTGTGGCCAGCTACAGCCCAAGGCTTTTTCATACAGTTGGATCATTTTTTTCCTTGTACTTTTGTGGTTTCTTTTTAACTCTTGATTACTACTGTTTAATTTTTTCTGGTTGGTTTTAGTCTATTATGGCAGTCTTTTAGGATCATTTCTGTTCCTAATTCCGTTATCAGTTACTTATTTCAGTCTTATGTTATCCACATCTATTCATGATGATAACTATGATGAATTGTGTAAACCTAAAGGAAGTTTTCCCCCAAAAAATCATTGTGATACTAAATTATAAGTAGTATAGTTTTAGGTTAAGTGTGTTGTACCACATTCTCATCTTTCAGAAATTGTTAAACCAATATATGCTGTTTATTTTCTGGAATGCTAGTATAATCAGAACATTACATTCTTCAATTACATAGGCTAAAAGAAAACTTTTGTTTTCCTAAAATGTTTGCATATTTTGTCATGAGAAAATATATTTTAGACATAGTGAATCTCAGTATAGTAGAACTAATACATTAGAAGCCAATAGTATCCTTAAGGCAGTTTTAACAAAATAATATTTTTGTTATTTCAAAAGTAAAATGTAATGTTGAAAATTTGGGAAAATAGAAACTAAAATCAACAAAAATTCCTGTTTATAATTCCCTCTCTATTAAATAGTGTTAAATAACCAATATTTGATATATTACTTCTCAAGAGACCTTCCCACTTACTCAGATTACATTTGCATCCCTAATACTGACTCTTAAAAAGTACCCAGTACTTTTCCTTTGTAGTCTTTGCTGCACTCATTACCTGTATTAGTTATCCATTACTGTGTAATAGATTGCTCCAAAAATTTTGGTTTGAAATCACAACTATTATTGTATGAATTACTGCTCGCTAATTTGGGTCAGGAGTTTGGGTAGGAGACACCTTGCTCTGGTCGATGAGATGTTGACTAAGGTAACTTGAGTGGGGCTGGAGGATCCAAGGTGGCCTTGGTGCTGGCTTTTAGTTGAGACACCTCATTTGTTCTCTGGGTAGCCTGTTTGTTCATCAACCATGGCTTTTCTTTCTTCTGGCTTCTCTCTAGAAGGATAGACTGGATTGTTAAGGCCTAGCATCATTTTTACTACATTCTGTTTTTCAGAGCAGACCACAATGTTAGCCAAGATTTAAGGGAAGGAGAAAGAGATCCATTCCTTGACGGGAAGAGTAGCATGTGTATATTCAAGAATAGGAGGAATTGTTGGTAGCCGTCTTTCCAAATGGGCTTTCACAGTTCTTCTAATGGACAATTCAGTGTGTCTCCAACATGCAGTACTCAGCCCTCCTAAAATGCCCAGAAATCTCATTCAGTTAGGACCTCAGATTCAAAGTCCATTACCTTATGGTCTTTATTAGGTTGGGATATGGACGAGTCTTTCTGGGTACAGCTTCTCTTGGTTTGGATACCTGTGAACTAAGAATATAAGTTTTATCCCACCACTCACTCTGTATACAATTTTGAGACAGGAATTCTTAGTCACAATAGACATTCCTAGTGGAGAATGCAAGAATGGGAAGCATATAGCAGCTTTTGTCCAAAGCAATTCTGAAATCTAATTAGGGAACAGAGAATGTTTTTTTGTTGTTTATTTGTTTTTGTTTTAAGATTGAATTTATTTATTCATGAGAGACACACATACACAGAGAGGCAGACACAGAGGCAGAGAGAGAAGCAGGCTCCCTGCGGAGGGAGCCTGATGTAGGACTCAATTCTGGGACCCCCGGATCACAACCTGAGCCAAAGGCAGATGCTCAACCACTGAGCCACCCAGGTGTTCCAAGAATGTTTTCCAATTAGGGCTTGGTTCTGACTTCTGGTAGTGGTTTCATAATTCTTCACTTTTCTCATCTCTTGGCTTGGTCCCTTGGGCTCTTGGCTCTACTTGCGGACTCATTTTTACTTCTCCATAAGAAGTAGGCCTTGTTTATACCTCAGTCTGCTTCATATATGTGACATTTTGAAAACTTAAAGGCCTCTTCTCATTTGGAACAGCGTTTATTTTAGTCCAAACTGATAGAACTCTATTAAACATTGTGGGATTTTTGTATATCAGATTATAAGTGCATTTCATTAGGCAAAAGTCACATTCACAGTTCTTTAAGTGATAGGACTCTCTCTACTTTGGATCCCAAGCTAGGATTTTGTAAGCTTCTTAGGAGCCCTTTTGCCTACCTAAGAGGGAATATAAGCCCACCTGCTTAAATCTTTCTGTGGTCTTTTTTTTATTTTTATTTTTATTTATTTATTCATGAGAGACCCCGCAAGAGAGAGAGGCAGAGACACAGGCCGAGGGAGAAGCTGGCTCTCTGCAAGGAGCCTGATGTGGGACTCAATCCTCGATCCCTGGATCACACCCTGGGCCAAGGCAGATGCTCAGCCGCTGAGCCACCCAGGCGTCCCTCTTTCTGTGGTCTTAATAAAGAATTGTAGAGATGAATTTTTGATTTGATGATTGTGAGCTTATGATTTATGGGCAGTGCTCTGGATTTGATCTTTGTCTTCATATTGTTTCTTTGATAGTCTTTTGCTATCTGTAGAGGCTGGTGATGAAAAACAACTATTTTCCAACCAAACAACTCATGGTTAGAAACTATTTCCTTTAAGTTCTACTTTTAATTCTTTAGCTCATGTTTTTCTTCTTTTACCTTCTCATACTTGGCTATAAAGAAACAAGTGTCATTTTGAATATTTTGCCTGGGAATCTTCTTATTCTCCAGGTTTACTCGGTATATTTTTAATGTTCTAAATCATTCTACTTCTGATAATTATGCTAATTGTTCTGCCAGTATATAATACGGGCCCCTCTTCTCCTGGCCTTGTATAGCAGTTTACTTACTGCTCTAACAGTTCCCTGTCTTCTTCTTGCCCTTTCAGCTTCTGCTTGCCTCTGTATGCAAAGCCAATGGGTTAGGTTTCTGTTCCAGTAGTACCCTTTTCAAGCACCACTTTTTGTCTCACATACCTTCGTAGCCTAACAGATAATCTCAAAGTGCCTTTTTTTTTTTTTTTTTTTGGTTATAACTCTGTGAACTAGAAATTTGGTCATGGGCAGATGGTGACAACTTGTCTCTGCTTCATCTGCTGCCCATTGAAACAGGCTGACTTAGGCCAAAGGCTCTAGGGTACCCTCATTTTTTGTCACGGGCTGCAATGCTTGTTGTCTACTGAGGTACCTTGGTTCCATCTTGGAGCGTCCCATCTTCACCTATTGTCACTTATCCTTCAGGGCCTCTCTTCACCTGATTGTCCCTCTCCTCAGATAGTTGTGGACCATAATGAAGTAAATGGCAGTTCAGGGCAGCAAGAAAACAAAACTAGAAACTTTGAGGCCACTTTATATTTAGGCTTGGAACTGGCCTAGTGTCATTTAGGCCACATTCTCCTCATCCAAGCAAGTTGCAAGACTAGGTTCAAGGAGAAGGAAGAGACTCTACTTTTGATGAGAGGAGTGGTAGGAGCATTTAGAAGTGGGAGGAATTTTCAGGGATTATACCTGAAGACAGCTTACCATAGTACCACTGTACTTAAATAGCTCTTTTTGGTGATTACCTGTATGTGTTCCCCTTCTCTTGCAGTTCCCTACTCTGCTCCCTGTCTGAGGGCAGTTAGTCTTTACTGTACCTTCTGTGCCCAGCTCAGTACCTGCTACACAAAAGAATTTCTGTAATTAATTGTTGAATGAATTCATAATGATCTTCACATTATTAAATATTATTAAATATTTTCCCAAAATGAGGTTGGATGTTCTTTCTTATTACTGCTTTTCATATTATGAACATATTTCCATGTCTTTTTTACTTCTTTTTATTGAGTACACATAGGACTTTCTAGAATATATCTATGGAATACTTTAATCAGTTGAACATTTAATTTTCTAACTTTCCTTTCATAGTCATTACAGATTTTTAAAACTAAATACCTAAGGTATTATTTATAATTCTATGTGTTATCTTAAACAAATTTAAAAAATAATATTCATTAGAACTTTTTTAAAAAAATAATGAGTAGTATAAAGGAGAAAACATGAAATTACCCATAATCTCCTTGCTTAGTTAACCCTATTGACATTAAAAAAATACTTGTATAGTACTGTATGTACATAGGTTGAAAATATAAACAGCATCAAGATGTATAAGACGAACAGTTAAAGCTTCCCTGCTTCCCTTCAACAAGTGTTCATTTAACAGTAAAAAGTGTTATGTATCTACTAACATATTATGCATGTATGTTTGTATTATATATGTAAAATTTATATATATACATACTTATTTGTATAAATTAAAACACACAAACAAGAGATCATATCTTATGTAATCCTGATCCTCTTCCATATTTATTTTTACTATTGAATTCCATATATTATCTTTACTGTAGTAATTTTTACATTGCTTATAATTGTATTAAAAAGTTAAGTTAGAAAAAAAAGTTAGGATATGTAGAAACCATCTATTTTGAAAAACAAAAACAAAAACACTAGTAAACTCTGAAGATTAAGATCATTGGATCCCAGCTCTTCTTTTTTCTTGTTCAGTTACCTTTAACATCCCCTACATGTTCCTTTCTCTGTATCATCCCTATTTAGTGTTCGTTTAAAATTTAAAATTTTAATTGTTTTGGTAATTTATCTATATTAAGTTAAAATGTACTCTTTAAGGCATAGAATTATATGAGTATTGACAAATACAGAGTTGTATATATCCATCATAGTCCAGATATAATTTTACTATCTTTCGTTCAGAAAAATATGCAGAGTAAATAGGATGCTTTAGTAACTTTGAAAGTGTTTCATTGAGAAATACAGCACTATAAAACTTTTCATGTTCACTCTAAAAATATCATTATCTTAGCCATTTAATATTTTTTATTACTGCTAATAGTTTGGAACATATACAACTTGGAAGTACAGTACAGTGTATGTAAATATGTACCATCTTCTGCTTTACTTTCTAGCCAGTCTTACAAATTCAGTATGATTAGGATTCGACAGCTCTTGGAGTACTTAGAGTATTATTAAAAAACAGCAGCTTAAAACCAAAACAAAACAAAACAAAACAAAACAAAAAACAAAACAGCAGCTTGATTTTGTGTAGTTTACCCAGGTCAATAAGCTGAAGTCTTGTAATTCTTACGTTTGAGTTCCCTGAGTAAGAACACTACTATCAGATGATTTTGCATGGTATTAAATACAATTAACTGAACAGTTTTTCTGTTCTTAATATCTTACATTAGTATGGTACATTTATTACAGTTGATGAAGAAATAGTGGTACATTATTAATACCTAGGTCCATAGTTTAATTAGGGTTCCCTTTTGGTGTTACAAGTTTATGGGTTTTCTAAAGACATGTTATCTACCATTATAGTACCATACAGAATCATTACACTGTCCTAAAAATCCCCTGTACTCTTCCTGTTCATCTCCACCCTGCCGCCCTTTTCCCGTTTTCTGTCTGTGTCTCCCTTTTCCCATCTCCTGGTAACCACTTACCTTTTTACTCTCTCCGTAGTATATAGTCATCTAGTTTCTGGAATGTCATGTAACCAATTGCATGGTTACAATTAATCATACAGTATGCAGCCTTTTCAGGTTGGCTTCTTTAAGTTAATAATATACTTTCAAGATTCCTCCATGTCTTTTTTTTGGCTTAATACCTATTTCTCTTTATTGTTGAAGAATATTCTATTTTATGGATGTATCACAGTTTATCTATGCACTTATTAAAGGATTATTGATATAGTTAGATTAACATCTCTCATATTTGTTATTGCATTCTACTTATTGCCCTTGTTCTTTATTTCTTTTTTTGTTTTCTGTTATTCTACCTTCTGTGGTTTTACTTGAGTGTTTTAATAGGATTCCATTTTTTTCTCTCAACATATCAATTATAGTTTTTTTTTTTTTAAAGATTTGTTTATTTATTCATAGAGACACAGAGAGAGAGAGAGGCAGAGACACAGGCAGAGGGAGAAGTGGGCTCCATGCAGGAAGCCTGACGTGGGACTCGATCCTGGGTCTCCAGGATCACGTCCTAGACTGCAGGCGGCACTAAACCGCTGCGCCACCGGGGCTGCCCAATAATAGTATTTTTTTAAAAACCTTTTTTAGGGGAGGGAGGAGGGAAAAAAAAATCAAACTTTTTAGTGGTTGCTCTGAAGTTTGCAGTATGCATTTGTAACCTATCCAGGTACACATTGAAGTAACACTATACTGCTTCACAGGTAGTACAAGTACCTACACAGTATTTTCAGTTTGTCCTTTCTATTTCTTATAACCTTACAGTCATTCATAAGCTATACTTACAGCATATTGTTGCTATTAGTTTTTGAAAACATTGTTATCTCTTAGATCAATTAAGTATAAGAAAATGAAGTAAACTGAAGATTATCTTATTTTATCTTTATTTTATCTTTATTTTATCTTTATTTCTTCTCTAATGTGCTTTCTTTAAGTAGTTCTGAGTTTCTGACCTATATCATTTTCCCTTTGTTTGCAGAACTTTTTACCAGTTTATAGCTCTGATTTTATTTATACCTTCTCTTTTGGGTTGAAAAAGGAATTCTTTACCGCCCACTGGCAGAATACATGAGAGATTCCTTTTATGATGTCTCTTTAAATCACAAATAATGTATTTTATATATGGGGAGTAATTAAATAGGCTAATAAATAAAAACTTATTTTGACCCCAAAAAGGCAATTCTCTTCCCTTAAGTTTTACTAATTAATTTATGTAAAAAATTTGATTGGTTTTAAGGTGGTTTAA
Source organism: Vulpes lagopus (assembly GCF_018345385.1). NCBI lineage: Eukaryota > Metazoa > Chordata > Mammalia > Carnivora > Canidae > Vulpes > Vulpes lagopus. Next base: position 108,682,318 of record NC_054828.1, read on the forward strand.
GACATTTCCTCTCAAAATTTAAAAATTTTGGTTAATATGCATTTTTCAAATGTTACAGAGCTTCTTAACTGTGCTAACCTATGCATAAAGAATGATGGGGAATAGAAAAATAAACAAACATTGTGTTTTTCCTCAGCATATAGCCTGGTAAGAAGGATAAGAAATATACTTAAATAGATGTAACATAGTTCAAAGTGTATTAAGTTCAGTTGAAGAGTTTATGGGATCTGAGAAAGGGGATATGGGAGCAGAGAGATATTTAGGGGAGCACACATGTGGCTTTGTGGTAGAGATGACTTTTGGGTGGACTTTGAAGATGGCTATAATTTTCACAAAGCAGGGCAGGTTTCTGTAGGAAACAGTTCTCTAAGTACAAAGTCTAGGAATAGGAAAACCCAGGGCTTAAGAATAGAAAGCTATTTACCCTGGCTTAAGGAAGTTGCAAAAGGTTTGCCTAGTAACTGAGGTCTATCTGAGATATTTTTGTTTGGCCTGTAAAGCTAGAAAAAGTTTTCTTATATGTATGAATATTTTTAGTTGGATATTAGTCCTACTACTTCCTGTTACCTTATACCTTGGCCAGCTTTTAATGCATATATATATTACTAGCCTGGAGCTGGAGGCATTTGGAGGCATTTGAAGTTGACTTACAGAGGCATAGAGTAAGAGGGGCAGATTTGGAAGTTGGGGGCCGCCTGGGTGGCTCAGTTGGTTAAGTGTCTGCCTTTGGTTCAGCTCAGGTCATGATCCCTGGGTGCTGGGATCGAGCTCCACATTAGGCTGTCTGCTGGACAAGGGAGTCTGCTTCTCCCTCTCTCTCTGCCTCTCCCTCTGCCTGCTGCTCCCCCTGCTTGTGCACGTGCCTCCCCCCCCCCCCATCAAGTAAATAAATTTTTTCTTTTTTAAAGGAAGTTGGAACAGTAGGTTTGGGACCATTTTATAGAGGTCATTGAATGTCATTGTAAGATATTTGTATTTTGTTCCCTGACTGGTACAGAGCTAGTAAGAGTTCCTCAGCAAAAGAAGGACATGGTTAGGGATGCCTGAGTGGCTCAGAGGTTGAGTGTCTGCCTTCGGCTCAGGGTGTGATCCCAGTCTAGGGATTGAGTCCCGCATTGGGCCACTTGTGAGGAGCCTGCTTCTCCCTCTGTCTGTGTCTCTGCCTCTCTTTCTATGTCTCTCATGAATAAATAAAGTCTTAAAAAAAAGAAGGATATGGTTAGAACTTGAAATAAGAATATTACTCCTTTTTTTCTAAGTAGGCTTCACGTCCATTGTGGGGCTTGAACTCAGATCAAGAGTCACATGCTCTACGAACCAGGTATTCCAAATATTACTGCTTGATGATGTGATGGTATGGTGAAGGATGGATTAGCGTTGGAAAAGATTGTTAGATATAGTTTAGTAAAGAAATCATGGGACTTTGAACTAAGACAGTGGTGGATGGGGTAGGGTAGCAAATTGAGCAGATGGTGGGACACATTTGAATGTTTAGAATCTATAGAACTTGGTAAATGTTTCTATGTGGGGGAGTAACTTGATTTTAAGAACATGCAAAAGTGAAAGGCCTAATAGATGCCATTATCAGAGATGGTAAAGCCAGAAATAGGTATAAGTTTAAGAGAATATAGGGCATGGAAATGTTGACTTGTTCCTAATAAAATATGGGGATTTCTCTATAATTCTGATAGCAAGCTTGGCCAATTTATGATATGATTATTTTGCTTCAGATGATTAAGAAATATGAAATATGCCTGGCCTTGTAAAAACCTTTATTTTGGTATTCTTACTAAAATGGAAATTGAGAAAGGTATATAACCTTTGAAATTATTTTTATAATCTGATTAGATTCACTTAATTGATGAAACAGCAAAGACTTATAAAATGTTAATTTTAGTTGTCACTGACAGCTAGCTTACCTCCCCCTTTTCCCTCTCTCTTCCTTTTTCCCGAGTTCTTTGGTTCTGCCTGATGTTTCTGGATTTAGTTTGTTCTTATAGTGAGTCACAGTCTTTTGTATGGTCTATATATGCATGTTTCTGTCGTCTGATGGTGAACTTGATCAGAAAAAAAGATGAGAGGGGATCCCTGGGTGGCTCAGCGGTTTAGCGCCTGCCTTTGGCCCAGGGCGTGATCCTGTAGTCCCGGGATCAAGTCCCACGTCCGGCTCCCTGCATGGAGCCTGTTTCTCCCTCTGCCTGTGTCTCTGCTTCTCTCTGTCTCTGTCTCTGTGGGTCTCTCATGAATAAATAAATAAAATCTTTAAAAAAAAAAAAAGATGAGAGAAATTACTTTTTATAAGCCTCCCTAAAACTCTGCCGTTATGATTCCTTTATGCCACTTTGCCTTTAACTCCTGTTTCAAGGGTTCCACCACCAGCTTTACATTTGAAGATTTGTTATAAGGACTCACAGTTTATTAATGGTTTTGGTTTATTGGGACAGATAGGATACACAACAGGACCAGCAAGGGAAAAGGATACATCAGGCAGAGTCTGGAGGAATCCAGGTGGAGGCTTCCAACATTTTCCTTTCATAGGGTGGATTGAATGGAACGTGCTTCCTCTATCAGTGTAACACACGTGCAGTGTTTCTGGTCAGGGAATCCTGCTTTAAGATTCAAAATCCAGGATTTTGGTTGGGGGCTGGTCATGTAGGGTTCTCAGCCTGTGTAATTAGCTCCAGCTACTGAAATTCTAGACTCTCAGAAGGAAAATGGGTGTTTGCCATTATCATTTTGTTTACAATCCAGGCAAGCTGGTACAGTGTCCCAAGTGGATAAAACAGCCTTAATCAACACAAGAAACATTGTTAAAGCCAAGGGCTAGTCTTTACAAGCAGCCCCTTCTAAAAATTGCTGCAGCAGACTTGCTAGGTTAACTCTCCTGCAAAATTCCCGTTCCTCTTTTCCCAATTCCAGCCTGCCGTAAGTTTCTGACTCACTTAAATGCCATTCTAACCCTTCTTATAGCTTAGTTTTGTATGAGATCTTAAAATTTTACTTTTCTTTCTGATTGTGGCCTGAGTCAAGGTCCTCAAATATTAGAATGTAGATCTTTAGTGCTTTGTACCTTCAGTGGTATTGATGACATAGTAATACTGTTTGTTTTTAAAATGAGTGCTCCTTTCTTGGTTCTGGGGTTTCAGTTCTTTTTACTCTGTTACACATCTTGGATATATTAATTTTCTGCAGTATGGTTTAAGGTATAGGACAGAAAAAGAAGAGATAAAACTTTCTTCTCCATTATTGAAGTACTCATAAGAGCCTTGTAAGTAAGGTAAGTATTATCAACTGTTTTTACAGATGACAAAATTGAGGCTTAGGATGGTTTCAGGTAACTTGCTTCAGGGTAGCACAACTTGCAAGTGGCAAAGATGGACTTTCTTTTAACAGCCTATTGAAATATGATTTACATCCTATAAAACTCATTTACATAAGGATACAACTCTTTGATTTTTAGTAAATTTATAGAGTCATACATTCATTCTCACAATCCAGTTTGAGAATATTTTCAATACACAAAAAAGAAACTTTATGTCCATTTGAGGGCAATGCTGGCTCTGACTCTCAATCTTTAGCAACCATTTATCTGCTCTCTGTCTCTATAGATTGGTATTTTCTAGAAATTTCATATAAATGGAATCATATGAAATGTCTTTTGTATCTGTCCCTTTTCACTTAGCATACTGTTTTTGAGGTTCATCCATGTTGCAGTTGTATCAGTAGTTCATTGGGACGCCTGGGTAGCTCAGTGGTTGAGCATCTGCCTTCAGCTCAGGGCGTGATCCTGGGGTTTGGGGATCAAGTCCTGCATCAGGTTCCTGGCAGGGAGCCTGCTCCTCCCTCTGCCTATGTCTCTGCCTCTCTTTGTGTGTTTCTCATGAATAAATAAATAATAAAATCTTAAAAAAATAGTTCATTCCTTTTTATTGCCAAATAGTTATTACATTATATGAATACATCCTGTTTTATTTAATCTCTTCACCAGTTGATGGACATTTAGATCACTTCCATTTTTGGCTATTAGGAATAATGTTATAGACATTCTTGTACAAGTCTTTATGTGAACATATATTTTCATTTCTCTTGAATGTTTTAACTCTTTCAGAAACTGCCAACCTATTTTCCAAAGTGATGGCACCATTTTATATTCAGCCAGCAAAGTATGAGGGTTCTAGTTTCTTCCCATTCTGGCCAATACCTGTTATTGTCAGTCTTTTTTATTATAGCCATTCTGATAGATGTGTAGTGTAACCTCAATTGGCGTTAATTTGCATCTTTCCAGTGACTCATGATGTTAAGCAACTTTTCAGTGTGGTTATTAGTCATTTGTATGTCTTCTTTTGTGAAATGTCTGTTCATATATCTTGCCCTAGTTTAATTTGATAATTTGTCTTTTTCTGAGCTGTAAAAAATTTTACATATTCTAGATACAGGTTACTTTGCTCTCTTGAAGAGCAAAAGTTTTTGATGAATTCATTTTTATCATTTTTTTCTCTTTTGTGGATTTTGCTTTTGGTATCATATTTATGAAATCTTTGTCTCATTCAGGGTCACAGAGATTTTCTCTTCTTGAACAGGAATCAGCAAACTACAGTTTGCAGACCACATCTGCCCACAACTTGTTATTATAAATGTTTTATTGGAACATAACCATCCATACTCACTCACTTACATATTGTCCATGGCTACTTACTCTTTACAGTGATAGTTGAGTGGTTATGGAGATTGTATGGCCCTGAAAACCTCAAATATTTACTTTATGGACCCTTTAAAAAGATTGTTGCTGACCCCTGTTCCAGAAGTGTTATTATTTTAGTTCTTATAGTTATATCGATTACCCAATTTGAGTTAATTCTTGTGTATAGTATGAGGTAAAGGTCTAAGTTCACTTTTTTTTTAAGTTCACTTTTTTTAATATGGATATGCAATTATTATCCAGTGCCATTTATTGATAACAATATCCTGTAAGTAATGAGTCATTTTCCTTTTGCTGCTTTTAAAATTTTCTTTGTCTTTGTTTTCCATCAGTTTCATTACAGTATATCTAGATGGGGATTTCTGTGCTTATCGTACTTTGGGTAATTGAGTCTCTGGGAAATGTAGAGTAATGTCTTTCATGAAATTTGGGACATTTTCAGCCATCATTTCTTCTGCTTCTTTTACTGTAACTTTTTTTTTTGGACTCCTATTGTATGCATCCTACTATGTTTGATGTTGTCTACAAGTCTCCAGTGCTCTGTTCATTTTTCTTCAATCCTTTTTTCCCCTTTCTACAGGTTAGATGATTTATTTTATCTTTAATTCCACTGATTGTAATATGGAATCTGCTTTTCAGACTATCTAGTAAATTTTAAATTTCATTTGTTGTACTTTTCAACTCTAAAATTTCCATTTAGTTCTCTTTAGTTCTCTTTAATAGCTTGCATTTCTTTGTTAATATTTACTACTTACTTAGTCATTGCCATATTTTAACTTTTTAAAGCATAATTTCCTTGAATTTTTTGAACATATTTATAATAATTGTTTTAAAGTCTTTGCTAAATCTGGTCCCACATGGTTACAGCTTCTACTAGCTACTCCCCCACCCCCCTTTTTTTCCCCTGAGAATGTGTCACACTTTCCTGTTTTCTGTGGCTCATAATTTTTTCTTGAAACTGGACTTTTTTTTATCTTGTATTATAGCAACTTGGTTCTGATTTTATCAAAATTTTCTGCAGATGGTAGTGGCGGTTGTTTCATTCATTCACTTTTTTTTTTTAAAGTAACTTTGTTGTCCTTGTCTACAGAATTTCTCTCTCCCAAAATTGTGGCTACTGATGTATTTCTTCAACTTTTAAAAATTTCTTATAATTTGACTGTCTAGAGTTCACCTCTATGTTCACATTGCTTAGTGCTTAGCTAATGATTGGTTGGAGGTTGTGATTGAATACCTTAAGTCTGTAAAGCTTTCATCCTCCGCTGGTGAATTGAGTATAGTTTGGGGAGCATATTAAAAATTTGGGCCCTTTTCTAGCTTGCCTCCTTTCCTTTCTGTTGGGTGTTCTCAGGTCTCCCTGTTTGTGCATGGGGATTTCCAGTCAGCCTGGGATGTGTGACATGTTGGTCTCTCTCACGTCTCCACTTTCCCTTGGGCATGCTTTCACACAGAATTAGCTGGCATTCTGGGGGAGCTTGGGACCTTATGGGTTTCCCCTGCACATATGTGCTTGCTACGTTCTAGTCAGATGGGATTATATGGAGAACATCAATACTCTGCTCAGAATATGTGAATTTATCCAGTCACTTTGTGGCTCTCTCCTTTCCAAAATCTCTCTTAAATTTCTAGGTAGTGCTCAGGTTATGGCTTGCCTCCACTGGTACTATAATCTCAGGCTGCAGGAGCTACAGGTTTTTCTGGTTCCTGCTGGGTGTGAATTTTCTGCTCACTGCTCCAAATCAAAGTTAGCCCTCTTCAGCAATGAAGCTGCTGGTTTTCACAGCCAACCTTACCATGTTGGTAGAATGAAGTCAGCTCTTGGTAAAATGCCAGACTTCTGCTCTTCCAAAGAAGTTCAGTTATTTTACATGACCAAACTATTCTTGTTGTGTTTTTTTTTGTCTTTGGTTAATTTCTAGAGCACAAAATGGGGTTTGGTGGGAAAGTTTTAGATTTGTTTTTTGAGGGTGAGATTTTGTACTCCATGACTAGGAAAGACCAGCCTGACAACTTGAATTCTAAAACCTAGGAATATTAATTTCAAAGCCCAATTGCTCTTTTTTCTAATTCATACTTTGTGGAAATATAGAACGACAAGTAAAAAAAAAAAATTTTTTTTTTTTTTTTTTTTTTTTTAAGAAATGACGAGGTAGATGGATAAATCTTGATTCAAAGCTTAGATTTCTAAGCAGTATGAGTCTTTTACCTTGGTATAGATAGATTTGCAAGCTGAGGCTAAGGGTAAGTGAATGGTTTGGTGGCTCTGTGGAATAGTAGACATGTATTATTTCTTGACAGCAAGCCAACAGTTGTTGACAAAGTACTTTCCCAGTAGCATTTCTCACTTCATAACAGTTTTAGAAAATAGATATTGCAATTATGATTGTTTTATAGTTAAGGAAACATTTTTAGGTTAGTAATTTACCTACCCTCTTAACTTTTATTATATGATGGAGATGATACCTGAACCTATTTCTTCTGACTTCTTGGTTTTTATACTCTATATAACTGCATCCCTACCATGTCATAATTATTTATAGACTCTTTGATGATCCTAGTTTATTTATTTATATAGTACTTGAAGTTAGAACAAATCATAACAATCTTCTTGAGTTTTTACTAGAGCTCAAATTCTTTCCTTTCAAATGATAATCACTCTTAACTTATTGTAGAGCCCCTATTCATTCATGCAGTTGTTAAGCAAACTGGTGAAAGAGAGAAAGAGATATTCCATGGCAGCTTCCTCTGCCAGCTTCCTCTTTTTTTCTTACTCCATAGATGCAGATTCTGCCCAAGAAGCCCCTGCATTGCAGAGGGACTGGAGATCTGTATGATCTGTTTATTTCGCAATTGACAAGGGTAAGGGGGTCCTTATGGGGGAGGCGCTCGGGTGCCCTGAATTGAGCTTTATGAAGCTGGGCTAACACATATTTTGGGAATAAACTTAAAATTAGTATTTTTAAAAACCCTTTTATGAATTCTGTTTGTCCTACATCAGTTAAGTGTCAGGTTATCATATTAAAAAGCATTTATTATAATGGTGATTTTTTTTTTTAAAGTCCTGTTCAGAACAAGTCAGACAAACATGATTCACGCTTCTAAAATTCCAATCTGGGATCATTTAGAATGTAAATTATATTGAATATATGTAAGTAAAATTTCACTACAATGAAAAATTTAAAAGGTTTTGGATGAACGTCTGTTTCTATAGCCCATCATAGTTATTCTTTATTAATCTGCTCTGTTCCTTTTCCATAAATCTGTCAATCTGAAGAGTGAAAAAGGGACTTGTGGATATGTCATAAACATTGTGGGTGGGTGTGGTGTCTTTTTCTTGCTGCTAGAAATTAATACCTACTTCCTTGAAGTCTACATCCACCCTAGATGTCAGTGAAATTTGAGTTGTATTTTCAGACTGTCTTGTATCTGTTTATTAGTATAGGTACAAGGTGCAGTTGGTGTATCTTACGGGAGCCAAGATTAAGTTTTGTGGGTCTCATTTGGCAGGTTTATAAAAGTGCCAGAAGTGCTGGTATTTATAACAGGATAGGATTAAAATATTAAGGAAGAGTTTAATGCTCTTTTAAAATTGCAGAAAGATTGGGCAGATGATTGTAGCTTTGATGGGTAGTTGAGAAGACTTGATTTGGTGATGGTCTGATGGGCTTAATTTTATTTTGAAGATATTATTATACCTGGTAGTAAATTAGCTTTGTTTATCTAAAGAACTATTGTACATTTCTGTAATTTGAATAGATATTTTTAATATTCTGTATCTCTCTTATTTTTAAATGGTCTTCTTTAAACATTTAATTTATAGACTAAAAAATTCAACAGTATGTATCTTTCCCTTACCATTATTAATAAATGTTCCACTTTTTAGTGCCAACACATTGGAAAACTATTTTTATTCTTATACTTCTTAAATGACTTTTTTTTTTTTTTTTTCTGTTTTCTTTAAGCCATAAGGATGAGTTTACCATTATTCCTGTACTGGTTGGAGCTCTGAGTGAGTCAAAAGAACAGGAATTCGGAAAACTCTTCAGTAAATATCTAGCGGATCCTAGTAATCTCTTTGTGGTTTCTTCTGATTTCTGCCATTGGGGTAAGTTCTAGATTTTAACATATCATGATAGATACTATATACTTGTGGTTAATGGTATCTTTTCACTCTAAGCTCTGATTTTCAGTTCTTTACCATTTTCCTTGGAAAGTTTTACTTTTAGCTGCAATGTTTAAAAGTGAATAAAAAAGTCTTTAAAAAAGGATCAGATTATTATAGTAGATTATGGATACATTTCCAAAGGCGACTGGTATAATTGGATTCACACTGTGAGGGCATCCTTGCTTTAGCTACTTACATTAGTGGGAGTTAAGATCTTTTAACCCCTATTTCCAGGTTGAGTTGTGTGGTAGATTCTCGGAAGTTAGTTTTTGGTAGATAAAACCAATGTTCTTCTTTAGAAGGTAGAAGAGCACTGTGTGCTATGCCAGTCCTTTTCCACATTTCTTTTTCTGTAATTAGTGTTTTTTCTTTCTATTTTTCCTTTGGTGCTTAATTTTTGCCATCAGTTTAGAGGTACCCTCCAAAGAGTGTAACATGTTGGCTGTTAGCATTGTGGTTTTCACTGGTAATGGCTAATACGAGTAAGAACTCTTATGTGATTTGTGTTATTATTGTGAATAAAAAAAGTAAGGAGACTTCACAGTGAATAAATCATAAAAAGACATTTGTGGATGCCTCTTTCAGTAAGTTTTATTTTTTGAATCTTTGAATACAGTTTGCTATCCTTTATCCATTGCTGTTCTGGATGGCGTATTTCTGATTCCTATTCCTTTTAGGACCTCTCTCATTGGCCTGAGGATGCCAGTTATCTGTTCATCCTTTAGTTATTTCTTTTATTATAGAGAAAACATAAGGCACAAGTCTGTACATTTTAAGATAGAGTACTTGAATTGCCAGAAAAACATCCTCTGTGAGATACAGGGACCCCTGGCTTTTATGTCTTAAGCATTGATTATCAAATCTGGCTCACTATTTTTCTGGCCTCATTAGGCTGGTATTTTCTCTTACCTTGCTCTCTGAGTGGCTTTGAGATCTTTTTTAAGAGAGCCATCCTCCCTTATAGATGCGTATTTTGGTTTAAGGCACTAATTTCTCATCTGGGGCTGATTGTCTTACGAGGGGGCATTTGGAAATGCCTGGAGACATTTTTGGTCATTACCTTGGGATGGGCGTGGGAAGCAGGGAGGCTTTAGGCATCAATTTAGTGGAGTACAGAAAAGCTGCCAAATAAACATCCTTCAGTACACAGAACAGCCTTCTTCATCAAAGAATTATCCTGCCCAAAACACGTAGTGCTAAGGTTGGGAAGTCCTGGTTTAGGCTGTGCTACCTTACCTGAGAGACTCTCGTTTCTTTAATAATCAGTTCTGTTGGCTAGTTGGTTTGCTACCTTTGGCAGAAGTTATTTTTTATGGATTTTAAGTATATTACTTAGATCTGAGGACTAGATAGATGCTTTGAAATTCTGATGTTTAGTCGTAGTTGATCTTAAAAACTAAGGAGTATCATTATTGAAAAAAGGATATTTTTCTTAGTGTTGTGAATTTGTGTTGATAATAAAATATGTCCATATGTCTTAGAAATTAAAAATTCTTGAAGTGTGTGTCCTCTTCACTTTTAAGGCTCCCATGAATCACTTTAAATTACTTTTATGATCTAGAGAATTAGTTCCCCTGATATTGTTCTTTAGAATCTGGTTGGTATCATGTGCAATCACAGTATAAATCCACACAAAAATCAGTAGATGCTTTTCTCTTAAATCATTCTTTTTACCTCATTAATGAATTCTAAAGCAAACAAGCTCTAGTCCACTACTGTTTTTAAGTATAATATTGAGAGAGAAAGATGAATTTTTATATTCTACCTAGATTCTTAGAAAATTATTTAGGCCATTTGATCTCCAGTGTTCTAGAAAATTCTGGTGTTTAAATTTGTAAGCTAGGATTTCCTGGTGATAACTACAGATGATAACTCAAAATTTCCAAAGGTTGGTAGATGTTAGTTATGAGAATTATCCAGAGATTAAATATATATTTACATTTGGTCGTTAAGTAATAGAACTTTTCCAAGTGTTTATTTTTTTTAGTATCACTAACAATACTCATAAAGTGCTTAGTTTGTATTTTTGGAAAGCACTGTACTAATTCTTATTAGGAAATTTGATAAAGATCTGGGGATAAGTGGAAGGTACTTATAGATACTATTAGATACTATTCCAAGATTGGTAGTTCCCCTTCTACAATAGTAACGTCATTCTTGTAAAGTAAGATTCATTTTGTATTTTATATGCCTAGTTGAATTAATACGAATCTTTGGCTAGTTATGGGTTAAAATGTCTTAGAAATTTTCATATTTCTCAAATTACGTGCTCTGGTGGCTTTGGTCATCTTTTCTAAATTAATGAATGATATACATCCATTTCAAAAATCTAGCTTTTTCTTGTGAGGATATTTCTTAATGTTTTTTTTCTTCTTCTTCTTCTTTTTTTTTTTTTTGTTGTTGTTGTTGTTGTTGTTTGTTTTTGTGGGTTTTTTTTTGGTTTTGTTTTTTTTTTTGTAAAGATGCTGTATAGATTGATTTTACCATATCAAAGTAATATTAACCCTGAATTCTAAATAATTTCACAGGAAGGATTTAGTTCCTTAAATACTCAGAGATCTTAAAAGTTCCATTGAGTTAAACTGTCAACACACTATTACATTTGTAATAGCTAATTTTTGAAGAAAAATTGCTTAATTGATTATAGTACAGTTGACAAATTACTCAGATACATACAGAGGAATTTTGTTTTTGTTGAATAGAGTACTGGCAGTGACAGCATTTTTCATTTCTAGTCATTGTTTCTATTATGTCCAGCTTCTGTTTAAAATAAAGCAAGAGATTTGGTGATAGAGACAGTTGGGAGACCTATTATGTGATTGGAAGGGTTTTGCCTGGTTGATTTTACTTGTTAGCCAATGTCTATTACAAGAGTGACTTTTTGTGTGTGTATGCTTTGCTTTAAAGATGTTCAGCTTTCAGATCCCATTTAAATTTTTTGTGGACTTGAAAAAGACATTAGAGAAAAAGTAGAAAGACTAAAACATTCTCAAATTTTCTTTTTGGGTGGGAAAAGCCAAGGGAGAGTGGGGACCTAGATTCTATTATGCTCTTTCTGTCCCTTATTTGAATCCCCTACTCCCCCCAGAAAAAAACCTTCACCATTTCAATTTCTGCCTTTTATTCTATCCTTAGTCTAATCCACATGAAAATTCATTAGTCAGCCCAAAAGGGTGATGTTTCCTAGTAACAGTTCATGATCCTACCTCATTTCACCCTTCCCACTACTACCAGGGATTGTGGCATAAATGAAAGACATTTGCTGCTAATATTTTATTTTTACTATGGTTAGGTTATGTTATCACTACTTTTTCTGATCAAGTTTCTTGTCATATAAGATAGCTGCATATAAGAGAATTTTGACTGGGCCTAATTTAGTTTTTCTAATTGGTAGAATTTTCATTCTGTTTTCCTAACTTTCATTTTTGCTCTTATTCGTACATATAATATACTGCTAATATTTGTACTTTCTTGATCTCCCTGAAATTTATATTTTCAAATTTAGATTATTGACAGCTTTCATTAACATAATTTCTAATTAACTTCTAAGAAGTTTCTAAATGAAACTGGATCTAACAGAAATTGGCTTTTTTAAAAGTCGATTCATTCTATTTAATTTTCCTTTTATGGTGGTTTTAAGTGCAAATTGACTTCAGTAAATTTACTTGGTAAATGTTAATGATAAATTATTTTATTAAAAATATGAATAAAATTTATTATACTCACTTTAGCAATTTTGGATTTTTACATATAAAGTGATATTTGTCTAGATTTACATAATTCTATAAGTATGTGTCACCTATCAAAAGTGGCATTCCTCAGAATATTTATAAATTTATATCTTTATTCAGATTTCTAGTTTAATATACATTAACAAGAGATTATACAGTCTGCTCTTTTTCCTTTCTGTTGTTAGTCTCTTAGATACTAGGGTACTACTATTTTCTAAATAATTTAAATTGATTTCAGTGTAACTTAGCTGATTTCTGAAATACATCTTATCCAAGCTTTCATATTTGTCTTCTCAAATTTTATACATACTAATTTCACCTATTTAAGGTTTTGATCTTTTGCATGTTGGAGGGTAGGTTATTATTATTTTTTTTAACCTTATAATTGAGACTTTAGAATGAAAGGACTATAGTTTTTCACAATTTCAATTATGAACGTCCCTAGTTTAGGTCCTTAGTAGAGAGCGACTTGATAATCTATCTCACAGGTTGTTGTGAGGGTTAAGTTAAATCATTGAAAATGTTGTAACCTATAAACCTAAAGTGATGAAGTGAATGTGTAACAGTACAGTTTTTCCTGGACGTATGTCTGGAAGTCTGTTTTGTTCACTCATCTTTTGGGGGCTCTGTTGATGAACTTTCCAAGCTCACTGTTTATTTCTGCAATCTAGTGTATGGCTTCATGCTGAGGTATTTGATATTTGTTTACTTTGTGTTTGGAGGTACTAAACAGTAGTGTTGGTTCTTGTACCATTCATTGTTGTGTGTCCTCATTAGTTGACTGTCGTGTGTCACACAGACATCCCTGGAGCTTACTCTCCGCACTCTGTGAATCCACTCATGAATCACCAGTCACCTTTGGAGATGGGGAAAATTACTTACCTGTATTTCTTTTTCTCAGAAAGCGTGCTCTGGAATGGATTCACAAATGAGCTACCCTCCTTCCCTCAAAGAGTAAGGTTTCTGCTTTACAGGATTTTTTTTCTTGGGTTATTTTTCCTCTCATCTTTTGAATTTGAAAAGAACTGAGGGAAGGCACCTGAAGAAACTACTGACATACTCACTAGGGGAGCTCCAAAGCTTATGCTGCCCTAGGGGCAGTGTCAATGGCTCTTAAAGCTAGAAAGCTCATACTTGGAGTTGAAACAGGGGCTCAGAGAATCCATTTTCCCAGTGTACCTTCTGAAAGGATGAGTTTCAGGTAAGTAATTTTCTCTTACTACGTGATATGCTTTATTCATACTTATGAAAGTATACAAGTCCAGTTCTCCAGGTACATAGGCAACTGTATTTCCTCAGTTTAGATGCATAAGCTTTACTGAATGTTAGACACATTATAAAACAAAATGTCTGCTCGTGAATTACATAAAAATCATAATATATTTTAAATCAACAGTAAATATTTGATTAAAGGTGCATTTACGGACAATGTATTATGCTAGTATTGTCAATTCTTTCGTTTCTCATTAAATAAAATCTTGATAAACTTTTTAAAAATAATTAGATACAAAAGATTTTTCTTTGCATTCAAATTCCAAGAGATGTGTAACTAAAGTTGCGTGTGCGTGTGTGTGCGCGTGCACACATCCCCCCTCATCCTCCCCCCTCCCACCACACATATAGGTTAGGATGATGGAAACTATTTACTTTGGATTAGATGCTTTCTTATATGTATATTGACCAGAATGAATTTCTCAAATAATTTTTAAATGCTTGTACAATTTTTTAAGATTATTCTAAGACAGTTTGAGCTGTTAAAGTCAGATATTTTTTCAGTGTAGTAGCTATATGTAGTGCGGATTTAGCTACTTAATTGATATATTTTTTAGAGCTCATAAAATATTTCTACTAGATTCTTCAACTACAAAATGCAAGGTAGCTACCTAAGGAGTAGCAAGTGGTAGATAGCAAAATGTTAAACATTTAGTGATTTTTTTCCTGTGCATTTTGCCATTCTTTTTCAATCACATGTTGATTTAGTATTTTAAAATATTCAAGACATTTTATGTATTTTTCTCTTACTTCAGAAGTAATTTTTAAGTGAAAATGACATTGAAAATGGCCCATATGAACAAGGCAGCATTTCCAAATATAGTTAGGCTTTTCACCTGTGATTAAGCCAGGTTTGACCAACTTCAGTTATTTGAAACAATAGCTCTGAACTTGGAAATAAGCAGAAAACACTTTTGAGTAGCAGATGGTTATCAAAAAGTAACATGCATTTTTCTCTCCACCTGAACAGTAGCAGTTTTTGGATTAGATAGTTATGTTCCAGTCACAGGGATTATTGACATCTAAAACTGACAGCTATCTCCTGAAGCAAGTAAAACAGAATGTGTTAGTATAAACCTGAAGTAATTCAGGTTCAAAGAATATTCATCTTCATTGCTTCCAAGAGTATTACTACAGTTGACAGTGAAAAGTTTCTTGTCTAAGGTTATCCATTTAATTGTTCATTCATTTCACAAAAGATTTGGGACAATTCTATCAAAAGAACTTTGAAATAGAAGTAGAAAATTAGTACATATGAATTGAATCTGTAAAGTTACTGCAACAGGCTTTAGATTTGACTTTGAGCCTTCTGATAGCCAGTGGCAAATGGGAAAAATAGGGTCAGTTTATATAGTTCTTACTATTAGGTAGGAGTAAGTGTATACATTATGTAAAGAAAAACAAAACTATACCTAACTCTAAATTTTGAAAGAAATGTCTCATAAGTTATTTAACATAGGGACATTGAATGATGAATTGTCACTCTTTAAGAATGTTTTTAGTGCAAGGACTGTAATGGATCACATAGTTATGGCAAGATGTAGTAATCCTCAATGTTTACCAAAAAGATTGTTACATTCAGAAAGCAGATAATTGTCTCAGAACCTTATTGCTTGATTCTAGGATATCATGAATTACAAGATGTAATACTGAATTAATAGAAACTCTTGAGGGAAAGTAAGAACTGCTACATGAGTAATTTGTACATATTAATGTATGTGAAAAGTTAAAATGTGAAAAAGAAAATACAGTATATTCTAGAAAGATGACTATCAAAGACATCAACGTCAACAAGTAAAGGAAGTATTGAGAATGGTTATGTGTTTTTTTCAAAAAAAGAGCATCAAAAAAAAAAGCATCAAAAGAGTTTTATTATTTTGCATTGCTCATCATTTATGATTTTTTTTAGTAAAATAAAACATAAAAATCATAATTATCCTGCCAAAGGAACCCATCTTCTCAGGTGTGAGGATGATAATTATATATGTGAACTTTGCTCTAAAAATGAAGCACAAGACACAGAGTGTGTGCATACATGACTGGTATAGTCTCATCCCTTTAAAATGCATTTTGGTGAACCTTTAAAAATAACTAATATAAAAGTAATGAGTTCTTAGAAATATAGGCATCCCAGAAATACAAGTGTAGATGTATCTGAAATACAACATGAATGGTGGAATAACATACCACAATTATTTAATAATGAATATGTTTAACTTTTGGTTTTTATATGACTGTAGCAGGAAGCAAAGTTTATTACCTGAGCCTTTTGTTTTCTCTCTTCTTTTCAAGCTTCTTCCAGTTTACCCGCTCTGTTTCTTGGAGAAGAGCTAAACTTATTGAATGTTCTGTGCTTGTACTCTTACTGAGATTTTATTGTCAGAGTAGGACTATTTATTGTACTTAATCTATTGTACTTAATCCTTTTGTGCCTCCTATTTTAAGGCACTTGTATTGATTATTTTTCAAGTAGAGAGTTTTGCAAGGATGAGAAATTTTTTTATTGAGGTCATAAAAATCACAGAAGCCACATATATCTCTGACCTGCACTTTTTTTTTTCTGTAATAGAGACCGAATCTTTGCATTTATGCAGCAAAAGCTAAACTTTCATTGATTTGTTAAATTGAGATAGTTTTCTTAAACCAAGCTTCCTTGAATCATATTCTTTTGGGTTTACCTTCTATTATAGACAGATATGATATGTTTAACAATGCTTCTAACTTTTAAGCTGTTTTGTTTCCTTAGTCTTTTGTATTGCTCGTGACTTTAAGGTTCTACAGTTTGAAGTAGTTTTTAACATCATAAAACACTGGTGATATATCATTTCCTTATTACCTTCCCAAATACGCCTTTTATTTTTATGTACAAGGGCTCTTGGGAATGATTCTCTCAGAGGCTTAAGCTGTGCTTTGCCTTCCATGAGAACTGAAATTATTTGGTAAGCGCTTGCTTTCTTTTTAGCTTCTAATTTTTCCCTATTTTATTTTGTACATGATATTTGTTTCAAGGTCAAAGGTTCCGTTACAGTTACTATGATGAATCCCAGGGGGAGATTTATAGATCCATTGAACATCTAGATAAAATGGTAAGTCTTTCAGGTGTGGGGTTTTAATGCTCTAAGGTGTTTTCTTTAATTTCAGATTAGTGATTCAAGACTTAATATGTGAAATATACAGTGGACTAATAAATAATTCTTTCCCTCTCTTTAAATGTGCAAAATAGAGTTTACAGTCATATAAATATTGATCATAAAAATAACCCCTTTTCTATTAGTTGAAACTTCCTTTATCTTCATTTTATTTGATTAATGAGATTAAGAAAAATTAGATACAGGTTTTAGATGCTATTTGGGGGAGTGTCTAAGGTTTAGGGATGACAGGATACTAATGCCATTATTTACTTTTAAGCAGAAACAGTGGTAGCAAATTCTAAGTTTGTTTTATTATCTAATTATATTTCTTGGCCATTTGAGTTTTCTTAAATAGTGTTTCATTTTGTTGTTTTAAATATAGAATTTAAAAATATGATTATGTTCTTATCTGGCCCAGGAGTATAGTAGACATTGATCCTGCTGTCATTTTCCTTAAAGTAGTATGGAAGTCATAGTACTTATGTTCATATTTAAGAAGTCATACAAATCATCTTGGTTTTTCTTTTCTTTTTTCTTTTTTTACTTATAAACAGAATATTAAATATAGCAGATATATAACTAATTGGCTCTGACCTTTGACAGATCATCTCATTCTCTAGTCCTCAATTTGTCATCTCTAAGATGAGAGATTTGGAATAGGTGGTCTCTAAATTGTCTTTAAACCCTGTCAGACTTTATGTCTGTGATCTGTTGAAATCAACTTTACCACTGTTTGAAAGCTTTTTGGCATACATACAAGAATATTTAGTCTGAAGTATCTGAAGTACATAAAATATTTTAGTAAGGAATCTGGATTTAAAACTATAGGTAGGTTATACCTTGTATATTTTAATAAAAGCCAAATGGAATGAATGGAAATTTAGTTACTTAGGAGATTTTCTTATATTTAGATATTATTGTATTTAAATTTATCTTATTACTTTAATCCAATTAAAGCCAGTTACGGCCTAATACACTTTTACCTTTGGAATTTTGTTTGGACTTAATTTACTGACTTTTCTTTTGGCCTTATGATGTTTTCATGTCAGACATTTAATTCTTTTCTGGCTTCTAGTTATGATCTTATTTTTCTGAGACTTGGTTCTCAGTTGCCTCAGGAAACTTTTCCGGTTATGTCATCATTTATTTTCTTCATGTAGTAAGTGATTAATGGGTGTCTCCTGTGTGTCTGGTACTGTGTGAAATACTAAAGATGTTGAGAAGAGAAAACACTGTCTCTCACTTAGTGCAATCATTGAACAGACTTAGAAGCTATTCCGACATAAAGATATAAGAGACACTCGGGACGTATGCTCTCCTTATTATGCTGTGAGAGTGACATAGATGATCCTTGCTTAGGATTTTGACTTTTTTTATACTTGATTGTCTCATGTTGTGGCTTTGCTCAGTTTCACCTTCCCAACCAGGCACACTGACTACCCTGTTTAATGTGCATCAGAGATTCCACCCTTTCAGCATTCTCAATCCACTTTATCCTGCTGCAGTATTTCTTTCAACAAACTAAATATTCTACTTATTTATTATAGTTTTGTTAGTCAGGAAATTTATCTTATTCTTTGATATACCCAAAGTGCTTAGAATAATGATTAGAACATTACTAGATGCTCAGATATTTTTCAGGTGAATGAAATAATGAATATAATCTTCCTATATACATATTCAAGTAAATACCCTACCTATAATATGAGAAAGAAATAAACAGAAAATAATTTATGATAAAATAGTATATTTTTAATGATATATTTTTAATGATTTAATGATATAATACCAACTATATTAGAAGACACTATGAAGTAGTTAGATGCTTACACATTGTATAATTCATATAACAGCTATCCAGTGGATCCCTGGGTGGCTCAGCAGTTTAGTTCCTGCCTTTGGCCCAGGGCGCGATCCTGGAGTCCCAGGATCGAGTCCCATGTCGGGCTCCTGGCATGGAGCCTGCTTCTCCTTCCTCCTGTGTCTCTGCCTCTCTCTCCCTCTCTTTCTATGCCTATCATTCATAAATAAATAAATAAATAAATAAATAAATCTTAAAAAAATCTTTAAAAAATACAGCTATCCAAACCTAAACATCTTTTTTTTTTTTTTTTAAATATTTGTGACTCATATTACTAAGGTGTATTGTTGGGTGACTTGATTTTTTAAAATGGTGAACGATTCTTAGTAAAATTGTAAACTAAACAAAGGGTAGCCTTCCCTCACTTTATATGATATGGCAATTCCTGGGAAATCTGTATATTAAAACCATGCAAAACTTCTTAGTATTTATATATAAAAGTAGAGTTTCACCTCTGTGGACATGTCAAGAGTGTTATAGGATGAGAACAATGATTTATGTGTGTGACTGTCTTGTATTATAGGACAGTTAACATCCCTGGACACCACCCACCAAATCCCCCAGTAGCATCTTCTAATTACTGAGACAAACAAAAATGTGCCCACAATTTTTCATCATAACTCTGTGGTGAACAGTTGTTCTATGGCTTTATCCTACTTAAGTTTTCTTCTCAGTATTAATTACTGTGTGACTTATTTGTTGATTTGTTTGGTGATAACCTCCCCTATTAGATTACAAGCTTCATGAAGTCAGGATCTTTGTCCATTTTGTATCAGCTTTTCACCAGGTACTCAATATATATAGTTGCTGAGTGAATCAATGAATAAATGGATGGGGGGTAGTGATGAGAAATGAAGGTAGAGAATCTAGAACAAACTCTTCATTTAAAAAATTTTTTTAAGGTTTTTTTTTTTTTTTAAATTTATTTGAGAGAGAGGAGTGAGAGAGCATGAGCAGGGCAGAGGGAGAGGGAGAAGCAGACTCCCCACTGAGCAGGGAGCCCGAAGAGGGGCTTGATTCTGGGACCTTGAGATCATGACCTGAGCTGAATGAAGGCAGATGCTTAACCAACTGAACCACCCAGGTGTCCTTAGAACATACTGTTTAAAGGATATTAAATAGGAAAGTGATAAAATCAGATTGTATTTGAATAGATCATATAGCTGCATTGTAGCAGGTGGGTTGGAGGGAGGCCAGAGGAGAAATGAGTAAACCAGTTTGGTAATTCAGGTAATTTAGACAGTAGATGGGATGGTGATGGTGGAAGAGAGGGACAGAGTGGATATATTCAGTATATGTAAGAGACAAACTGATGAAGGGACTTGGAGATTGATTGAACTTGCTGGGGAAGGAAGTATCAAAGATAACTCCTAAATGTCTTGCTTAGGCTCCTGGTTGGGTGTTGGTACTATTCACTTAGGTTTATAAGAAGATAAGACTGATGTTTTTGGAGGTAGGGAAACCATAAATCCTATTAGGGATATTCTATATTTGCTGTTGCCTTTAAGATACCCAAGTGGAGATGTCAGGTAGGCACTTGGATTTTTACTTTGTCAGTTATTTTTGAGTGCACTTACAGTCCTAAGCACCATTGGAGATAATGGCAGTAAACAAACACACTTGTTCTCACAGGACTTTTATTTAACAGGAGGAGATACATTTTTTTTTTTTTTAAAGGTAAGGGTATATATAAGTTAGTTTCCAAAAGTGATGTGTGCTGTACAGAAAATATTGAAAGGGTTTTGAAATAGTAAATGATTGGTGGTTGAGTGATTGGAGAAAGACTTCCCTGAGGAGAAACGTTAAACTGAGATAAAGATGATAAGGAGCAAACCAAGTAAAGATCAGAGGAAAAGAGCATTCTGGAAAGAAGGAACTGCCTGTGCAAAGTCCTGATGGGAAAGAGGCTGGTGGGTGGAGAAAAAAATGAAGGGCCAGTGTTGCAGGAGTACAGTAGATAAGAGTAAGAATAGTATAAACTATGGCCAGAGAGGGATAAGCAGGGATCAGATAATGTAGGGCTTTATATTCCAGGGTAAGAAATTTATTTATATAAGTACAAAGGGAAGTGAAATGATGTAGTTACATTATTTTAAAGGTCAGTCTGGTGGTTGTGTAGAGAATGGATTCTACAGAAGTCTCAGGAATAGTAATAACAATGGGCGTGGGCAGTAGTTTAGTGGGGAGATGATAGCAACTTGGACTGTTAGTCCAAGTGGATGGCATTAGTGGATGTGAAAAGAAGTTTGTAGATTTGATTGAGATCACTTTGAGAAGTATTTTCAAAAGGTCTTTGCTAAGGAATTGACTATAGTGTTTTGAAACCTGGAGAAGTCTGGAGTAAGTTTGAGAGTTCTAACAGGTAATTAGAGACAGGGTAGAGAGGAGATTGTCTGCCATAGTAATCCTTAAACTTATCTTTACAATTTCAGTCACCCGTGGAACTTTTTCAAAATAGACTGGCACATATGTGCCCCTGGAGATCACCTTCTGGTAGTATGGAAAGAGTCCCCAAATCTCTTTGTTCCTAAATTCTCTTTGTAGATAAATTTGAACTGTCCTGCTATGGCCACAATCTGTTGAATAGAACAAATTTCCTCTTTATCTCTCTTCTCTCGTTTTCTATTCAGCTCTTTAAATCATTTGTCAACTTTAATTAGGCAGCATTTAATTTTGCACATGTAGGAATTTGTAAATCCATGAATTGATGCTTTTAGCACAGAGAGATGTTTTCTCTACAACATTAGTTTACCTGGTACTCTGAAGTCACTGAACATGATGGTATCCTTTAGGCCTCTTTAGAACTGTGGTCACATTTAAACAGTTTAGTATTATTTATCATTCTACGTGTTATGTATAAACATCCATACTTAACTATCCTTTTAGCCTTTCTTCTAATTCTATATTGATTGTTAGCTTATATTAAGAGGAGTAACTTTATTTATCTCTCTTGAGATACATTATCAGACAGAGATAGACCTTGGCTTCTTACTTTGAGGAAGAGCAAAAAGGGCAACAATTATCCATTGGCATGATTCTCATGATTCTCCTACAATTATTGCCCTTTCTGGTGGCTTCTAAGTCTTTGAAATTATAAATTTTTGCTCAAAAAATGAACAAAGAACCAGTAAGTTTAAGATTGACTTCTAAATCTGCATCTGACAACCTTACTTTAGATGTCCAAAATAACCAGGTCATAATTTTTAAATTTTTATTTAAATGTCTGGAATATAATTTCAGAACATTGAGTATTTGGTTCTTACTAATATGCTTGAGTTTAATATTTGATATGATATTTGACTTGGAGTCTGATTTTTGTGGTCCCTTTCTGTTTATATATAGAATTTTTAAATGGCTTATAAGTGTTCTGGTTTTTTATTAGCATACTCTTAATTCAAGTTATAACTCACTTCTGCGGGTTAGAGTAAATGGATTAAAATAAGAATGAGAGTAATACGAATGATTAGGTCTATACATATAGTCTTGTATGTATGTATGTTTGTGTGTGTGTGTATATAGTATATATATATATATATTTATATATTTTCTTAATTGATTTATATAACCAAATGGTGAATCTCTCTGTGTATTCCTTTTCTAAAGTGCCATTTAAAAGTAATTTAATTCATTTGAGAACCAGTATCTTAATTTCTATATTTAGTCTTTTTAAAGCAAATATAATTGGTTCTCTATATAAGTATTATTGTAATTGTTACACATCTTGAAAGTTTGATAGGATGAAAAATTAAGTATAAAATAGATATAATCTGTTCAAAATTAGTTTATTAATTAGTTTTGGCTCTTTTTTAGCTATCAGAAAAGTCTGTTTCTAAGTTCTAAAACAAAAGAAAAATAGCTGTACCTCTTATTGCAAAATAATTATATCTAGAATTTAAATATCTTGGAATTGAATGATGTGAAAAAAATATCTAAATAAAAATTGTAGGAAAATAAACTGGATCTTCCAAATGTTATTAAGTGGGGAAAAAAGTAATGAGTTACAGGAGATGTATATTCTGGAAGTGTTAAAATAGTATTGGCTGCTGATCATATTTTTGGTATGTAGTACTTTGTAATTTCAGTAATTATAAAGCAGAACGTATTTTAAGACATTGATTTCTGTGAACTTTTGATACTACATACTGGAAACATTAACCATACATAAGTACATACATA
This sequence comes from Vulpes lagopus, assembly GCF_018345385.1. Lineage (NCBI taxonomy): Eukaryota > Metazoa > Chordata > Mammalia > Carnivora > Canidae > Vulpes > Vulpes lagopus. Next base: position 108,705,353 of record NC_054828.1, read on the forward strand.
TGTATTTTATATCTATGTATTACACGATCATGTTATTTTTTTCTGTTGCACTTTTTATATAGACCAATGTTTCATTATGGGCATTTAGCAAAGGGAATCTGAAATGGGATTGTAGTCATCCTTATAATGTATTTTCCTTCCAGATTTATTAGTAGTCACTTCAATTATTGAACTTCAGCTACTTTTCTTTCTTTCTACTCTTTTCAAAGTGAAATTGTTCAGATTTATCTACTCATACTGCTTCCTTGAACTCAGACCAATAGTTTCTTTAGTAGTCTTTGGTATAAGGTTTTATAATATCTTTTAAGATAGTTATTTGTTAGTACATTGCTTCTTAGCATTGCTATCTTTAGAGTGATTTTTTTTCCCCCACAAAATTTCTTTCACTATAAGATTTTATCTTGATGCCTCTTACAGAAAGCACAATATTTCCGTTTCCCATCTTGCCTCTAAAATACTTTTCTTTTTGTGTTTGTTACTTTATAGGGAGATTGCTTCTGGGTGATAGAATTTAAAATTAAATTAAAATTAAATTAAATATTTTATTATATATAAACTTTTTTAAAAAGGGAAGATCTTTATTGTCTTATCAGAGTCCTGAATTTGCAGCTCTGTCAGTTAAAACTGTCTATTCAGTTTAGGATTGTCACTTGGGATTTAACATTAGAAGCTTTCACTCATTACTTGGAGAGTCAGCATGATAGATTCCCTCTGCCCTTGTCCCCCTCAAGGTGGGGAGTTACCTTTCAATATGAGGATTTCTTGCTGAAGCTGCTAAATTTCTCAGAAACCCAAATCGTACTGGATATTGGCTTTTGGTGTTTACGATGTCTGCTTTGTATCTTAGATCTCCACTATTTCATATTAGATTTAAGTTCATGTGAACAGATTCTCAATATGCTAGGCCCTAAGCAAGATTTTCATCTCCTAGACTTTAGATTCCCTGATCATAACTTCCAGTATTTTAAGGAATAGAAGAGTTAAGCATATTTGAGAAGTGCTTTGTTTCTTCTTCTTGGAATTTTGGCAGTTGGCAGTAGTATCAAATTAGCATTTTCATCTTCTTGGGATTTTGGTAACAATAATTTAAAAATTGTTAGCATCAAAACATAAATGTATACAAAACTCTATTTGCCAGTGATCTGTATTACTTAATGGATGTCCTCTTTCTCCCTATCTGTATTGCTGTTGTTTGCATACTTAATGAATTTTCCAATTGGAGAATTTCACTCATGAGGAAAGCCTTATTTTTTCTCTATATCCCTTCTTTATAAAAATGCATACTTGTTCGTTGTCTTTGTCAGAGAATTGATCGTAATGGAATTGATTTTTGCATGAGTTGGTATGTAACACACTTTAGGGAATTAAAAATTCAAATTTAATCCCTTAACTTCCATCATCTCCATTTTTTCTTTTCCCGGTTATAATTTAACCACTACACCTTAATTTCAAACGCTTTATTTAGTAGTGTCTTCTCTGCATTAATGACCTTTTTATATTTCTATACGAAATTTCGTGAGTTCTTTGTTTTCAACAAATTTTTTCATTAGTTTTCCTGTGTCTGAATTCTTCACATCAGTATATAAATGTGGTAAGTTTGTTTAAGATGTGCTTTAAGATTTTAACATTAAGGTGTACATCAGAACCTCAGTGTCATATCATGTATTAATGAGTAGAATTCTATTTAAAGTAAACTGTCTTAGACTTAATTCAGGAACATTAAAAGTTCCTTAAAATGTGTGTACAAATTATAGCTATGTGAGACTTCTTAAGAATTGTTAGTATGTCTCTTATGCTACATGAGGCAGACTAGTCAGTGAGAAATAGCCTCGGATTAGAAATTTAGAGGCAAGCTCTTCATCTGATTTATGCCTCAGTACCTTCATCTTTAGGGAGTTATATCTTGATTATCCATATATGTGGAAGAGATTTGTTTAACTCCATCTCTGTACTACTACTTGGCTTGGAAATATATTGTGTGATTTTTCTTTAGAATTATACTATTGTTTATCTTAGGTTTAGTTTTTAAGTTTGTTCATATTTCTCTGAACTTGTACCAAATGTCACTGAAGACTGTAGACCTGGAAGCCTCCTAGTTTGCGGGGAAAACAGCTTAGCATTATACACCGGTTGTGGACAAATCTAGAAGTGGCTAATTGATGTGCAATCAAATGAAAGTTGATTACATGCACACACCTATCTGTCTTACGTATTTGCAGGAAAGTGTGATGATGTTTATGAACAACTTGGATGCTCTGAAAACAGGTTCTTTATAAAATTAAATTTGATGCTGCCACTGCCATATTGTTATGTCACCTACTGATTACTGTCATTTTTCAGATGTGTTCATCTGATTAGGTGCTTTTCTACTGCAGTTGTTTTAAAACATGTTGAAATATAATTTAAAAACCACACAAAATATATCAGTTGATTCCCTAGTTAAACCATCATTTACATTTCTCTCAAAGTATGTTAATCCAGTTTGTTGAACTCAAATGTAAAATATTTTACCTCAATAAGAAAACAAGGTAAGGTAATTGGTGAATGAATGAGTGAGAATCATTGATTTATTTGCTTGATTGAAGTTGCTCTATATTATTTTATTATGAATACATTATTTGAATGCATTTGCAGAGTATGGAATTTAGTGTGAATAAATACCCAAGTCATAGTGGTTGTCTTTATAGTAGTTTTTTTTTTTTTTTAATAGTAGTCTTAAAGTTTTTGATTCACAAAATCTTAAAGCATGCTAGCTGGAAGTATAAAGAGATGAAAAGCTTTTTTTTTCTTTTTTCTTTAAAAAAGATTTATTTATCTAGAGAACATGCGTGCGTGAGCATGAGCATGAGAAGGGTGGGAGGGACAGAGGGAGTGGATCTCAAGCAGACTTCCTGCTGAGTGTGGAGCCTGATAAAGGGCTTGATTCCATGACCCTGATGAGATCATCACCGGAGCTGAAACCAAGAGTTGGACACTCAACTGACTGAGCCACCTAGGCACACACAGAGATAAAACACTTTTTAAAAAAGTTCATAAAAAAAAAAAAAAAAAAAAAAAAGTTCATAAAAGGCCTATTTTTGCTTAAGCATTTGTCTTTTATGAGCTTTAAATTAATTAAAGATGTATTAACCTTTTTCTTACTGGTATCTTCGTTTTTTAACCTACTGGTAATTCAGAATGCCTTGCACACTCTTGATATTTAAGTGTATGTTATGGAATTAGCTAAATTACAGTAAACTCTTAATTATTTATGCCAGTGGTAAGAGAAATAAAACGGTTATGGGAAAAAACAGCCATATAGAAAATTTAATTTTCAAAACAGATTTACTTTTGTAAATAGATTTATATAAGAAAGATGTAAGACTGTGAAATGTTTGAGGATTGTCAACTAAGTAATGACTGATGATAGAGGTGTGGAAACATAGCAGGAGATCAGAAAAAACTAAACTGAGGACTGAAAGTTTTCTGCTAATGAAGTGTAAATATTGTTGAGAGCTGACTATAATGAGATTACCTATGATGAATGAGTTTGATACTTCACAAGGATTATTTAATGTGTTTTCTCTACTTCTCCTTAATTGAAAAATTATGATGTTTGGCTCTTAGTAACAGTTTTAAAATATAATTATGAAATAATAAGTTGTGTACCTTTTTCTTTTTCTTTCATTTTCTTTTTCTCTTCTTTTTTTAGGGTATGAGTATTATAGAACAACTAGACCCTGTATCTTTTAGCAATTACTTGAAGAAATACCATAATACTATATGTGGAAGACATCCCATTGGGGTGTTATTAAATGTGAGTATCTTTAGGAAGGCTTGATTTTTAACATTTTAACATTTGATCCTATGATGTTTCAAAATATCTTAATTCTTATCATCTGTGATATTTTATTAATGAGCGTTGGTTTTAGGTACATATAGTAAATTTCCTTTCTAGTACCTTTAAGATAATTAAGTTTTTCATTATTTTGCTTACATGGATAAAGTTATTTGTTAATGCAAGATAGGCCAGTACGCTCTTTAAATATGGAAAAATTGTTTAGAATAGAAACCTAGTTTTTCTCTTGACTCACAGCCAATTCCAATGTAGTCTTTACAAAAATAAACAAAAGTAACCTTTGATAATAAGTAACTTTATTAATTTATTTGTTTTATTTAATGTTCTAGACTCTAAAAATAAATGGAAGATTCTGTTTTTGAACTTCACATATTCATAAAATGTAACACAAGACAGCATGTATACGTTTTTCTCTTACAACAAAATTTCATGTAAATAATAATAAGAGATGGAAGTTTCAAGTAGCTGACTTTTTGAAAGAGATAATAATATTAACTTTTCCTCTAATAAATAAAACACTGTGGCTTTCCTGAAAGAAAATATGAGACTTTTTAAGAAAGTGTATGTATACTCAGGAATCGGAAGAGGAAGCAATAACTATAAACAAAAATAACAAAAAACCACTGGATTTTCTTATAGTTGTGTTTATTGTTTGGAGAGACAGAGAATAATGGAGAAGATGATGTTGGCCTAGAATAGAAAGGGTAGGAACCTACACTACAGTGTTCGTTTAGTGTAATTTGAAAGATTGTACATTGTGGGTTTTTAGAAATGGTTTTCTCTTAGTGGTATTGATTGGAAGAAAAGCCTGTTAAGGGCATAAACTAATTATTGAAATTTAAACTAAGCTATAACAATTCCTAAAGTCTGTATTGGCTCAAATAAAATTGTAATAAAATAAATGATGAACCAGCCCCTAATTAAAGTAAAAATCCTGGCTTAATTCTTAGATCTGGAAATTAATTTATATATATTTCAAATTTAGTCAAAGTCAGACAAAGAAGAGACGGTATTTCAAAGTGACAGAAGTGGCTGTGATTTGGTTTAGAGAAAGGAGAAAGGTATATTTTTCTTGAAGTGGCCTTATTAAATATAACAAAGGTAGTGTGGAAGATAACTGATATTTATCAAGAAGCTAGACTAGGGGAAATTATTTGAGAGAACGAAATAAGGAATTCTCTTTTTCCTGTTTAATATGATACAATAAGAAGTTCAAGAAACAAATTAAGAAAAGAGTAAAAAATCAAGGCTTCAGTTGTAAAGTGGACAAAGTTAAGCTACCAGCACATTCAAAGAGTGTTCACTTTTTATGTAAGGTGTGTTATAACCAATTTTTTTTTCCCCTAGGCTATCACAGAGCTCCAGAAGAATGGAATGAATATGAGCTTTTCCTTTTTGAATTATGCCCAGTCAAGCCAGTGTAGAAACTGGCAAGACAGTTCAGTGAGTTATGCAGCGGGAGCACTCACGGTCCACTGAAGCTCTGAATCCTCAGGGATGCCACCTGCACATACTCATTCTCTGTCCGGGGTCCCAGCCTAGCCCTTACCAAGATACTGGTCCTGGTTTGGGGGGATTCTGAAACCTCAAACTAATAGAACTTTCTTCTCTTCTTTTCTAGTAGGTGTAGTCCTTCCTTAATTTCAATTCATTAAAAAATGCTTTATAGTATAGGGCAGTGGAAGGAAGGCTGGCATCAAAATATTTTGATCAAAAAAGATGGCAATGTGAAGGCCCAGTTGTGGCAGTTTTTGGAAAGTAACTTGTAAAGCATTTACCATATCCTAAATTTGCACTCTTTGCAGACTTGTGCACATATATTCCGCTTTCAGAATAGTTTTGCAAATTGTACACAAACAAACAAAAAAAGGGTGGAAGCTTTTTAATAAAGAAATTGCATTTATAAATGATCTGTATTAGAATATAATAAATCTTCAGTTATAGTCAATTACTACCCGTGTTGTACAACAGATACCTTCTATTTTAGTTGCTAATAAAGGGCTACACAACTCAAAATAGTCTGATTTAAACTTATTGCTCTGTGGTACATATGAAAAATTGTATTTTTATTAATTCCATCTCAGAATTTTTATGTTAAATGGTAAACTTCAGCTCATGTAAAAATATGTTAGGATGCATTTTGTATTTTACATATTTATGTGATTTTTTTATCACAGATATTAGAATCATATTTTCAAGTTAGTTTTTAAAATTACATACAGTTTGCCTTTTTTGTGTGTGACATCACCTTGTGTCATTACTATATTGTAATAGAATATAAATTCAAGATTGGTAAAAGTACACAGATGTAGTCCTTCCCTTCAAAGATCGTGTTTGATAGGCAGTAGTCTGCAAATGAGGAAATATTGAATGAAGAGTGTTCTTGGTGATTTTCAAATCATTGCAGACCATACACTACTGCTGTGCTTTTTTAGTGCTTTAAGCAATTTGACTCTCTTACTTGAATTTTTAGCAAGAAATTGTTAACAATAACAAAAACGAAAAACCACTGGATTTTCTTATAGTTTTACAAATTTTTTGTCATTATTTTTGGTGCGGCTCTTCCAACTAAAATAATGGTATGGTGTTGTATTTCTTTCTTTAGCATAGACCATTTCTAGTCACTTCAGGAGAAAAAAAATACTTTGATTAGTTAATTATTGGCCACCATGCATGTACTAGATTATACCTATTTCAACCTAACATGGGTATCTACATTACATTGGAGAGCATTTGTATCTTCAGTGTTATGCCAGAATAGCACAATTTTTAGATGCCTTGCACCAATTTTATTTAAAGATTTGCATTTCTTATTTACTAAGTATCAACTTTCTATACTCAAGAGTTGAGAAAAAATGATGTTATCTTTTGGATTCAAAATTATCCTCTATACATGTATGGAAATTATACTCTTACATATTAATGATTCATTTCCCATCATTTAGGTATACTTTTGAGTACTAAAAATATTTATTCCTTATTTATTATATAGGCTATAAAAATTTCAAAATTGACTGCAGAGTGAATTTTTATTATTTTCTGAGTATAAAACTGATACATGATTATTATAGAAAATTTAGAAAGTACTGAAAAGGTTAAAGAAGAGAAAAAAATTATCTTCAATTTCACTATCCAGAGATAACACTGTTAATATTTTTTGTATTTCCTCTCAGTCTTTGTCTATGCTATTTATATGTATGAGTGTGTATATGTGTTTGTGTGTGTGCATAACAAAATTGAGATTATACTGACCATATAGTTGTATACCCTACTTTTTATAACTTGACTTCCTAAGTACTTCCCCATGTCTTTGAAAATGTGATTTTTAAAAAATGGCTGCCTGATATTTTATTGTATGAATATATACACCACGATTGAACCAGTTCTCTCTTTGGATATTAGATTGTTTCTAATATTTCACAATTATAAATAATAGTGGGATGGCCATCTTTGTATGTAAAATTTGAACTCTATAATAGACTAGTTCTTTAGAATATATTCATGGGAGTGGGATAATTGGTTTAGATGGTGAGAACTTTTTAGGCACTTTAAAATATGGCCAAATTACCCTTCAGCAAGTTTGTACCAAGTTAATAATACATGAATACCCCTCATACTGCCTCTTCCCCACTTACTGATTATGATTTTTAAAAATTTTTGACAATTTGTTAAGCATATAATTGGTTGTTCTTTTTCATCATTCTAATAAGAGTGGCTTTACCATGAAAAAAATTTATCAGTTTTTTTTCCTTCTGTGATTTTGTAGTTGATTGATTAATAAAATTCACAAAAGGGTTGCTTAGGTTAAGTGGGCTGTACCCCTGTGAATATGTTTACTGTACATTTAAAACTCTAGAATATTTCAACATCACTCCACCCTTTCCTAGGATATGAGCATATCTTTCATACTTAGTCATGAAGTATAAAGAGTTCCAAACTGATAGTTGAGTAGTGAGTTCTAGTTCTGTCTGTGCCCCTAATTAGTTCTCTTACCATAAATATTTCATGTTGTATCGAGATGGTCTCATCTGTAAAATGTGGAGGTGATCTCTTAAGCACATTCTAGTATGTTAAAAACTTACATCATTAAATTAGAAGTTTTATCTTGATTTCAACTCTACATACGTAAAAATGAAAGTCTTAACACAAAAGGGAAATTAATTTGCATTATTTAATGCAGTTAATGTTACCTAAATTGTTGAACTTAAACTTTTCTACTTTAAGTGCCTTGAAAGTGTTTTGTATTTGAAATCTAAAATGTAAAGGAAGTTATTGTGTAGTTCTGTACAGTTTCTTCTATATTGTATACTTTTGAGTTATTTGCAGCAACTTTTTTTTTAACCGTAGATTGCACAGAGCAGTATATTCATGGATTCTTCACTATTCTACTAGTGAATCCTTGAGAAATGTATGTTAAAGATTAGCTCAGTGAGCAGGTAAGTAAATACTTTGTCTTGGGTGGGCAACAAATCATCGCACAAAGTAGGATAAAAGACTATCCAGATACTCCAGTGTTCATATTTAGATATTCCATTATGGATGGTAGGTCCTGAGTTCATTACTGATCATTGTTGCAGGTCACAAAGTTTTCTTTGGTAGTAAATATTGTCCATTGCCCTAGATTAGAGGTTGGCAAATGTTTTGTATGAAAGACCAGTTCCTAATATTTTGGGTTTTGCAGGCCATAGGGTCTCTGTTCCAACTATTCATCTTTGCCACTGTAGCACAAAAGCAGCCAGAGGCAATGTGTATGTGAATAGGTGTGGCTGATTCACTCAAACCTCACAAAGAAAGACTCTTGGATTTGCTTGTGGGTCATAGTTTACCGTCTCCAGTCCTAGATTGTATAGTTTACTTGTAATTCAAATTACTGGCTAGTAATTTAAACTGCAGCAAATGATTCCAAGTTTCTACCTTCCTAACCCTCTCTTAATTTGATGTAGTCTACTTGGCTGGGTTTGAGTGTTATTTAGAATTATAATGGGAAGTGGAAGTAGGTAAAGGAAACTAGGAAGTCTTAGGAACTAATATTTTAAAGCACTTTGAAGCCCTTTTGTTTGCCGAGGACCACTGAGAGGTTTGCTTTGCTGCCATAAATTAATGAAAAGAATGATGAGTAGAGGTTGTGATTGGTTGTTGGAAATTATAAGGATTATTCTAAGCACTTGGCTGCCTAGCAGGTATTAGAGGTTGGATAAGATGAACCTTTGTACCTGAGTATTCTAGGACATAGACCAATAATTTAAGAGAGACTGTGAAATGTAGGACTCTATTTTGCCAAGTAAAGACTTTGGAAAAATAGCTACCATCTTCTATCACAATCCTTTATTATTCAGCCCCTCAACCGAAACCCCTAATATTTAGGAAGGGCATAAACTCAGAATAAAAGACGGTTATTTAACTTGAGCAACTTTTTAGGTTGATGGAAAAATTACAACACTGTTCTGTCTTCATTTAATCTGGATCAATGAAAACTTCATTGAAGAGTAGTATTAGTCCATCGACTGGCAGTTGGGAAGTGCTATGGTACAGTTGACTTTTAAGTCCTAATGTGGTTATAGAACTATTATTGATTAGCAAGTGTAATAAGCCGCGGGCACTCTGACATTCAGTCTAAGGCTTTTATATTATTGTGTTAAATTGTAAGTGCCACATATTAAGAGGTATGTTATGAACTGTAGTCTTCATAGGGAGGCATGGAATGATGGAAGTCCTGAATGCTATGCAGAGTGGGATGCAGTCAAAGAAATTGGTAATACTTATTTTAGAGAAGATAAGTTTAAAGAGAGGGAATTTTTCTTTTTCAAATATTTGAGTGACTCCCATGTACAGGAAAAAATAAGATTGTTCTGTGTTGTTCTAAATGATAAAAGTAAGAAATGGAAGTTTCTGGTTCCACATTTAATGTTCTCTGTGAGAATTTCTAAATGCAAATGAACTCTGTCCTCAAAAAACATTGGAAGTACTCAAAAGCTAGATCAGTGGTTCTCAAAGTAGGATCCTATACTATCAGCATCACACGGGTATATTATTGGTGTAGATCTAAAATTATGGAATACCAAGCTGAAAAAAAGCTAATGGAATTAGTACAAATAAAATGGAATTTATTTCATGTGTATAAAACTATTAAGGGCAATAATTTTTCAATAGAAATTAATTTTGATCATTTAGCACTCACTTTCAATATAGATTATAAATTGATGGTTGTTGCTTGGTAGTGGTGGAACACTGGACCCTGAGAATGATAATATACTTTTGTTTTAATTAAAACATTTAAGTACAAGCTAGAGGTTTCTATTTACTAAAATAAATTTAAGTTGGTTTTCAAATCAATGACTTGACTTTCTTAAACAGGTGCTTCTTGAACATTAAAACAGAGCCATATCCATAGCAGAAAAAGGGTATTGAGGGAGCTTGCTCTTTTTACACCTGTGAATGTCAGAATACTAGGAAGGGAATCAAGAGGAGCTGGCAGATAAATTCTCTCTGCCTTCTTTCTCTCTTACTCTATAAATACAACTGAGTATCGTGTCACCCTATTATCACTGACTGTGCTGTACATTTGGTAAAAGTACCCTTAGGTAATGCTGCTAACCGGGATTTCTGCCTTTTTAAAGTCACTGTTGTGGATGGAACTTGTTTGCCTATTATGAGTTTATTGATACATGCTGCTTGTTGAGGTACTATGTCAGTAATTTTAGAGTTTTAGATTTGTCATTTATTTCAAGGTTCTCTAGGGATTTCAGAGTGGTTTGTGCCCAAGATGTATCACATTAATTGTGTATGTGTGTATGTGTTTAATTCTAATATAATGTTTTGGCCTTCACCCTATAAAATAATAGAAAAAACTTTAAAAGCCAGTTCTTCTGATTTTGAAAGCCATAATATAATAGTTGGTTTTTCATTATAAATTGTAAGTTACGTTTAAATGCATATTTCACACTGTATGGTGAGGTTGTAACTTTACTAGCTGTAGTCCTTTTTCTTTCCTGTCATTGTAATAATGAAACCAAAGAGCATATAAGTACCATTATTAAGCTTTTAAAGTCCAAGTGTATTCAGCATTGAGCAAGACCTGAATTCTGATCTTTAAATCTGCCAGTGCAACTTGTAGAAAATATTTTTATTTTTCTGACCACAATATTCTCTGAATTATTTACTAAATGTGAGGTTATATATAAAAGTATAAAGTATAAAACATAATGGAAGTAAAAAGTATAAAACATGAAAACTAAAAAAAAAATGAGAATGATATACAAATGACATACCAATGATAGAGTTTGGTGAGATTTTAAAATAAGTACTTAGACTGTTGAACAAGATTTAATAAATATATTTTTAGCTTAAACATTTTATAAATGGAAATTTTTTCCTGAAGTTTTCTTTCCGTTTAAAATTTATTGATTTGAATCTAACAAAAGAGACATTCAGTTTTGTATTTGTTCAATTTTGATGAATTTTAAAGCAAGGAGAACCAAAGGCAATCTTTAGATGAAGTGTCTTCTGAAGGACAGGAAAGCATAAACCTTTTAATTGGAAGCACTTTTTTAAATTGACTTTTTCCATTTTCAGTTTTAATTGTGAAAACCAGCTTCTTTACTAATTTTAAAAGATGGTAGAATTTAATATTCGCAGGCTCTTTGTAGTGCCAAATGAAATGAATGGTATGTAAGTGATCTGGTGAATTTGAAACCACTGGCCCACGGTTCTTAGCTCATATTTTGCAATATCTTTTGGTGTTTATTGGCATTTGGTATAAAGTTTTAAAGACAATTAATTAGAATCTGCCTTAGCTGCTTGCCTAATGACATGTTCAGCCAACTCTCAAGTAGAAAGATACTGTGGACTCATTTTCACTGGAATTCATTTTCAGCTTTGCCAGTGAGTTGCCACTGATTGCCTGAAACAAGTCATTGCTCTTTCTTAGAGCAGAGTTTCTTTCTTTATTGACGTGAGTTAGAATTGAATAATGTAACTACTTTCCACCTTTGATTTTTTTTATGACAATAATAAGATACCTTGTTTAATATATTGTACTTTTCATTTTTAAAAGTTACACAACCTTTTCTTTCCTCTTAATCTCAATAAGTATGCCCGACATTTTTGCCTTATTTTTATTGATAGAGAACCTGAGGCAGGCCCATACAAATAATACGATTTAGGTAAGTTTGCATGGCTAGTTAGTATCAGAGCGAGGACAAGAATTCAGCTTCTCTAATTTTCAGTCTGTATGTTACAAATGCTATACCATATTATTTATTACTCTATGTTTTGTTTTTGGTGCTGGCTCTTTGAGGTATGTTGAATTCAAATAGTGATGGGATTTTGCAACTTTAATAAAAATGGGAATCATTCATGTACATGTCTGCTTTGATTAATTTAGGTAAAAATAGACTTCTTTTGATGGATTAAAGTACTCCATACTTTTAATAATTCTGAAGACTTCTATTTTCTTTTCTTGGAAGGCCTAAAAATTCTGTTCTGTTGCTTATATCATCAAAATGCATTGCTGTTTTGTAAAGGGACACTGACAAAAATGAAACTGAAGTTATTTGGTATGGGAGTTACTGATGTTGAGACTTTGCAGCAGACACTTGGCTCTCACCCTTCCAGTCCATGCATAAAGTGTTCTGCAAACACCTGTGACTGTTCCATGGATTTTTTTCTCACCTGTACACAGGGCAGATTGGAAGTGCTAGGAAGATAATGCCCAGGGAGCAGCCCTCAGCTAGTGATGGATGGAAATTGGAAGATAATTGTTCTAGCTTCCTTGCCCTTCTGGTGACACTCTGAGGCATGTTTCACATTGTCTCCTAGAGTTTCTAGTGGGACAAGACTTCATTGCCCACAGCAGGAAACTTAAATATGTACTCTTTATTTTCTTCCCCCTCTTCACTGTCTCACTTCCATTCCTTTATCAGTGTTCCCTGGGATTAACTCCTAAATGAGCTTCTTGTCTTAAAATCCTGGTCTTCAGAGTCTCTTTCTGGGACCACCTAAAATACTTTTGACTTCGGAAATAAGTCATTACTAGTACTCATGCTAGATATGAAAGATTTCTTTTAAAAAGACAATTATTGGGGTGTCTGGGTGGCTCATTCAGTTAAGCATCTGTCTTTGGCTTAGATCATGATCCCAGGATCCCAGGATCGAGCCCCACGTTGGGCTTCCTGCTCAGTGGAAATTCTGCTTCTTCCTTACCCTCTGCCTCTGTACTCTCTCTCAAATAAATAAATAAAATCTTAGAAAAAAATTATTTTGAACAAGATCTAAAACAAGTATTGTAGTATTCTATTTTAGCTTGTCTCATAATTGCATCCATGTTCAATTTAATTTCCTTAGCTTCATTTCATAGCAAAGGAAAGATTCACAGTAAAAAAACTTAGGTAAAAATACAAGCTAAATATTTTAGATGGAAATTGTACTACCAGATCTATTTGTTCTTTTCTTCTAAAAAAGTAATATAGGTCCATTATCTAAATAACCTAAGAAAGACACAATGGGTTATCTGTTTTGGTAGAAATTAAATGGAATTTGGTTCAACCAAAATTATGGATTATTAACTACTTGGATCCTACTTTCTCATCCTCATTTCTTACCAAGACCTGCTTATTCATAATCAGGGACCAGAATTAGCCTTGACTAACATTGATTGTAAGGATAAATTTAGTTCCTGGGTAATTTCCCCAAAGATTTTTCTATAATTCTTATTTAAACTTTTGGGACACTTGGCTGGAGCAGCTGGTAGAGCATGTGACTCTTGATCTCGGGGGTGTGAGTTCAAGCGCCATGTTGGGCATTGAGCTTTACTTAATTAAAAAATAAGTAATTTTTTGTGATTTTTATTAAGGATTCAGGAATATGGAGTTTATAATTTGAATAAACTCTATGTTAAATTGCATTATAAGTTTATCTTTTATACTTCTTTGATATCTTTTTTGAATTAAGAATACTGGGTTTTGTATGTTTAAAAAACAATGGGAGAAACATCCGTTTTAGGCACATGTTAATTATCAATCTTCTTTCTTTTCTCACATAAAAACTGTGATTTTTGTGTCTGAAATATACACTCTATTGATCTGGTTTGTGAAATGGAACAGAAATGAGTTTAAGCAGGTTTGTAGTTCTGTTTATAGGGCCAGTCTAAGATTATTATTATGGCACAAATATTTTCCCATCAGAGAAATAGAATATTTGAGGAGTATATTTTAATTAGTTATCCTGATTATAAAATAACATCTTAAAACATCTCTGTATATTTTAAGTAGAAATACCAGAGAGTGTATATATAGTGTTTTCCCACAGTGCAATTGCCTTGTGGTGCCTTCAGATTCTATGTTTTTGAGTACATGACAGGACATTTCTTGACCTTTTGGGGTTGTATTTGTCTACTGGACATGGTCAGAAATCAACTGGGTAGTTAGACTGGATAATATGGTTTAGGGGAAAAATGTTAGTTATAAAAGAATAAGTCTGCCTTTCTCCTGGGATACATTAAACTGCTCTAACATAGAAACTCTCCAAAATCTCCACAGTGACATATTGGAATAAGCTTAGAGTCTGTCAAAGTAGCTATTCGTTTATAAATATAAGTTTTTTTACTTCGAAAAATTACTCTTGTTACTTTTTAGGTGTGCTACATCTAAATAACTACCTTTTTTTTTCTTTTTACCAAATCCACACAAAGCTTTTGGCATTTCAAGTATCTTGAAATGATAGGTTGAGATCTGGTGTAAGAAAGAAGCAAAGGTGATTTTTTTCCAGTGCATAAGAAAGCTGGCCCATTTCCTGAAAGCTAAATGTTGAAGTGATTAAAAATGGGGAATATCTGTTTATAAAGTCCTGGAAGCTGACTAATTGTGTTAAATGTGAACAATCTCATGATAACTTGATATAAATAAAACAAGCATCAAAAATTGTCTCTTTGAAAAGTTTACATATTTTCCATCACCAATAGGCCACTTATGCTATACTTTTGTATTAAGTATTTAAATAGAACCTGGCCTTTTTAAGGTTTAAAAAGTGCTCCCCTCCTTCCATTAATGTGAAGTACTTGTTTTTGAGAATGTTGTATTTCTGGATGTTTGTTAATTTGATGAATCTTGCAGGGTAAGTCTTTTCCTAAAAGTTCTGCTTGGTACAGTTGTCAGAAAATTAACTTGGATAAAACAATGGTGCAGTTTTAACAGTTAAAATTTTTAAAATTTCTATTTAAAATAAGGTCTCCATGATTCTATTTAAAATATGATTTCCATGATTGCGATTGATAATTTTGTAATCTTTGTTCTCAGAATTGTTTGTGTATTGGGAAAATATTGTACCTTATAGTACCTGGTTTGCATTTTTTTTTCTGTTTTAAAAATCCTCACATTTATTATCTCTTAACAAAAGTAATTTTTAAATAAATGTTTACATTTTGAATGGGAAAATTTAAACCAGTTATCAGTACTAAAACAGGTTGAAACTTAGGTCTGGCATTTTGGTTGGAGTTTGGATTGTGTATCTAAAGGATATCAGTTTCTACTCAAGATGTACAATAGAGTTAACATTGGATTCAAAATTACTTGATTGTAAACAAAACAAAACAAAATTACTTGATTGTAATTTATATTTTAAGTGTAATGTAGAGATTTTGCATTAACAGATATTTTTAAAATTTCCATATTCAGATATGATTATTTTTTAAATAGAGGTTTAAATAATTTTTTAATAATAGAAACATAGGTAAATATGTTGTATTTAAATCGTTACTAGTTTATTACTTGAAAGGAACTTCAGTTCTGTGCGGGAAATTTTACCTCTATAGTTGTAGAGATGTCTGTCCATCATAGCTTCAGATTTTCTCTAAGATAAAGAGAGGAGAAATACTGTCCATCATTTCTTCAGATATTTCATATGATTAAAGTTACTATTACTATAAAATGGCTTAGAATGATATTTTTTAGCAGAAATTTTATAGTAATTTCAATGCTACATGGTAATGAGCAGCTTTCTGGTTAGAATCCTTAGGTTTTCTTGCTAGTTTCTCCCTTGTATACCCCACACCCTCTGCCTTTTTAATGTCTACATTGTTGGCATCTTCTCTACAATTTTAGGAAAACTAGATACTTGAAAAAGGAGTTCTTTTCACTGAGTTTTAGTTTTTCTGTCCAAGATGAGCAGTAGTGTGATTAAGGAGATATACTTTATCTCCTTCTTTTATAACAGAGCTTATAGCATTTAATATTCTTTTTTTTTTTTAAGGATTTTATTTATTTACTCATGAGAGACAGAGAGAGACAGAAAGAGAGAGAGAGAGAGAGAGAGAGACAGGCGCAGAGACACAGGCAGAGGGAGAAGCAGGCTAGAGAGAGAGAGAGAGAGAGAGAGACCGGCGCAAGGACACAGGCAGAGGGAGAAGCAGGCTCCATGCAGGGAGCCCGATGTGGGACTTGATCCCGGGTCTCCAGGATCACACCCTGGGCTGAAGGCAGTGCTAAACCACTGAGCCACCTGGGCTGCCCAGCAATTAATATTCTTAAAGAATAAACCTTTACCAAGTTTTGTACTCATTTGCAGATCAGCCTAGGAACACCCTTAAGAAAGTAACAGATGGATTGTATAGTAAAATAGAGATAGTGGGATTTTTGAGCATGAGGATTTTGTAAAGTTCAGTGAAGAAAACTGTTCTTTCAAATGAAGATAATGGGGCTTATAAATGAAAATATGGGACAGAAAACACGAATAGTTAAAACTATTTTTAAAAATCTAAACTCTATTGAAAACAAATAGGTTATTCCTAAGAAAAAGATACTGTATGTTTTAATTATCTTCTATCTATGTGGGCACTAGAGCAGTAAAAACTAAGATTGATTTGTTTCTCTTCCCCTTTTTAGTTAATTAGCACTAGTGTTACTGGCTTAATTCTGTAATGATTGTTATTTTCTAACATTTAAAAAGATATTTCCTCTAAGATAAAGATAGGAAAAATACTGATCTGTGTCCATCCTCCCTTTCCCTTGTTGTAGTTTTTTCTTTGTATGTTGGAAACAACAAAAATAACAAAAGCCTGTTTTTAAAGTTTCGAAAAGACTGCTTTTACCTGAGAGAAATCTTTTCAACGTAGCTCTAAACCTGTAGCTTCTTGTAGTGGGGAATTTGTTCATTTTCTGATATCCTTAGCCATAACATTTTATAATGGAAACTAGAACTCGAGATAGAATACCCTCACAGCAGAGCTATATTGGCTTGGGCACATGATGTTGGGCACATTCTCCCTTTGTAGTGGTGTTCTCCAATGCTTGATTTCCCCTGCCCCCCAGCAACAGCTCTCCCCTTTTCTCCCTCTCACTCTTTCCTATTCTTTTTCCCCCTCCTCTTGGAGAATAAGACCCTTTAAGTATGTAATTACTGTATTTCATATTCTTAATTAGCACTTATAAATTTAGCACCATCTCCTAACAGAGCAGTTTTATCATCAACCATACTACTTTAGTTCATTGTTCTTCTAAACATCGGTGTCAATTTACATATCAGGGTAAAGTGTATCAGAGATATGACCATTTATAAAGGTACTGGCTTTCATTGCTTATGGTAAATAAATGTTTTAATCTTTTGCCAAATGGAAAAAAATATTTCAAAGGAAAGGAAAAACCATTTTATGCAAATGTTTGTAAACATGTATGTAAATATGTTGTTTTCTTTCCCTCCAAAAATATTTTAATAAAAATGAATTTTTAGTTTCTTCTTGAATGGGGTTCCTTTGTGTATAGCAGGGCAAATTGTGGAAGCCTAAACCAACATTGCAGTCTTGAGTTTTTTTAAATCACATCACATCAGAAGGGATACAGCTTTTCCTACTTTGTCATTTTTCACACAATATTTTCCCCTTTAAGAAAGAATGTTGATTTTTTAAATTGAGGTAAAACTGACATATAACATTAATTTTAGGTGTACAATATAATTAAATATTTGTATATATTGTGAAATGGTCACCGCAGTAAATCTAGTTAATATCTGTTACCATATGTAGTTACAAATTTTTGTGTGTAATGAGAAACTTAAGATTTACTTTTTAGCAACTTTCAAATATGCAGTACAGTATCATTAACTATAGTCACCATGCTGTACATTACATCACCATGACTTATTTCATTCCTGAAAGCTTGTACCTTTTCACTGCTGTCACCCATTTGCCCAACCACTGCCATGACCTCTGGCAACCATCAATCTATTCTCTGTATCTATGAGCTGATTATTATTTTAGGTTCTACATATATAAGTAAGATCATATGGTATTTGTCTTTCTCCGTCTGACTTATTTCACTTAGCATAATGCCCTCCGTTCATATTATCACAAATGGCAGGATTTCATGTTATTTTTTATGGCTGAATAATATTCCTGTGTGTGTGTGTGTGTGTGTGTGTGTACATGCACAGACACCATATTTTCTTTATTCATTCATCTGTTGAACACTCAGGTGGTTTCCATGTCTTGGCAATTGTAAATAGGGGTGTAAGGAACATGAGGGTGTATATATCTTTTTAAGTTAGTGTTTTCATTTTCGTCAGATAAATACCCAAAAGTGGAATTGCTGGATTGTATGGTACCTCTGTTTTTAGTTTCTTGAGGAATGCGTATACTGTTTTCTTAGTGGCTGTACCACTTTAAATTCCCACCAGTAGTGCACAAGGTTTCCCTTTTCTCAACATCCTCGCCAGCACTTGTTATTTCTTGTCTTTTTGTGAATAACTGTTCTAATAGGTGGGAGTTGATACCTCATTTAATTTGCACATTCTTGATGATTAGTGATGGTTGTGATTCTTATGTCTTTGGAAAGATGTCTGTATAGATCTTCTGCCCATTTTTATTTATTTATTTATTTTTATTTTTTTTTATTTTTTTTTTAATTTTTATTTATTTATGATAGTCACACACACACAGAGAGAGAGAGAGGGGCAGAGACACAGGCAGAGGGAGAAGCAGGCTCCATGCACCGGGAGCCCGACGTGGGATTCGATCCTGGGTCTCCAGGATCGCGCCCTGGGCCAAAGGCAGGCGCCAAACCGCTGCGCCACCCAGGGATCCCTTCTGCCCATTTTTAAATCGGGTTGTTTGTTCTTTTCTATTGAATCGTTTGAGTTCTTTATGTATTTTGGATATTAATCCCCTATCAGATACATGATTTACAGTATTTTCTTCCATCCAGTAGCTTTTCATTTTGTTGATGATTTATTTCCATTGCTGTGCTGAAGCTTTTTAGTATGATATAGTCGTAATTGTTTACTTTTGCTTTTGTTGCCTTTGCTTTTGGAATCATATCTTTATAAAAGTTGCTGTGTTAAAATGTGTACCCACTTGTTTTCTTCTAGAAGTTTTATGGTTTCAGGTCTTACATTCAAGTTTTTAATCCATTTAGAGTTAATTTTATGTGCGATGTAAGATAGTGATCCGGTTTCATCTCTCTCTTTTTTTTTTTTTTTTAAGATTTTATTTATTTATTCATGAGAGACAGAGAGAGAGAGAGAGAGGCAGAGACACGGGCAGAGGGAGAAGCAGGCTCCATGCCAGAAGGCGGATGTGGGACTCGATCCCGGGTCTCCAGGATCAGCTAAACCGCTGAGCCACCCAGGCTGCCCCCTTTGTTGGATTTTTTGCATTAGGTAAAACAGCTACCTCTCCTAGTCTTGAAGTAGGCTTGTTCAGGGGAAAGAGCCTGGCTGTTTAGCCGTGCTCTAGCTCTTGGTTGTCTCTTTAACCTTTGTGGTGTCCACATAGCCTATTTTATTTTTATTAGCCTCTAGTTGTTGAGGGTATGCAGAGACCTGTCAGTGTTCCAAGGGTCTTCTTAGACCACAAGAATAAGTCCCGCTGGCCACCAGAGCCAGCTGATCTGGAGATTACAGTCACAAAAATTGTATAAGCTGATTGTATAAGCTCCTTTCTGGGAGATACTGGTGAGCTGTATGTAGCAAGGCAGAAAGATAGCGTAAAGATAGAGTCTCCTGGCCTGTCTTCCTCAAGAGTGGTTTTGTGGGCCTCTAGATGTGTGCCAAACCTGAAGCCTGCTCCAGCACAAGCAAATACACTTTTTCTCAGAAAGACTGGGGATGTGTCAGCTGTCTTTGCAGTACTCTGGGGCTGGTAGTCTGCCAGGAACTGTCTTTCTGACTTTAACAGTCCTATGGGACCCAGGAATACAAGTCCCCCTCTCCACCAGAACCAAGGGGCATTCTGTAATGGTAGATGCAAAAACTGGGACACCAGATGTGTATAAAAGCTTCCCTCTGGGATTTACTGGTGTTCCGGAGCTCTGTAGAGGGAGAGTGTGAAGATGGTGCCCATCGAGGAAATGAAAAAAAAGATGGTGCCACCAGCTTTTGTAAGGCAGAGGGGGAGTGCATAGATGGTATCCACCACCTCAGTTCAAGAGAGTATCTCAGCATGCCCCTACTCTCTGGCTGATGCTTTAAGATTAGCAAGTGGATCACTTACATATAAATTCTGAGCATTTATCAAACAGCTGCCTTTGCCCTCAGTCTTGGGATGAGTGACCCATGTGTGAGTCCTTTAAGAGCTGCTTCTCAATTCACTGCAGCTCTGTGGGTCTCATGGATATGAGCCCCATTGGTTTTCAAAGCCAGATGTGTTTGAGGCTCATCTCTCAGGTGCAGGTCCTAACAGTTGGGGTGTCCACTGTAGGGTATGAACCCTTTATTCCTCAGGGGCTTTTGAGTTTCTTCCTAATTATGAGTTGCTGAGCTGGGAGTGAGTTTTATAGATTGTCTGTCAGCCTCTCCTACCTGCCTTGTTTTCTTCTTGTGAAGGATTTGCTCAGCTAGTTTTCAGGTCTTTTTCAGTGGAAAATGTTTTGTATGTGGCTGTGGATTTGGTGTGTCCCCAGAAGTTGAGTTCAGGATCTTTCTGTGTCACCATCTTGAAATGCTTCTCATTGATTTTTAAGTGTCCAACTTAATTATTTTTGAATGGTTGATCAGCAGCATTTACTAAACCACTGAAAACTAATGATTGGTTAGACATCTCTGTCTGTGATACACTGTCATTCATGAAAACCAATGAGTTTCAAGAAGAAAAAATAACTTTTTTTGGAAATAGGAATTCTGCCTATTACAATTCACTCATATTATGGCATCATATGTACACTGGAAGAAAAATGGCCATCCAAACAGTGTTTGGCAGAGTCCTCACATATTATAAACATTTGTAAGAATTTTGTGCTTAATTTTGGATTCCACACATGGAAAGAGGAGAGAAAATTCAGGTAAGTAGTACACATGAATGATGATTTGAGGAAACAAGATTTGGATGAAGAATGAAGAAAAAAAATGTTTGAATAGTAAGTAAAGTGGAGAGGATTGACTGTATGAGAAGGAACATGGCTGATGATGAGGAGCTGCTTTTTATTTTAGTCAATAATTAGTTTTAAACAGTTATAAATGAGATTGGCATCTGGAAAAACTTTACTTTGTGTAGCCTAAGGAACATAACAGCACACAGTCATAGAAAGGTTTGGTGAAGAAAAGGGGAAATAACTTCCATAAGTAATGGTTTAGATGAGGTTCTATCCAGGAAGAGTTTCAAAGATTAGTGACCTTGAAATTTTCTTCAGTTCAAGGTGAGACTGCAGAATTCATTATTAACGGTGATGCCATGAGCCCTTTTGTGTGGTGTATGTGTGCATGTGGGGTAGGGAGGGGGAAGCAAGAAAGAATATACCTTAAAAGTTTTAGAATCATTGCTTTATCTTAAGTTCAGATCTGTAAGCTGGATGGTCAAGATTTTAATTTGATGGTTGGCCATTAGGCCATGTAACAATATAAATTATTTGAATACTTAGGGATTATGTATATGAAACTCCTGGACATTTCAGTGTAGGTTGTTAAGTGATGTGAAACTATAACTTTTGAAAATGCAGAAATTTAAAGTGTGTTGTTCACAACTAAAAAAATCCCTTAGAACCACTCTGAAAGTTGGTGAGATCTGAATTAGTGATTTTGATATTGAAAAATACTCAGTAAAATTTAAAAGAGGTGTTTGAATTGAAATCCTTCAGTTTTACTGTTTTGGTAATGAACTGATGTTTTATTAATCAATCAGTTGATTAATTTATATTTACTTATTTATCTAGTTTTTCAAAGTGGGCTCCACACTGGGTGTGTAGAGCTCAAACCCACGACCAAGAGACCAAGACCTGATCCAAGATCAAGAGTCAGAAAATTAATTGACTCAGCCACCCAGGCGCCCCATGAACTGAATTTTTTTTTTATTAATCTGGCACAGAAATCAAAGCATCTACAGTGCTGATTCTTAGAGAAATATGTCACTTAAAAACTGTTGTGTGTTTTAAATAGCAGTATACTTAAACAGTTTTTCTTTTTTGGCAATACCCTTAATTTCTTTTAAAAGTTATATAACATTTAAAAATTTGTTGTTGTAAAAGTGTATTATAAGTATATTACATAGTTAGTAATTGAAAATGATACCTAATTTTTGGGGGCACTTGGGTGACTCGGTTAAACATTCAACTCTTGATTTCAGCTCAGGTCATAATCTTGGGGATTGTGATTGAGCCCTGCATCAGGCTCTGTTCTGGGCATGTAACCTGCTTGAGATTCTCTTCCCCCTCTTCCTTTGCTCATGCGTGTGCACCCGCTCTCTCTCTCTCTCTTTTATTTTATTTTTTTTTTAATTTTTTTTTTTATTTATTTATGATAGTCACAGAGAGATAGAGAGAGAGGCAGAGACACAGGCAGAGGGAGAAGCAGGCTCCATGCACTGGGAGCCCGACGTGGGATTCGATCCCGGGTCTCCAGGATCGCGCCCTGGGCCAAAGGCAGGCGCCAAACCGCTGCGCCACCCAGGGATCCCTCTCTCTCTCTTTTAAAAGATTTTATTTATTTGCGAGAGAGAAAGACAGAGATAGTGACAGAGAGCATAGGCAGGGAGGAGAGGGAGAAGCAGGATCTCTGCTCAGCAGAGAGCAGAGATCCTGAAGGGGGATCATGACCTGAGTTGGAGGCAGACACTTAACCACCTAAACCACCCAGATGCCCGCCCCCCAAAAAAAGAAAAAAAAAGTAAAGGTCTGAATCTAAAAACAAAACAAAACAAAAAAACAAGCAAGCAAATGATACCTAACATTGTAATATTCAGCCAATTTGTCAGCTGTAATGCAGGTCAAATCTCATTATAGAAAGTACTGTTTAAAATGCATAACAACACAATTCAAGCAATATACTAGCAGTAGACTTTTGGTAAAATATTGGGATGCTCTGTGATCCATAGTAAGATATGCCTATCAATAAAGAGACCTATGTCTTCTACCAATTTCTCAGAATTCATATGTACAGATAGTTGCTCTCCTGTGGCAAAACCTTTTCTGGCTGACTACCTATTTAGCACTTTGGCACTTTCTGTGACTGTTTCACAGCTTGCAGAATATTCTTCTGATTATTCTTTATGGTCACAAGTCAAGAAGGACAGGAAACATGTTGGTATATTTAAGAAATTACTGTAGGCTCCTGGGGCATAGGGTGGCTCAGTCAGTTAAGCATCTGATTCTTGGTTTCAGCTCAGGTCATGATCTCAGGGTAAGAGATTGAGCCCCATGTTGGGCTTCATGCCGGGCATGGAGACTACCTAAGATTCTCTCCCTCTCTCCCTCCCTCTCCCTCTGGCTTACTCCCCCATTAAAAAAAAAGAAAGAAAGAAAGAAAGAAATTAGTGTAGACTCCTGTCAGGTTACTTCTATCTATGAAATCTGATTTTTATTTAATTTTTAAAAACAGACTTTTAAAGAGCAGTTTTAGGTTCACAGAAAAAATTGATCGGAAAGTAGATTTCCCATTTATCCCCTTCTCCCACATGCGAACAGCCTTTCCCAGTATCACTAGCCTGAACCAAAGTGATAAATTTATTCAAATGCTTGAACCTGTATTGACATATAATTCAAAGTCCACAGTTTGCATAGGGTTCACTCATGGCTTTAACATTCAGTGGGTTTTGACAAATGTGTAATGACATGTATTCACTATTATAGTATCGGTACAGAGTAGTTTCACTCCCCCCAAAAATCTGTGGTCTGCCTTTTCATCCCTCCCTCCTCCGTGCTCTGGGAAACCACTGATCTTTTTACTGTCTCCATAGTTTTGCCTTTTCCAGAATGTCATATAGTTGGAATCCTACAGTATCCTGCCTTTTCAGGCAGGCTTATTTCACTTAACTGATAGGAATTTAAAGTTCCTTCCTGTCATTTTCTGTCTTGATAGATCATTTCTCTTTAGCACTGATACTCCATTCTCTGGGTATACCACAGTTCATTTATCCATTTACCTGTTGAAGGACATCTTGGTTCTTTCCAGGTTTTGGCAATTGTAAATAAAGCTGCCATAAGCATCTTTGTGCAGGTTTTGTGGTTTGTTTGTTTTTTGGCATAAGTTTTCTGCTCATTTGCATAAATACCAAATAGTGCCATTGCTGGGTCATAAGGTTAGAGTATGTTTAGTTTTGTAAGAAATTGCCAAATTGTCTACCAAAGTTGTCTGTACTATTTTGCATTTTTAGCAATGAAATGAGAGTTCCTGTTACTCCATGTCCCTGGTACCTTTTAGTGTTGTCATTTTTTTGGATTTTAGCTTTTTAACTAACTTCTGAGTTTCCACTAATGGAATTTTTCCATGAGTTGTTGAATTTGTATGTTCCTTGGGGGTAGGAGGGCCCAGGGTTTCCTGTTCTATCATCTTAATGACACTACTCTCCTTTTATGTCATGACCCCAACCAAAAAAAAAACTGACCAGAAAAAAAATTTTTTTAAACCTTAAAAAGTTATTTTCTTTATTTGCTCAGAATTCTGAAGAGTTGAAGTCCTTTGTGTGAGACATATCTAGAATGCAACTGTTAACCTGGAGTCAAACTCTAAAAAACCAGAGAACCAGAGAACCCAGCTTCACTATAGTATTTGTTTCCATAACCCCTTTCTCTATTCTTCATGCCTCTCCAACTGCTGTTCAAAAAGTGAAACAAGTTCTGGTTCTGCAAACTCTGGTTGCAGTGGTTTGATTTGACAAGAGCTCAGTCTTTTAAAGCTACCTGGGATTATTTAGTATAGTTATGAGGTGATGCATCTGTTGGTACCCTACTACAGTACATTTCATGACATTTTGAATCGATAAAGGGTTGAATGGTGACACAAGTTTCCCTGAGTACCTTTCTGGCAGAGATTGACTGAGAGTGAAAGATATGAACTTTAAATTTAAGTTCATATTAAATCTATATATAGTCTTTGTGGAGTTTCCTAAGATACCTATAGTTCTGTATAACCAAAATTATAGCAGCAGTAAAAGAAAGTAGTAGTTAACTACTCCTGTGGATAGGCATGACTATATCTGCTAACCCATTATTTCTGTCTGCATCAGCAACAGGACCTGTGGCTGTACTTCTGTGCTGCTTTCCTTTTTTTTTGCCGAATCAGAGGTTTCAAACTTGTGACATCATCGTTTTGTGGGGTTTTGAAATGATGTGTAGGTTCTAGAAGCACAGAACTGAACTGGGGTATGGAGAATATGATTCAGAAGTACTCCGAGGGTGTGAAGGAAAATAGATGTTAAAAACAGTTGCCACGGTCTGATCATTTTGATGGTAATATCTTAGAGGTGTATTGTTACCTCAATTTCAAATTTTAAGAAATCTATGGAATTTGAATGTTTATTATTCCCACTTTCTTCAGGATGTCTCTTGATCCCATAGCACCACTTGTTATTAGAAAAGTGTTGGAGAATAAATATTAATGTGTCTCAAAGATTTCCTCATTGCAGAAGGGAATACAATAGTCAATACCTTTCAAGTGGTGATGTATAAAATTTTCTATAATCATAGATTGACTGCTGAGGTCTGCTGAGTTGTGTAGAGTCTTCAGAATGGTAGGAGATTCTCTCTTTAATGACTATCACAACATTTCTAAGTATAGAATCTAGACTTTGAGAGATAAGCTTGCTTATGGCCTTGGCTTTAAAGCAGGAGTGATCTCAGACCTGCTGTGTTACTTGCAGATCTCCAGGGGGAACCTCATAACTTTACCAAGTGATATTCATATGTTTATTATTCCTTATGTACTTGAAAACATTTTTTTTTTTTTTTTACTTTATTACATCACAACCCCAGACTACCTTTCCCTGGTCCAATTCATTCTTGTTACTGAATTTTTCTTTAGTGCCTTCTTTAATTTAATCATCTTTGGTGCTCTTTTCTGTGCAATTTTGTTACCATCCTGTGATGATAGGAGCATGATGCGATGGGGAAGTCCTGGGCCGGGCTGCTTTTTCATTTTCTGTCTTCTGCCTCCTAAAGTAAGATACCAGGTTGCTATGACAGTAGAGCAACATTTGTCTTCTCACAAGAATGCTAGAGTGTCCTGGCTTATAGTCAGTTGCTGTTTATTAGGAAATTGACTGTTCTACAGCCGTTGTGTTTGTGCAGGGTAATAGTATGTACTACGTACCTATCGCTGCATAACAACTGATAACAAAAGTAGTGGTTTCAAACCACACTTTTATTATCTCACAGTTTCTGTGGGTGAGGAATCCAGATGCAGCTTAGCTGGTTTTCTGCTTCATGGACGTCTCCTGTGGTTTCAAAGTGTCAGCCAGGCCTGAAGTCTCGTCTGAAGGCTTGACTGAAGAAGGTTCTGCTTCCATGTTTGCTTATGTGGTTGTTGGCTTGACTGAGTTCTTTTTTGGGTTGTTGAACTAAGGCCTCAGGACTGTTGCTGGCTCCTAGCTGGAAGCTGCCCTCAATTCCTTGCCATTTGTGTTCCCAAAATGGTTTGATCAAAGCCAGCAAAGGAAAGAGCCTACTAGCAACACAGAAGTCAGAATCTTTTGTAGTCTAATCATGGAAGTGATACTCTCTCAGTGTTGCTTAGAAGCAGGTTATTCAAGGGGAGGAACAAGAAGCAGAGACCATTGGGGGTCATCTTAGAAGATGCCTATCACATAGCATTTAAGGTACATCTTTTTATGATCCCTAAACAGGCTGATTACTCACAGTGGGCTGAGGGAGTCTGGACCATTCCATGTGTTGGCCCTGCATGTCTTAAAAATACAGGGATGATTCTAGAATGGGACTTCAGGTTTATCAGTCTTAAATTTCTGGAAATGCACCTTCTTCTGCTTCCCATGACTCCTTAGAAATAATACCAGCTCTCACATCTTATGCACAGGTGGTTCACCTTCTATATATAATACCCATTTGTTAAATGTTTTCAGAACACTTTCACAGATACTCTCACTTGGTCATCTGACAGTACCCTAAGTGAAATAGGCAAGGCACATATCATTGTCCACATTTTATAGATAAGACCTTTGTAATAGGCTTTTCACAAGTCTGCCTGCTTTGAGTCTCTTCCTATCTTCAGTCTTTCATTCACACCAGCAACAGAGTTATCTAATAGGAAAATTCAATTGTGCTTCTCCTGTGTTTAATTCTTTAATGCTATTTCATTATCATTGGGATAAAATCTAAATTCCTTTATAAGACTCTTAAAGAGTTTTCTT
Source organism: Vulpes lagopus (assembly GCF_018345385.1). Taxonomy (NCBI): domain Eukaryota; kingdom Metazoa; phylum Chordata; class Mammalia; order Carnivora; family Canidae; genus Vulpes; species Vulpes lagopus. The sequence continues at coordinate 108,732,742 of NC_054828.1, forward strand.
GTTTAGCCTCACCTCTGACCTCTCCCATTCTCTTTTCTAATCATCCAAAATTATGCTTCAGCTCTTCCGTTACTTTACATTTGCTGTTCGTAACGCCTAGGACACCCTCTTGATGTCTGTCTACATGTTCCTTGTCTTGTTAATCTTGGCTCAAAACGTGTGCCAGAGGATGAATGGCATTGCAGAGCCAGGATTTGTAATGTGTCATTTTTCTTTTTCATCACTGCTATGCACACTAAAGTAGCAAGATGTATTCTTGTAACATCCTCAGGTTTTTTCCAGTCCTTTTTCTATAATTTGGTGTTCCATTTCGTTTGAACAGCATTCTTTTGAGAAAAAGTTTGTGGCACTCTTGGATAGATAGATATGAGTATGTGTGTGTGTTGTATTACATGCAGTCTCTAATACACACATCGCAATATATCTAAATATATATATATATTGTAACTAGATGACATTATGTATACAAAGTATAAGTCAATTCTTTCAAAGTCAAGATCTATGCCTTTTGTTTTTCTACTTCATGTGATCATAGTTATGACAATCTATTTTGTTGACTTCTGCATTTTTTTCAAGTTTTATTTGTTCACTTTTATGTATTTATTGGTTTTACTTTTATCAGCTGTATTTATTTAGCTAATCTGTCTAGGAGTATCTTCTCTGGTTAACTGTTGGATTTTAGTAAACAGAAGTATGGAACAACTGCACATTAGTCCTGTATAAGTCCTATTGCATGCAGGTTGTCTGAGTTTCAGGAGAGTAAAAACATGACCAATCTTTTTTGTCAGGTTTTGGTTTAGAATGGGTTTCACCTTCATGATTCTCTTGTTATTGGTTTGTGTCATATATTCCTTACAGATTTTAATACTAGCTGCAATCTACTGATTACCTACTTTGTACCAGAGTGTTTTAATCCTTAAAATAAACATAAAAAGTAGGTAGGTATCCTCATTTTACACTTTAGGAAGGTAACTAATTTGAGGCCACTCTCAGCTAGTTAGTAGCTAAACTGGAACATGAATTCAGACCTGTAAATACTGTGCAGAAAACACATCCTCTGATAAGATTCTTCTATTTAAATTATGCTTATTTTCTTCAAAAATAAGACAGTGTGGTTCAGCACCTTTATTGAGTACCTACTGCATGACAGTCTATTGGTTCTTTATCAACCATAAGAAATTCCTGATAATCAACCATATTTTATATTATTAAAATAGCAATTTTGTGCTATTCAACATTGTACCTTGTATAACTTAATTTTCAGAATAATCCCATCTTAAAGTAGGGGTTTTCCTAGGTTAGAAAAGAGTTTCAGGGGGAGTAAGCTTATTTAGGGCCATTCATGTATATGGAGCAGAGTTGGATTTGATCCGAGGTGTGTTTTGCTCCAAAGTCAATGCTTTTAGATTATACCTGTTCTCCTCTGAACTTTTTGGAATTTGTTCTTTTTTGAATCTGGTATAAATTCCCTCAATATTTTCTCATATTGCTATCTAGGAAGATGTCACATTTTCCTCCCCACTTTCCATCTATACCGTTTTTACCTTTCCTGGAACATGCAGTTTATTTGCTAACCAGCTGTCCTGTTCCTCTCTGTGAATTCCTGTAGCCTGTTTTCCATGCAGTTTTAGCACTTGATTACTTTCTTTTCATGTGTTATTTTTTAGCTGTATTACAGACTTCCTGAGCACAGAAAGTTTAGTGCTCCTATAACTTCTCACAGTTCCTTGCCTTACATGTAGTGTAGTAGAATCAGTAGAATCAGTGATTTTATGCTTTTTCCCAGAACATGGACTGAGCACAAAAATTATCCAACAGGACATAGTCTGGAAGATTTTGGCAAAGTTTAGTGTAATCTGATACTGGGTACTTTGAAATGGTGACCCATGCAAGCCCCCAGTACTTCTTTCCTTTTTGAGAATATAATCATCTGGCCAGTCAATTCTGTATAGCAACTTCAGCAAGATTTCTAACACAGTAAGAAACTGCTCCCTTTCCCACTAGCGAAGCAAATGTTAGCTGGTGCTGCAAGCCTGTAAGTTCCGTTTACCTACACACTAGACCTACCTGACCCATTAATTTAAAAAAAAAATCTGGGGATCTCAGGGTGGCTCAGCGGTTTAGCGCCTGCCTTTGGCCCAGGGTGCGATCCTGGAGACCCGGGATCGAGTCCCACATCGGGCTCCCATTGTGGAGCCTGCTTCTCCCTCTGGCTGTGTCTCTGCCTGTGCCTCTGCCTGCTCTCTGTCTGTCTTTCATAAATGAATAAAGAAAAAAGTCTTTAAAAAAAAATAAAAAAAATAAAAAAAATAAAAAAAATCTTTTGCAAGGAGAAATCAAATTATACATACTTATTTTTAAAAGTAAGCATGTGAATAAAAGGACAGAAAAAAGAAGTCACATATAGTATCATGCTCCAGAGATTGTCACTGTTAATATTTCTTCCACATACATGTTTTGCATTTCTGTCTTCTATATATTTTTAAAAAGTAGAATCCTGCCATATATACAGTCTATTTCCTTTTTTTCATTTAACATAATGGGAAAATGTTCCAAAGTATGTTCGTGGCTGCATAATATTTTATTGAGTACATGAGGAGGATACCATGTCACAAATCATACAGAAATTAATCATTTTTACAACTCATTTTTTATCTAGGGTTTCCGATGTTAGTTTATGACAAAAAATATTATAGTCAATTCCAAACTTTCTCAGTCAGCCCAAGAAAGCTTACTTTCTTGATTCAGAGCTTTTTTCCTTTTATTCTTTCTTCCTATGTGGTATCTGAGTACAAAAGTGACTTGAATGACAGCTAAGTGTTATAAGTATGTCTTCTATAAGTCCCTGTTTACCACATCTAGAAAACTGGATAAAATATAACAGTTTCACGAGGAATACCCACCATTTGCTTCTACATGGATGGAACTGGAGGGTATTATGCTGAGTGAAGTAAGTCAGTCAGAGAAGACAAACATGGTTTCATTCATTCGGGGAATAGAATATAAAAAACAGTGAAAGGGATTAGAGGGGAAAGGAGAGAAAATGAGTGGGAGATATCAGAGAGGGAGACAGAATGTGAGAGACTCCTCTAACTCTGGGAAACGAACAAGGGGTAGTGGAAGGGGAGGTGTGCGGAGGGATGGGGTGACTGGGTGACGGGCACTGAGGAGGGCACTTGATGGGATGAGCACTGGGTGTTCAGTATATGTTTGCAAATGGAACTCCAATAAAAAATACCAAAAATAAATAAATATTTTAATAGAGAAAAAAATATGTAACAGTTTCAGACATTGGACAACAATGCAAGACTGGGGTTTATGAGTGAAGGGAAACAAGTTCAACCATATGATTGTACCAAATTACTGCCTGGAGGCAGTTTCCACATCTACTCATAGTGCAAGGAACCCAAACAGTTCCAAGGAAACCAGGTCAGGGTTTGGAAAAGCCAAGATGATTTAAATTTGTTGAGCCAAGTACCAGAGAGCAGGTTTGCTTTACAGAGGAAGGGGTCTAGAGACCTGCAGAGGGATCCCATTCAATCTTGGGTGAGTACTAATTTGTGAATGTTTGAGAGGAAATGATCTGAGGCCAGGGAAAGAAAGAATGCAAAAGTGTAGGCATAATGGTTTCCAGAGCTGACATGACTAGGAGTAATGTACTTCCATCAGTAAGAGAGGAAAGACATTACAATATATGAGAGGAATTCTCAGAAAGCATTAAGTAAGTCCTAGACTAGGGTTCTGCTCTGTACCCGTCTTTAATAAAAAGATTAAGAGCAAGACTCAGAGAATCCAGCTGACCCCAAACTACCATTGCTAGAATAAAATCCAACCACATTTAAAGGAATTTTGCAAAGATCTAGTATTCAGCATGCAAAATTCAGAATGCCCAGCATCTAGTAAAGTAAAAAAAAAAAAAAAAAAAAAAAAGTCAGGTACACAAAAAGGCAGAAAAATATGACTCATGACTTAGGGTGTGGGGTGGAATCAATAAGAGACCCAGAAATGCCAGAGGTGATAGAAGTAGTAGACCAGGACATTGAAACTCAGTGTCCTGTGTGGTCAAGAAGACATAAGAAATCAATACTATGAGTGAAGTGGGAGATATAAAAAAAGACCAAACTAGAACTTTTAGAAATGATAAAGTATTTGAAATGTAAAATACATTAACTGGGATTAACACAAGATTAGGCAGTAAATTAACCTAAAGATGGGACTTTCCGGAATGAAAAACAGAAGAGTCGGGAAAGGGAGTAAATAGCATTAGTAATCTGTGGGACAATAATAAGAAGTTTAATTTAACAAAACTGTCACTGGAGCACTGGAGTCCCCCAAAAAAGTGGGAAGGGAAGGGAAAAGACAGAAAAGGTATTTGAAGAGGTAATATTGGAAATTTGTGTTTTCCAAATTTCATAAGAACTAGAAATGCACAGATCCAATAAATAAAATGAACAAAGAATAAACCTGGAGAAACTACAAGGCATATTATAATTGCAGAAGACCACTCATTAGGGTGGAATATTTTTCAAACATACACTTGAATTTAACTCAAATTGAGATTTTAAAAATGTGGTTCAAGGACCTCTTGCATCTGAATTACCTTGAGTGGTTTTTTTTTTTTTTTTTAAAGATTTTATTTATTTATTCACAAGAGACACAGAGGCAGAGACACAGGCAGAGGGAGAAGCAGGCTCCATGCAGGGAACCCAACATGGGACTCGATCCCAGGTCCCCAGGATCAGGCCCTGGGCTGAAGGTGGTGCTAAACCGCTGAGCCACCTGGGCTGCCCAGCTTGGGTGTTTATTAAAACTGTATGTTCCTAGACTCCATACCAGAGCCATTGAATTAGAATTCTGAAGATGGCCCAGGAATCTCAACTCTTAGAAATCTTTCCAATGAATTTATACATTGAAGTGCTAACAAAAATAAATGTATACAGTTTTTTTTTTGGGGGGGGGGACGATGAAATTAATGTTACTGTATCAGATATTAGGTAACTTTGGGACCCCTGATGGCTCAGTGGTTGAGCATCTGCCTTAAGCTCAGGTTGTGAACCTGGGGTCCTGGGATCAAGTCCTGCATCAGGTTCCCTGTAGGGAGTCAGCTTCTCCCTCTGCCTATGTCTCTGCCTCTCTCTCAGTGTGTCTCATGAATAAGTAAATTTTAAAAATCTTCTTAAAAATATACTAGATATCTTTAATATCAGCAGTTTTCACACAAAAGATTTTACTTCCTTGGAACAGAATGTATGTCAGCAATATAATTGAATCTGATTTTCTGTCAAAGGATGCAGAAAACAACAGTGATTAGTCACATAAATTTTAATTGATTTATTACATAGTTTTTCAGAAAAGGGGTTGCAGGACACTGCATCCAGAACAGAGGATATTTCTGAGTAGAGCTGAAAAGGGTAACACTATCAGTTTCATGTGGATGTTTTAGAGAACAGTTTCAGACTAAAGTCCAGGTCTGACACTTAGGAAAGACACTTGCTTATCACATTCAGAAGGTGTGAAAGATACCTCAGTTTTGGACTTGGGATTCATAGTTGTAACAAGTGTTAGTTTTAGAGTCAAATATTAATCTGAAGCCTGACCTTGGGTGTATTACTTAATTTCTCTGATTCTGTTTCATAATTTGTAAAGTGGAAATAAGTTTTCTTTCAGTGTTGTGAAATGAGATAACATGCTGTGTTAAGCAGCCAACTTGCAGATGCCGAGTATCTGATTGGTGTTAGTTCTCATATCCTCTAATATTGAGCTCTCATTGAGAATTTGTTATTTATAAGACACTGAAAGTGAGGAGTAGAAACTGGTCCAGTAGACTAGCCTAAAAGTATTTGGACAGGTCCTATGCAGGTTTAATTAAGAGTTTTAATAGGGAAGGCTAAATTACAGGCTGTGATCCAAGAAAGTTCAAAGGGAAGCCCCTGGAAGCAGCCAAATTATGTTTGATCAAACTAATTGAAAAGCATGACTCTGAGCTCATTACTTACCTCTTTAACAATTTTAGTCCTGCTGTATTAAAACAGTTGATGCATCTTCATATCAGATTTGGGACAATGGAACTGTGAAAGAAGGAAAAGAGAAAGGGAAAGAAAACTTCCTCTGCTTGGATGGAGTCAGTGGAAGAGCAGCAGTTGAGACCCTGTCAGGGCCTGGGGAACCATGTTTCCTCAGCAAGAGGCTGAACAGTTCACTTGGGCATTGTATTCACAACCATAGTCTTAGCACCAGGCACTCGGCAGTTGAGCTCAAATACCTGCACATTCTAAATAAAAGATGTGAACAAAATAACTTTAAAAATGAAGTAACAGGTTCTAAACCTTTTGTGAATGGATTTAGCACATTATCGAGTAGTCATTATGTGCCAAGTGTTTTACCTTCAAAAAAATGAGAAAGACACATACTCTTCTTTCTGGTTTCTTAGAGTGCTTAGCCTAGAAGAAGAAACAAGATAGTTTGAGGAAAGGTAGGCTCACCTTGCAAAAAACCACACTCTATACTGCTCACAGGAGAAGAATTGTCCTTAAAACACCCAGAGGTAACTAGAACCTGCCCAGAAGGCTCTGTGAGAATCTTCCATGCTTTCAGAGGGAGAATGAGAGAGCTTACATCCTGACATAGAAAGATTTCAACATTAAATGAAGAGGAGGCCTGGCTCAAAGTTGCAGACCTCAATTTGTCATATTTTCTACTGTAACTTTTATGAATAGTATAGAATAAAGTCTGCATAAACATGTGCTACAAGTGATACATAGAAACTAACTTAACCATCCAATGAAACAATCCTACTTGATTCCTTTAAAAACTGATTGAGTGTTCCAGCTCTGGAGTCTGACAGATCTGCATTTGAATCCTAACTTAGGCAATAATAAAATTTGATTCAACATGTCAGGCCTCTTTCCCCTTTTGGAGTGAAATAGGAATGGTGAGAATTGTTCATAGTTGGTGAAGGGAAATATGTTTAAAGTGCTTAGCACAATGCTTAATGTGTAGTAAGTTCTCAATAAATGCTTGCTATTATTAAACTATATCCTAACATCCATTCTTGGATGGAGGAAAAGAAGGAAGGAGGGAAGGAGGGACAGAAGTAAGGAAAATAGAACGAAAGGAAATCAGTCAATACACTAGGTGTCAGCATTGTGCCACAAGTAGTCGTGTACACAGAATGCCTATTGTGATTTTATTTAGAGGGTGCCCAGGTTGAACTGGCTTGGAATAGAGAGGTACTTAAGCAGATCTGGAAATTCAGAATCCTAAAATTGCAAAAGAAGGACATAGCAATGTTTTGGTCTAGGCCACCCTGTATCAATTATTTTTCAAACTGGCAAGGTGTTGAAAATAAAAGCTATCTATCTCATTGGACTCCTGCTATCTCTGTAAATTCCGCATATCAGGGTTAAGAACATTCTCTTGTCTGTGATCCTAGCGTTTTTCTCATCTCTAGGCTTTAAGTCTTGGAGTCATTATCAAGAAAGAACTGTGATTGAATCATGGTCAAGGGCTTGGCCTAGAATTCTTTATTTTTAATGAGATATAATTGACATACCACATTGTTTAAGGTGTACAATGTGATGATTTGATGATTTGATACATTCATATATTGCAATATGATTGATTACTACCATAGTGTTAGCTAACACCTCCAGCATGTCACATAATTATAATTTCTCTTTTTTTTGTCAAGTATCTGATTGGTGTTAGTGAGAACATTTGAGATCTCTTTTAGCAACTTTGAAGTATATAATTTGTTGACTGTAATCACTGTGCTTTGCCTTAGCTCTCCAGAACATACTCATCTTCTAACTGCAAATTTGTATCCTTTGACCAATATATCCCCAAGCTCCCTACCCCACAGCCACTGTAAACTACCAATCTACTCTGTTTCTACAGGTTTTCTGTTTGTTTTGTTTGTTTGTTTGTTTGTTTGTTTGTTTGTTTCTACAGGTTTGGCTTCATTTATGTTTCACATATAAGTGATACCAAACAGTATGTGCCTTTCTCTGTGTAATTTTTTTAGCTTAATGCACTCAAGGTCCATCCATGTTGTTGCAAATGGCAGATTTCCTTCTGTTTTGTGCTGAATAATATTCATGTGTGTCTTTGTGTGTGTGTGTGTGTGTGTGTGTGTGTGTGTGTGTGTGTGTGTAATCACATTTTAAAAAATCCATTCATCCGTGGATGGGCACTTAGGTTGTTTCTATATATTGGCTATTTTGAATAATGCTGCAGTCAACATGGGAGTGCAGATATCTTTTCAATATCCTGTTTTTATTTCCTTTTGATATATACCCGGAAATGAGATTGCTGGGTCATATGGCAGTTCTGTTTTTTAATTTCTTGAGAATCTTCATACTGATTGCACCAGTTAACATTCTCACCAACAGTGCACTAAGGTTCTCTTTTCTCCATGTCCTTGCCAGCACTTGTTATTCTTGTCTTTTTGATGCTCTCCATTCTAACAGATGTGAGGTGATAGCTCATTGTGGTTTTGATGTGCATTTCCCTGATGACTAGTGACTTTGAGCATTTTTTTCATGTATCTTTTGGCCATTTGTATATTTTCTTTGGAGAATGTCTATTCAGTTCCTCTGCCCAGTTTTTAATTGGATTGTTTTTTGTTACTGAGTTATCTGATGATATGATTTGCAGATCTTTCATTCTGTAGGGTGCTTTTTCATTTTGTGGATTGTTTCTTTGGCAATACAAAAGCTTGATTATAGTGTATGATCCTTTTAAAGTGCACTGGAATTTAGTTTCCTAATATTTTGTTGAGGATTTTTGCATTTGTTAATTAGGCTTATTGCCCTGTAGTTTTCTGTTGTCTGTAAGAGAACTCTATAAGAACAGAAAACTGGTTTTAACGTAAGAGTAATGCTGGCATCGTAAAATAAATTTGGGAGTGCTCCCTCTGCTTCAGTTTTTTCGAAGTGTTTGGGGAAGAGTTGGCATTAATTCTTCTTTAAATGTTTGATAGAATTCACCAGTGAAATCAATCTGGTCTTGGGCTTTTTCTGGTGGGAGGTTTTTGATACTGATTCATCCTCCTTGCTCATCTTGGTCTGTTTGGATTTTCTATTCCTTTGTGATTCAGTCTTGGTAGGTTGTATGTTTCTAGGAGTGTATCCATTTCTTCTAAGTTTGTCCCATTTGTGGGCAGATAATCGTTCATAGTAATCCTTCATGATCCTGTGAATTTCTGTGGTCTCAGTTGTCAATTTTGTTTTTTATTTTCAAAAAACAGTTTTTGGTTGTTCTTTTCTCGTCTTTATTTTATTTATTTCTTTGTTATTTACTTCCTTCCAACTTTGGGCTTGTTTTTATTTCTATTCTCTTGAAGCATGAAGTTTGCTTGTTTATTTGAGATCTTTCTTTTTCTTAATATAGGCATTTATCACTATAAACTTCCCTCTAAGAATGGCTTTTGCAACATTCCATAGTTTTTTGTCTTTCTATTTTTGTTTCAAGATATTTTGACTTACTTTTTGATTCTTTGACCTATAGGTTGTTCAGGAATGTGTTGTTCAGTTCCTGTATGTTTCTAAATTTTCTAGCTTTTCTCTTGTTGATTTCTAGTTTCATACCACTGTGGTTGGAAAAGATGCTTGATATAATTTAAATCTTGAATTTGCTAAGATTTGTTTTGTGGACTATCATATAATTTATTCTGGAGAATAGTCCGTGTGCACTGAAGAAGAATATGTATTCTGTTGCTGTTGGATGGAATGATATACATATGTGTTCATTTCAAAAGTATGGTTCATGTCCATTTCAATCTGGATGATCTGTATATTGCTGAAAGTGGAGTATTGAAGTCTCTTATTGTTTCTTTTTCTTCCCTTCACATCTGTATTTGCTCAATATATTTAAGTGTTCTGACATTGGGTGCATATATTTACAATTGTTACATCTACTTGATGAGTTGACTCCTTTATCATTATAAAATGACCTGTTTATCTCTTGTTACCATTTTTTGCTTCAAGTCTATTTTGTCTGATATAAATACAGCAATCTCTTCTATCTTTTGGTCTCCACATATATGGACTATCTTTTTCCATCCCTTGACTTTGAACCTACATGTGTCCTTAAAGCTGATGTGAGTCTCTTGTAGGCAGCATAGAGTTGGATATTGTGTGTTTTTTTAAATTCAGCCAGCCAACTTTTGCCTTTTGATTGGAGAATTCAGTCCATTTACATTTATAGTAATAACTGATGTGTAATTAATTATTAATTCCATCTTATTAATTGTTTTCTGGCTGATTTGTAGTTCCATTGTTCCCCTTTTTCCTCTTTTGCTGCCATCTTTATGAATTAGTGATTTTCCATGGTGGTGTGCTTTAATTCCCTTGTCTGTATCTTTTGTGAATGTACTGTTAGGTTTTCACTTTTTGGTTACTTTGAGATTTACACAAAATGTAGATAAAACAGTTCATTTTAAACTGATGGCAACTTAACTTCAATCTTATACTAAAACTTTACCTTTCTACTCTTCTACTTTATGTTTTTGAAGTCACAACTTACTTTTTTAGTGTGTTGTACATTTATTAACAAGCTATAGTAGCTGTAGTTATTTTTAATACTGTATTCTTTTAATCTGCGTATTATAATTAAATGTCTGGGAAATCTTTATTTCTCCTTCATTTATTTTTTTAAGATTTATTTATTTATTATTATTTATTTATTTATTTATGAGAGCAAGAGCACATGAGTTGGGGGAGGGACAGAGGGAGAGAGAGAGAATCTCAAACAGACTCCCCACTGAGTGGGGAGCCCGATTCGGGGCTCTATCTCACAACCCTGAGATCATGATGTGAGCTGAAATCAAGAGCTGGATGCTTAATGGACTAAGCCACTCAAGTGCCCCCTCCCTCATTTTTGCAAAATAATTTTAGAGGGGATCCCTGGGTGGTGCAGCGGTTTAACGCCTGCCTTTGGCCCAAGGCGCGATCCTGGAGTCCCGGGATCGAGTCCCACGTCGGGCTCCCGGCATGGAGCTTGCTTCTCCCTCTGCCTGTGACACACTCTGCCCCTCTCTCTCTCTCTCTCTCTCTCTCTCTATGTCTATCATAAATAAATAAATAAATAAATAAATAAATAAATAAATAAATATTTAAAAAAATAATTTTAGAGGATAGAGTATTCTTCGTTGACTGCTTTCTTCTTTCAGCACTTTGATTATCACTCCACTCTCTCCTACCCTGTACCATTTCTGCTGTGTGAAACTTGCTGATAGCCTAATGGGGGTTCATATAGTTTAATATCTATTTTTCTCTTGCTACTTTTAGAATTCTCTCTCTGACTTTGCTTTTTGACATTTTCATTGTAATATGTTTGGAGATGACTGGAGTTGAAGTGGGGTCGTCTATTAGACAGGAAAGAAGGAAGGAAGCACTTCATTTGGCCATCTGTAACCTTCAATAATGAGATAACAAGTTTCTGGCAGCAGAGAAAATGGGAAGGACTTCTGTCTCATCGTTAATTCTCTCCTTTCCTAGCCAGTGATCTCAAAGCTCCAGAGGAAATGAAAAACAGTTCTTATTCTTGAAAAGGCAAAAATATCCTTAGATCATCCAATTACTTGGCACAAGACTGGAATCAATAAGTAGCTGAAATAAATCACAATGTAAAGTTTAAAGTTGTTTAAAGTTTAAACCTTAGCAAGTAAGGTTTAAAAGTTCAACATAAATAGAAAATTATGTTGTCAGAACTTTCACTGCTTCTGTGAATCTTTTAAAGTAAGAGTAGGAGTGGTGGAGATTATACAGTAATATAAGAAATTAGATTGGCATGAGTTTTGGCTCTTCAAAACCAATGATTAAACAACTTTGTTCTCAATATTTTGATTTGTAACTGACTTAAGGTGTTACCTTGATTTGTAGTTGCTCTGGAATAGGAAACATCATTTTAAAACATTTAACTTTCCAAAAACCTAAAAACTAGCTAGTTAAAACTAACTAATTATTGATATGGGAAATAAAAATTCTCAAAATACTCAGATGTGAGTGGCTTTTGCATTTCCTTATCATTGCTTCTTTATTAGGGTTTAAATATGAGCAGTATGGCTAGTTTCTTCTTGGTCTTTTGAATTAGGATTTTTTAGCTTTTTGAAAATAATCCACAGCCATGTAAATGTCATTTAATAATCTCTTCACTGTAGGAAAAGCACCTCATTTATGTAGCACTCTACAAAGTGCTTTCATATAATCGCTTGACTCTTTACTTCTTTGTGAACTAGATAGGAAATGTATTGTCATTCATCAAATATATTAATTCTAAAAATATATGTTTTTATTTAAGTTCTAGTTGGTTAATATACAGTGTTATATTCGGTGCAGGTGTACAATATAGTGATTCAACACTTCCATATAACACCCAGTGCTCATCACAAGTGCATTCCTTAATCCCCATCATCATCAAAAAAAAAAAAAAAATCCCCATCATCTATTTAACCCATACCTGGACCCACCACCCTTCTGGTAATCATCAGTTTGTTATCTATAGTTAAGACCTACATGTGAGACCTGAAACCATGAAAACCCTAGAGGAGAATATGGGCAATAACTTATTTGACATCAGCCATAGTAGCTTCTTTCCAGGTATATCCTGAGGCAAGGGAAACAAAAGGAAAAATAAACCTTTGGGACTTCATTAAAATAAAAAGCTCCTGCACAGTGAAGGAAATAACAAAACTAAAAGGCAACTTATGAAATGGGAGAAGGTATTTGCAAATGACCTATCTGACAAGGGTGAGTACCCAAAATCTATAAAGAACTTATCAAACTCAACACCCAAAAAACAAGTAGCCCAGTTAAAAAATGGATAGAAGACATGAATAGACATTTTTCCAAGGAAGACATATAGATAGTCAACAGACACATGAAAGGATGCTCAATATCACTGATCATCAAGGAAATGCAAATCAAAACTACAATAAGATATCACTTCACACTTGTCAAAATGGCTAAAATCAGCAACACAAGTGTTAGTGAGGATGTGGACAAAAGGGAACCCTCTTGAACCATTGGTGAGAAGGAAAATTGGTATAGCCACTGTGGAAAACAGTATGGAGGTTCCTCAAAAAGTTAAAAGTAGAACTACCCTACAGTTCAGCCATTGCACTACTGGATATTTACCCAAAAAATACAAAAGTAGTAATTCAGAGGTGCACCCCTATGTTTATTGCATTTTCTACAATAGCCAAATTACAGAAGCAGCCCAAGTGTCCATTGAGAGATGAGTGGATAAAGAAAACATGCTGTACACACACACATACACACACACACACACAGAGGAATATTACTCAGCCATAAAAGCAATGAAATCTTGCCATTCACAATGACATGGATGGACCTAGAGAGTATTGTGCTAAGCAAATCAAGTCAGTCAGAGAAAGATACGGTATAACCTCACTCTTAAGTGGAATTTAAGAAACAAACGAAAAGGGAAAACCAAGAAACAAGTATTTATTAATGCTATGTGACAGGCACTGGAGATGCAGAGTCAATGAGAGACCTTTTTTTGTTGTGGAGCTTCTGTACTAGTGGGGAGAGATAGACAAAAAGCAAGTACAGGTTTACATTATTTCCTTACAGAAAAGTTGAATAGGATAAAAGAGACAGGGAATACAGGAGATATCCATGAATGGTACTTTATATAGAGTGGTCAGGAAAAACCTCTCTGATGAGATGACACTTCAGCAAAGGATTCCAGAGGAAGAACATTTCAGGCAGAGGAAATAGGAAATATAAAGACCTGGAGAAAGAAATGCTTCTTTGTGTTTTCAAGAACTGTAATAAAAAAAAAATGATGTGACTATAGAAATGTGAGCAACAGAAGAATGGGGAAAGAGAGGAAATAAGTAAAAAGGCTATAAGATTAACTGAGTTGATTATTCAGTAAGTGACAGAATTGAATTCAAACCCAGGTCCCTTGACTCCAGATCCAATGCTTATAAACCATGTTACTTCACTGACATAACCAGTAGTAGTAGTTGCTCTATTAATGCTTACTGGGTAGATTCAGTGCACCTAGCGAATGGAAGAACAGTATCAGAAAGATAATATTAATCTGCATGATCTCTTTTTAGGCTATTAAAATTTGGTTGCATTTATGAAAATCTTTTTTGTCAAGGACAAAATTAGACCTCTACTGCTCAACTAAAGAGGCAACTAAAACTACCTCCCACTATTTCTCTTGTAGTTCAAAATTTCCCCCTTGAAAGATCTCATTCAGCTGTCCTTAACCTTTAATATTGAGACAGGTTCTGACAGTAAAGGAAATGGTAAATAGAGTTCATATTAAGAACTTGAAAGAATTTGCATGAGGTTTTTAGACTGTGAAGTGCATGTATATATAAACAGAGAAATATATATGTACATATTCTTATATACACAAACACCTGCTGTGGGAAACTTTTAAAAATTATTTTTAAAAAAGATTTTATTTATTTATTCATGAGAGACAGAGAGAGCAGAAGAGACATAGGCAGAGAGAGAAGCAGGCCCCCACAGGGAGCCCGATGCGAGACTTGATCCCAGGGTGCCAGGATCATGACCTGAGCCAAAGGCAGTTGCTCAACAACCCCTTGGTACTTGGGTACCCCTTATATTATTTTTTATTTAGAAAATTTTAATTCCAATATAATTAATGTATAATATTATATTAGTTTCAGGTGTATAATTCTATATATTACATTCAATAATTTTATACATTACTCAGTGCTCATCATGCTAAGTGTCCTCTTAATTCTCTTCACCTATTTCTCTCATCCCTATCCCACCACCTCCCTTCTGTTAACCACCAGTTCATTCTCTATATTTAAGAGTCTGTATTTTGTATCTTTTTCAGTATGTTCATTTGTTTTGTTTCTTAAATTCCATATTTGAATGAAATCATATGGTATTTGTCTTTCTCTGACCGACTTACTTCACTTAGCAGTGTACTCTCTAGATCCATTCATGTTGTTGCAAATGGCAAGAATTCATTCTTTTTATGGCTGAGTAATATTCCAGTGTGTGTGTGTGTGTGTGTGTGTGTGTGTGTGTGTGTGGTATACAACATGTTTTCTTTATCCATTCATCTCTCAATGGACACTTGGCTGCTTCTGTAATTTGGCTATTGTAAATAATGCTGCAGTAAACATAGAGGGTGTCTATGTTTCCCTCCATGGAAAACTTTTATTGCTAATGTTAGTGGTGGCAGAAGATACAAATTATGATAAAGATAATAACATGAAAAGATATCAATTCCAATAAAATCTACTCAATGAGTTCATACTATACTCACGGGTTATAGACTGGTATGAATTTTAAATGTGAATTTTTAATAATAATACAATGCTATAATAACATGTAAGCCATTACAGTATACAAATATTGCCTATTAAATGATGAATTAATACTTGATTTGTATTGAGCATGAGCTAGTTCTATCTTAGCATCTTCTAGAAGACCTCTCATTCCTTAATCAATTTTAATAGGAAATCAGGGGCATCATGGCTGGCTCAGTTGATGGAATCTGTGAGTCTTGATCTCACGATTGTGAGTTTGAGCCCCACATTGGGTGTAGAGATTACTTAAGTTTTTTTAGGTTTTGAGTAATGCGTTTAAAAATTTAAAAAATTTAATAGGAAATCATAAGTTATTTTGCTTTGGAGACTGCCACGTAGTACCCAGCACAATGGCTTTAAAATGTTGAGTGGAAGATAGCTTAGAGTAGTGGTTGAGAGAACATACCTTCAAGATTTAGGCTAAGCTGAAACTCAGCTTTATATTTACTAATTGTGATCTCAGGCAAGTCTTAAGTGTCCTTGTCTATAAACTGGTTTAATAATAGCACCCACTGGGATGCCTGGGTGGCTCAGCAGTTGAGTGTCTGCCTTTCGCCCAGGGCGTGATCCCACATCAGGCTCCTGGTAGAGAACCTGCTTCTCCCTCAGCCTGTGTCTCTGCCTCTCACATCTGTGTCTCTCATGAATAAATAAATAAAATCTTTTAAAAAATAGCACCCATCTTATAGAAGAGTGAGATTTAATTAGTTAGTGAATACACATATAAAGTGCTTAAAATGATCCTGATGGGGATCCCTGGATGGCTCAGTGGTTTGGCGCCTTCCTTTGGCCCAGGTTGTGACCCTGGAGACCCGGGATCGAGTCCCACATTGGGCTCCTGGCATGGAGCCTGCTTCTCCCTCCTCCTGTGTCTCTGCCTCTCTCTCTCCATCTGTGTCTATCATAAAAAAAAAAAAAAAAAAAAAAGATCCTGATACATAGTAAGAATTAAAATGGTGTTACACTATTTTTATTAACGTCAAAAATATTTGTTGAATTTAATTAATCTTTTGCAGATAAGATTGGTTGATTTAGAAATAGTTCAGATGTGTACTATTTTTTTTTCAGATGTGTACCATTAATGTGATAACTGTACTTTTATGATGAGCTCAAGGTTTAGGAAATTGTTTCTCCATGTCTGACTTGGAGGCATATTTACTCACTAATACCATGCAAGAATAATCTATCTCTTCTTTTCTCTCCTAAGTGATAGATAGTAAAAGTGCTTTCCCATGAAGCAGAAACTTGAGCTTTCTCTTTTTTACTTAATGATCAATTTATACTTGTGTTTGAAGTTCATTTCCTTTTTTTCTAAAAGGAAGATCTAAGAAGGAAATCTAGCCTGGTTAATTTAACAATATCTTTCAAATGTTTTAAAAATATGTGTTGTAACAATTTAGTGATTTTCAGGCAATTAAAAAAATTTTAAATGAGAGTGCATCACAGGAAGTAAGATTAAGTATTGTTTCATGAAGCATTACACATACATACGTGTATCATAAATATATTACTACATGTGTAACATATATAAAAGACAGTAGGTGTAATGATGAAGGGCATGGACTCTGGAGTCATACTGCCTGTATTCAAATTCTGGCTTGACTATTTGTCTTTGGGCCAGTTTTTTTGTGCCTCAGTTTATTCATCTGTAAAATTAAGGTAGTAAATGTACCTACCTCACAGAATAATTTTCATAATTAAGTGAGTTAACGTATGTAAAGAGCTTAGGATTTATAAATCCTTTTCTCTCTGTTTATCCATCCATCTATCCACACACATATACAGATATACACATAAATATATATTTGTATCTCCACACATACACACACATATGCATATATATAGTAGGAGCTATGTAAAAGTTATCATTAATCATGTGTGTGTATGTTTGCTTACTGTGTGCTAATTTAAAATATCTTTCTTACTGAGTTGTGGCCAAAAAAGTTTTAAAGTTACTGGCTTATCAGGTGGAAGCTGGTATTGTGAATGTATTCGGAGTGAGAAGACTCTGGTCCAAGTCAATTTTTTTTTAAGATTTTTATTTATTTATTCATTCATGAAGAGACAGAGAGGCAGAGACACAGGCGGGGGAGAAGCAGGCTCCCTGTGAGAAGCCTGATGTGAGACTCAATCCCAGGACCCTGGGATCACCACCTGAGCTGAAGGCAGACATTCAACCATTGAGCCACTCAGGTGCCCAGGTCCAAGTCAATTCTCTGTCAATCTCCATGTTACCTGGAAGGTGTCACTTGACCTCTCTGTAGTTGTCTTTCTCTTAAGGTAATTGGGCACCAAATTATCTTAAAAGTGCCAGCAAACAGTCTTATTCTATGCCTTTAATATTCTATTTGTCTCTTCCCTTTCTTCCCTCCTACTTCTGACCAAAATTGGAAGTTTTTTTTTATGGTTTGCAATATTATGAGTTTTGACTTTGGCCAGGATAATTGAATGAGGATTAGGTGCCTGAGGAAAAAGACATGCTATATATATATATATATATATATATATATATATATATATATATATATATATATATATATATCCACACAGGATAGTGACCAACTAACCTCATCAGATCATTCCTTTGAGGGCAAGTTGAATGAATACAGGCAACATTAGGGATGCCTAGAGAGACATCAGAATGGAAGAAGATCAGAGCAATGTTGCTGTAGTGTCCTTCAGATTGTGACAGGAGGAAAAATGGCCTAAAGAATCAGTACTGGCGGTGGAGTTCTGCTGATGGGAGAGAACTATCTCAAACTGCCTCTGACTAACTTGTATGGTTGTGGAAAGACTGATCCTCATGACATGCCTTGGGTGGGTTGGAAGTGAAACAGATAGTCTTTTTTTTTTTTAGCCTGAGCCAGGAGAGGAGATGAGACAAAAGGGCCCAGGAACATGAGAAGGTAGAGCTTAAATACAAGAGACAACAAGTGAGACTTTCCTGGAAGCAGGGATAGTTAAGAACTTTTTAAATAACAGGGTTTTTTTTTTTAATTGAAGTTCGATTTGCCAACATATAGCACCCAGTGATCATCCCATCACTGGGATGTGTCCTCCTCAGTGCCTGTCACCCAGTCACCCAGTCACCCCATCCCCCCACCCAACTCCCCTTTCACTACCAATAACAGGAATCTTTAATTCTCAATTTTTGCTAGCTGTGTCACACTGGGTTGCATTTCTTCTCTATTGTACAACACCCTCAGCCTTGAGTCAGTAGTGTTCCAGAAAGAAAGAATTAGGAAGGGTCCATCAACTTGATATAAAGAAGGAAGTGAAATTCAGAACAGGTATCATGAATTTAGTGGAAACAGGAACTCAGTTGAAATGTAGCCCCTACCAGGCACCCAGACATGTTACAAAGGATACCAGGTTTTCCAATATATGTGGAATGAACATTTGAGCCAATTTATTCAAACCTCTGATGACAAGATGAGTTGAGCAAGTGCAAGAGTTGGAGGCTTTCAAGCAGCTGATACATGATAATGATAACTCTGTCGTTTAGAATGATGTTTTCCAAAGAGTACCTCTGAGCACTAGCTTTGTAAGTTTCTCCAATAAGGGTTCCATGATGAAATAAATTTGGGAAGTGATGGGCACTGTACCACTCAACTCTCCTTGAAGATCTGTGGTTTACATTAGCATGTTATAACTCTGGGAAGTCGGGCAGTGAAGGTTAAGATTACACAGTTGCCTTCCTTGAAGCCCAAAAGAACCAAAGAAACACAGTCTAGTTTGCAACTACTTGCTAGACTTTTCTATCTTGATTTCAAAAGAGTCATTGCCAAACCAACATGTCCAGAAGTTTCTCAATGAGGTGCATTTATCCTCTTGTTTCCACCTTCTTGGACAATAAGATCATGGCTACCTGTCATCTTAGAAATCTCAGTTATCATGTATTTATTTATTTATTTTTAAAGATTTATTTATTTATGATAGACACACACACACACACACACACACACACACACACACACACACAGAGGCAGAAACACAGGCAGAGGGAGAAGCAGACTCCCTGCCGGAGCCCGACGTGGGACTCGATCCCGAGACTCCAGGATTGCGCCTTGGGCCAAAGGCAGGCGCTAAACCGCTGAGCCACCCAGGGATCCCTCAGTTATCTTTCATATAATAGAATTAACTCATTATTAGATCTTGTTATTGCTTATAAAACACTTATATATCCCATGCTAGATTTTTAAAATAATTCTAATATTCATTGGATATTTAAGATACATTGAATCTTTGTAACAGAACATTGTATTTGCACAGGCCAAGCAACAAACCACTGGAGATTAAAATAGAAACAAAGTACTATTAAATAGCATCAAAAATCAGCTATTTTTGGTCCGGATAAACCCGACCAATGATGTGAAAGACTTGTACACTGGAAACTACTAAATATTGCTGACAGAAGTAAAGAAATGTTAGTAAATGGAGAGGTATACCTTGTATATGGCCTGGAAGACTCAACATTGTTAAGATGTCATTTATCCCCAAGCTGATCTATAGATTGAATATAATACCAATCAAAATCTCAGCAGACTGTTTTGGGTAGAAATTGGCAAGCTGATTCTAACATTCATATGAGAATGCCAAGGACTTAAATTGCTAAAACAACTTTAAAATAAGGAAAAAATTAGAGGAGTACACTACTTCATTTTAAACATTGTTGTTAAGCTATAGTAACCAAAATGGCATTGTATTGGGATGGAAATAGTTACACCAAAGGAACAGAATAGAGAATTCTGAACTCACACATTATGGACAATCAATTTCTTTTTTCTTTTTTTTTTTTTTTTACATCAGAGCAAAGGCAATGCAATGGAGAAAAGATAGTTTTTTTCAACAAGTAGTGTGGGAATAATTGTATTGCTATATATATTTTTAAGATTTAAAGTAATCTTTATATCCAACATGAGATTTGAACCCACAAGCCTGAGATCAAGGGTCACATGCTCCACTGACTGAGCCAACCAGGCATCCTTGGATATCTATATTTAAAAAAAAAAAAAAAGACCTTGGGTCCATACCATGCAACCATTTACAAAAACTAACTGAAAAGGGATCATATGCCTAACTGTGAGACCTAACACTGTAAAGTTTTAGGAAAAACATAGTAGAAATATTTGTGACCTTGAATTAGGCAATATTTCTTAAAATCACAATCAATAAAAGGACAAATTGATAAACTAGACTTCTTCAAAATCTGAAACTTCTGTTCTTCAGAAGACAGTGTTAGGAGAGAATGACAAGACAACCATAGACTGGGAGAAAATCTGTGGAAAGCAAATGTTTGATAGAGGACTTGATTCCAGAATATACGAAGAACACTCAAAGCTCAATAATAAGAAAACTCAATAAAAATTGACAAAAGATTTGAATAGACACTTCACCAAAGAAGATATATAGATGCCAAGGGTACCTGGGTGGCTCAGTTGGTTAAGTGTCTGCCTTGGGCTCAGGTCATGATCTCAGGGTCCTGGGATTGAGCCCGGTGTTGGGCTTCCTGCTCAGTGGGGAGTCTGCTTCTCCCTCTCACCCTACATCTTACCCTGCTTGTGCACACACACACTCTCTCAAATCTTTAAAAAGAAAAAAAGAAGATTATATATAAACATATATATACATATATATATGGCAAATAATTACATGGAAGCATGGCTAGTATTGTTATTGGGAAAATGCAAATTTAAAATTACTCAGCCATTAGAAACAAATGACCACCATTGCTTCCACGTGGGTGGAACTGGAGGGTATTATGCTGAGTGAAAGAAGTCAATCGGAGAAGGACAAACATTATATGGTCTCATTCATTTGGGGAATATAAAAAATAGTGAAAGGGAATAAAGGGGAAAGGAGAAATTGAGTGGGAAATATCAGAAAGGGAGACAGAACATGAGAGACTCCTAACTCTGGGCAACAAACTAGGGATGGTGGAAGGGGAGGTGGGCGGGGGGTGGGGGTGACTGGGTGATGGGCACTGAGGGGGGCACTTGATGGGATGAGCACTGGGTGTTATTCTATATGTTGGCAAATTGAACACCAATAAAAAATAAATTTATAAATAAAAATAAAACTACAATGAGA
Source organism: Vulpes lagopus (assembly GCF_018345385.1). Classification (NCBI taxonomy): domain Eukaryota; kingdom Metazoa; phylum Chordata; class Mammalia; order Carnivora; family Canidae; genus Vulpes; species Vulpes lagopus. The sequence continues at coordinate 108,754,163 of NC_054828.1, forward strand.
TACCACTACATACCAATCAGAATGACTAAAATTAAAAAGATTGACCACCCCAAATGTTGGAGAGGATGTGGAGGAACTAGAACTCTCAAATACTGCTGGTGAGAATGCAAAATGAACAGTCATTTTGGAAAAACAGTTTGGCTGTTACTTACAAATAAATATACATCTATTACATGATCCAGCCATTCCACTTCAAGATATATATTTACCTAAGAGAAAAGGAAATACATGTCCATATAAAGATTTGTACAGAAATGTTTGTAACAGTTTTATTTACAGCCCCAAAATGATAAGCAAGCCAAATTTCCATCAACAAGTATATTTATACAATGCCATTATACTCAGTGATAAAAAGGAATGAATTGTGGATACAGTTAACAAGGATGACTCCCTACTTATACTAAGTGAAAACAGCCAGTCTAAAAAGATTATATACTATATTGTTCCATTCCTTTAAAACTCTAAAAAAAGGGGTGTCTGGGTGGCTCAGCCAGGTAAGTGCTGCCTTTAGCTTAGGTCATGATCCCCTGGTCCTGGAATGGAGCTCCATGTTGGGCTCCTTGCTCACTCTGCCCCTCTCCCCTGCTCCTTTCTTTCTTTCTTCTCTTTTTTTCTCTCTCTCTGTCTCTGAAATAAAATCTTTTTAAAAAGTCTCTAGAAAATGTTGACAAGCCTGTAGTGACAGAAAGCAGATCAATTTGGGAAGGTGAGGGGGAGTGCAAGGTGGAGGAGCACAGAAAAATGAGAAAGCAAAGGATTACAAAGGGACTTAAGGAAACTTTGGGCATAATCCATATTTACTGTTTTGATCGCAGTGATGGTTTCATGGGTATACACATGTCAAACGTATTCAGGTTGTGTACGTAAAATGTGCGCACCTTATTTTATCTCCACCATATCTCAATAAAACTTTTTTTTTTAAATGTGGTTCCGGTATGCATTTGTTTGAGGTGTGAGTGGGTCATTCAGGTAGGCGTGTCCAGCTTAGGGTTGGAAAATGGGATCTGGAACTCCGAGGAGAAGCTGGAGGAAAAGATTGTAGGAATAAATTGTCCCTTCATCCCTCTCTCTTCTTCCCTCTTCTCCCCTTCCTCTTCCATCTGTCCTCCATAAAGATCTGAGATGGTTAAATACTATTTATATGGAGTGATAGTGGAAGATATGGGAGAGGCTGGTTGTATGAAGGAATGGGTACAAGGAAAGGTTATTGAGGGAAGAAACTTGAGAAACACTTGAGGAATGTTTGAAGGGGATATTGAATAAGAGAACCAGTATGATCCGAAGAATGGTGGGCACACAGGAAAATAGTCAAGGGGAATGAATGGGCTACCTCCTTTTTGCTTAGCATTGTGTATTGTCTGTAAGTGTTGGTTTGTCTTTCTAGGGCTCAAGAACATCTCCACTGGGATAAAGAACAAACCAACCACAAGGACTATGCTGGTTAATTTTGTGTTGTCTCTGATGGAGTAGCGTGTTGTTTAAAAAACAAAAGCACAAAGCTAAGCTTCGAGGAAACCGATATTCTTAGCAGATGGGAGTCATTTCACATGTAATCCTTTACTAATTCAACAAAGCAAACAATATTTGCTTGGCACTAGCATCTTCTGTTTTCATAAGTTAGACCACATGAAATGCTGAGTGCCTTTAGAGAGGTATAGTAATTTATCCCCTGCTGCCTGGCATTAAGTGAGTGAACCATTTTAATGTCATAGACCGAGGATAGAAAAAAAAAAAGTAAATTATATAAAAACATTTATGAGGTCTTTAAAGGGATGTCCTGGCTCCACACCTTTGAGATGCCTTTCAGCCTTTTGTGCTGTTTCTGCCTGAGAATGCCTGATAATAATTTCCAAAAACTGCTCTGTTCTTGGATTCATTATTCTACACCAGGGAGAAATTAGTCCATTTTTTCAGAGACATAATAGGCACTGTGGAAAAGAACCCAACAGGGTTGGAATTTCTGCTTGCTTATATTCTTTAGATTTCAAACAATAATAAATGATTATGAAATCTAAAGATTTTCCAGGGAAGATTTAACATTAAGTTCAGTGGGAATATCTCATTCAAAGGATTTAGAAAGAAGTGGGTTGGGACACCTGGTGGCTCAGGGGTTTAGCACCTGCCTTTGGCCCAGGGCATGATCCTGGAGTCCCGAGATCGAGTCCCACGTCGGGCTCCCTGCATGGAGCCTGCTTGCTTCTCCCTCGGCCTGTTTCTCGTCCTCTCTCTGTGTCTCTCATGAATACATAAAATCTTTAAGAAGGAAAGAAGTGGGTTGAATTTCATACCTGTGGCTTAACAGTGTTCAGGGGAAAACAAGAACCAAAGAAAAATTAGTCAACTGACCAAACAAATAGAAACCCAAACTCACAAAAATAAAAACACTCTATATACCGAATAATAGCATTCAATGCTGACTGGCTTGTTAGATGTCAGAGACCTCTGTTCTGACTGATGAGCTGTATGACTTTGGACAGATTGTCAATCTCTCTGAGCCTCTGCTCCTCCATCAGAGGGACCATAATACCTACCTTACCAATAGAGATGTGGTGAGGAGAGAAGGGACCTATGACAGAATGCCTGGCCCGATTATCCAAAAATGATTGTTTGGTTCCGTCCCCTTTTTTCTTAGGGACTAACCAAGGCTGACAGCTAAGGGTGCAGCAGATAGTTTGCTGCAGTGTGTAAACCAATTCCAGTCTCACCTTTGCTATATCTGCTTCTGTACCCTTTTAGAGTGTGAATGAGGAAAGTTCTCTCCTTTTGAGGTACAGGTTTGGGTGGGGTTAGCTAGGAGAGGGACATGTCTGACTTTTTTTTCCTGCTCCCTTATGTTTTTGGCCATGTTTCCACCAGGCTGTGGCCTCGGGGCTCTGGTCAAACCAGAGTCATTGAGGCTGAGAGAGTAGGAGGTGAGAAGGCAAACTGCATGGGTTGCTCAGAGCTGGCATTCCCAAAATCTGAGCTGCCCCAGAAAGAGCACAGCCTTGGTTCAGGCAGCCTTCCTCTCTGTAGTAGGCAAGCTTCTCTACCCTTCCAGATTTCCTACACTTTCTCAGGGCAATACGTGGTCCATGGCTTTGGCACTGAAAGAAAGAAATTTTATTCCAAAGAGGAAGTACTCTGTTCTGGCTCTCAGTTTTTGTTTTGTCCTTAAACCTCAGGTTCTCTTTCCCAGGAGGGATTTAAATTGGCTTCCAGCAATAATTCCCATTTGTTACATGCCCCATGCTTTAAATTCACTAACTCATTCTCATAGCAATCCTGCAAAATACATGTGACTGGTCCCATTTTATAGATAAGGAATTTCAGGCTTAAACAGATATTAGGGCTCAGATATTAGGGCTCGTGCAAAATAGCATAATTGGAACCAAGATATATTCTATTTAGGACTGTGAAGCAGTTTGTCTTTCAGTCCTGTTTACCTGCTTTTCCACCCCGCTCACTATACTGCCACCCTGAGAAAGGCATCCTGGCCTGGGGCAAGTACTAGTTTAAAGGATTTATTCACCATGTTAATCCCTGAGATGTGATCTCTTTCTCATCCCTGGGACGTCATTAGAGAGAGTATGCCAGCTGGGAAAGGATGCGAAGGACCCCATAGCATCACGAGTACAGTGTGTCCTCATAAAACTGGTGCTCCAAAAACAGCTATATTTTACTGAGAGAATTAACCAAAAATTGAGGCTAGTTTTTACAACTAAATGAGTGGGTCTGCATTAATTATCTATATATCTTATTCTGAAGTGGTTCTCAGCTGTAAAACTCCAAAGGAAGCAAATAGAGTACAGTATGCAACGTTCTCTGAGGTGGTTGATCCAGTCTTCTCAAGTTTTAGAAGGTCTCATTGGGAACAGTTATGATCCTGAACTATATTATAGCATTATTCTTTAAAAGGCTTTTTTTAAGCCCTCAGAGCAGAACAAGCTGGCCTACCTCAGAGCACCAGAGCTAGATCAAAAGTGCATCAGCATTATTTTTCTAACAAAACAAAAACAAACATGAACAATATTTCCTCTAAAATTGAAAAATAAAATCAGCAAGGAGAAACAGGAAAAAGGAGGACAGTTTTGGATTTTGTAAGAATTGAACTTTCATTTAGAATTTGAATTTATTGTGAATTGAATTTAGTTAACTTTCATTCACATTTAAAGGCCTAGGCCCAGGTCTAGAAGAGTTACTGTAGCATTCCATGAAAGATTTTCCTTTGTTATTCACATTTCAGTTATGTGATTGGTGCACTAGAGTTATTTTTCCAATCTGAATGGATGTAGAAGCATGTATGGATATGCAGTGTGTGCAAAGCTGTTAGCATCACTCAGAAATAAGCTTGGATATCATCACAACCAGTATAAATCTTGCATGACAAAGGATTTGGGGCTTAAGGTAGCTTTTAAACTTCAAACAGTGTTCAATATGACATACTTTTATTACCTTAGAATGTATTTGTTGTTCTAGATGTTCAAATTCACCAACTTATTCTGAGATACAGAGTCAACTTTTATGGTGGTAATTAACTCTTCACTAGAAAACATAATTGACATCTGACACTCCATGGACTCCTCCACTCAGCTATTGCTGGGTTTAATCAGTGACTGACTGTCGAGTGACTTGACTCTGTTGCAAAGCAAGAAGCATAGGCTTTGGAGTCAGGTTCTGCTTTTATAAATTTTGGCTTTGGGAAAACCACTAGTAATCCTTAAAATTTAACGTGCCTAACAAATTACCTGAGGTTTTTGTTAAAATGTAGATTCTATTCTGTAAGTCTAGTTTGAAGCCTGAGGTTCTGCATATCTAACAAGGTTTCAGATAATGCTGATGTTGACAGTCCCACTTTGAGTGTCAGAAAACTATTTGAACCTTAGTTTTCTCATCTGGAAAAAAGGGGATGAAAATAACTACTTGGGAAAATTGTTCGGAACATTAAATGAATCAGTGAGGTGAAGCATCTGACACATAAGAAGATTACCACAAATATAAAAGTCCTACTCCTCTTTTTCCCCTGTTTTGTTCCTATTTAGCTCAAAAGCTTGTTCAACTCCCAAGTTTCCTCAGCTTCAGCTTTTTTAAAAATTTTTATTTATTTATGATAGTCAGAGAGAGAGAGGGGCAGAGACATAGAGGGAGGAGCAGGCTCCATGCCCTGGGAGCCCGACGTGGGATTTGATCCTGGGTCTCTAGGATCACACCCTGGGCCAAAGGCAGGCGCCAAATCGCTGCGCCACCCAGGGATCCCCTCAGCTTCAGCTTTTACTGGATTTACCTTCGTACTTATGTGGTATACTTAGGTTAATGGCAGAAAGGCACATGTGAATAATGAAGAGCCCACCCCTGTCCTCATTCAACATTACATGGAGAATCTTATGCCCAATGTGAATACTCAAATTGAATTGAAAGGCAACTTGTTCAAAATGGTTCTAAACCTTTGCTTAACCATTAGCAAAACATGATTATTTGGGATCACAAAACAATACCCAATTATATTCTTAGAAGACATACTTCTAAGATAAAATGTTTCAAAATGGTTAGAAATAAAAGAATGGGCAAAAATATAGCAGGCAACTCAAATATAAGCAAAATGAGGATTCTGATCTTAATATCAGACAAGCTAGAATTTAATTCATAAACCCTTCCATAAAGTAGAACGGGAAGGAATACTTCTCAACCCATCATCTGAGGCCAACTTTACCCTGATACCAAAACCAAAGACATCAGAAGAATAGAAAACTATAGGCCTTAATGCCTGTCACCTAGTTACTTAAAAAAAGAAAAGAAAAAGAAAACTATAGGCCAATCTCTTATGAATGTAGCTGCAAAAAATCACTCTTTACAAAATACTGGCAAATTCTATCAACATATCAGAGTTATACTTACCAAATGTCATTTATCCCATGAACGCAAAAATAGTTTAACATTGAAAAATCAATTGACGTAATATGCCATGTTTTAAAATTACATGATCATTTCAATAGATGCAGAAAAGTATTTGATAAAGTCAGGTTCCTCTCAGAATAAAAATACTTAAACTTCAAATAGAAGGGAAATTACTTAACCTTATTAAGAGCATCTGTAGGAACTTAAGAGCTAATATACTTAATGGTGAAGGTTTGAGTGTTTTCCCCTCTAAGATCAAGGATAAGACAAAGATGTCATTTTTGCTACTCTGTTCAATAGTCTACTTGAGATTCTTGCTAGGGGTAATGTCTTAGTCCATTCAGGCTATAATTACAGAATACTGTAAACTAGGTGGCTTATAAACAACAAATTTATTTCTCATTGTTAGGGAGGCTAAGTCCAAGGTCATGCTGCCACCCGACAGTCTGTGTCTGTGAAGGTGTCACACTCCCTGGTAGATAGTTTTTTTTGTTTGTTTGTTTTTGTTTTTGTTTTTGCTTTCTTGTCACATGGCAGAAGGAGCAAGGGACTCTCCCAGGCCTCTGTTACAGAGGCACTAATCTAAATCATGAGGGATTCACCTTCATGACCTAATCACCTCCCAAATATTCCACCTAATATCATGACACTTTCAATGCAAACTGTAGCAAAATTCCAAAAATTGGCAAGCTGATCCTAAAATTCATGTGGAAATGCAAGGAATCTAAAATAGCCAAAACAATCTTGAAAAGAACAACACAACTGTAGGACTCACTTGCAGTTTCAAAACTATAGCAATCAAGATGGTATGGCACTATCATGAAGATTATTGGAATGGAATTTAGTTAGAGTCCAGAAGCAACTTTTATGGTTAGTTGACTTTTGATAAAAGACCAAGACAATTTGATGGGGGAAAATAATAGTCTTTCAACAAGAGGTGTTAGGGAAATTACCCCTATTCATGCAAAAGCATGAATTTGGAATATTATAGGAATAGTGGAAATTTTCTTGATATAATAAACTAAGCTCAAATATCAGCATCATGCATTTTAGCTTTCTGCTAAAATTTGGAACAAGTGTCTGTCACTACCACTGTATTATACAATGTGCTGAAAGTATTAGTCAATACAAGTAGGAAGCAAAAAAATTATAGAGACATACAAATTATAAAGGAGGAGATAAAACTACCATTTATAGAGATGATATGATAGTATACTTTGAAATTGTGAGAAAATCCATTGAAAAGCTTTGTCAAGCAATAAGAGAATTCAAAGATAGTTATGTACAAAATTAATACAGGGAATCGGTAGCAATCTATCTATATCAATGTCAATACATATCAACCAGTTAGAAGATAAGACCTCACTTGGAATAGCGATCAAAAAGATAAAATACCTTCAAATTCAGCAAGACACACATGAAATTTTAAAGACAAGAAAATTTAAAGACTTTTGAAAAATACAGAAGATTTGAACAAATGCAGACACTCTGCGTGGTCTTAGAAAATATTTTCATAAAATTGACAGTTTTCCTCAGGTTAAATTATACATTTTACATGATCCCAATAAAAATGCCAGTGTTTCTTCCCCCCCATCCTACCCCTCACCCCAAAGTGACAAGTTTTATTTTAAAGTCCATATGACAAATTAAACAAATGAGAACAGCCAGGACATTCTGATAGGGAAGAGTGATGGGGAAGGGCTATCCCTATCAGATACTAAAGCATAAAGCAACAAGTTTAAAAGTATGATAATGGCGTTTGAAAGAGGCAGATGTACCAATAGAACAGAATAGCATGCCCAGAAATTAACTCATATATGTACAGGAATTTAGTAGATGATAAGGTGATTATCTCAAATCAATGGGGGAAAAATCATTATGAAAAGTGTTGGGGGGATCCCTGGGTGGCGCAGCGGTTTGGTGCCTTCCTTTGGCCCAGGGCGCGATCCTGGAGACCCGGGATCGAATCCCACGTCGGGCTCCCGGTGCATGGAGCCTGCTTCTCCTCCCTCTGCCTCTCTCTCTCTCTCTCTGTGACTATCATAAATAAAATAAAATTCTTTATAAAAAAAAAAGTGTTGGGACAACAAGAACCTTCTAGAAAAATACAAAGTTGGATCTATACTAAATCACAAGTGAATCAAAGATTTAGATGTTAAAATTAAAGCCAAATAAATGCAAATAAAACATGAAGAAATTATAAATTTGGGGTGGAGAATGCCTTTCTAATTATGACTAGAAATCTAGCATGTGGCTCCCTCTGGGTCCTTGGGATGTCTTTGGGTGTGTCCCTGAGTGGGCAACAGGACTGGCCTGGACTGCCGCTGAGTGGGTCTAGGACTGAGTCACAGGGCTGCTTTAGGGACCACATCTGTGACTGAGGTCTACAGACCTGTCTGTGGGCACAGATGGTTGTACCTCCTGCTGGGTGCATAGGCTGACAGGACTGCCCCTGGACAGGAGCTGAGTAGGACTGGAGTCAGATCATAGGGCTGCTTCAAGATTGGTTCACAGACCTGAGGCTGGCAGGCCTACTTCCCAGGGCAATAATCCGTACATGTTAATTTTCTCAGAGTTTCCTTCATGACCCAGTATCTCTTTCATTCCAAATGCTCTGTGTGGGCAAAGCCAGTGCAACTGGAGATATAGTGAAAGAGAGTGGAAGTAGATGAGACTATAGAGGTGAGAGAGGATGGATCACAAGAAGCATATGTCAGCAGATTCTGAAGAGTTGGCCTTTACAACATAGGAGTCTCCTGAGCTCCCTTCCACACACACCCCAAATGTGCAATATACACTTGGAGACACCTGTGAAAGAGATCTGGAAACTAGCTGAACGACTCCTACACATCCAACAAATGAGAAAATACCTGCATCTAAATGAGTAGGAAAGGCTGAGACACACTCTTGATACAGTATAAACTCCACCTCAACACAGTGCTGTATAATTGGCATGGAACTCCAACTCCTACCTTCTCCCTGTGGAGCAAGGGGTCTGAACCCCACACTATCACCCCAACTAGAGGTTCCTCCCATTAGAGGAACAGACTCCTAAAACACCTATATCTGAAAGCCAACAAGGCTTGTGTCCATGAGACTCTAAGACTACAGCAAATAAAGAAGCAATTAAAAAAAAAAGATTTATTTACTTGAGAGAGAGAGCGTGTGCTCATGGTGGGGAGAGGCAGAGGGAGAGGGAGAGGGAGAGGGAAATCCAAGCAGGCTCGGCTGAGTACAGAGCTGACATGGGGCTCGATCTCATGACCCTGAGATCATGACCTGAGCCTAAACTGATTCGGATGCCCAACCAACTACTTAGGTGCCCCAACAAGCAATTCTTAATGAGCACACAAGCACTGGCTGTGACTATCCCCTTAGGGCTCTGTGTAGAGAAAGCAGGCATAATTGCTCATATCCCACTCTTCCCCCTGAAAGAGGTTTATCTGCATAATTTAAAAGCTGACACCAGAGGACGAGGTTTCTAATTTAGCAGGCACTAGGGACTGGCTGTAATCCTCCCTAGGCACTGGGGAAGCCAGAACTCATCTCCCTCACCTCCTCCCTCTAGCCCACCCCATGATCAGGGTCTTCCTGGAAGGAGCTTATACACACACCTGCATCCCAGCTTTTGTGGTTGTCCCCTGAGCGACAGTCCCTGGATTACCTGACACGGACAAAGGGGCTTCCTTTCAAGAGTTCCACAGGGGAGCAAAGAAGCAATTTTAAACTGGCTGTCCCTCAGGCCTCCGGGCAGAGAAAGCAGGTACAATTGCCCACCATGCAATCTTTTCATGAAAGAAGTTTACTTACATACTTTAAAAGATGCTGCCTGAGGTTTATGGTTCTAATTTAGTAGGTATCAGGGAATGTTTGTAATCTTCCTAAGACCTGGGAAGCTGGTAGACACCTCTCATGCCTTCTCCCTTCATCTCACACCAAAAATAACACCCAGTTGCCAGTATCTTCTTGAAAGGAGCTTATACACACATCTGGTGCTTCAGCTTTTTTTTTTTTTTTAATTTTTTTTTTAAAATTTTTTTATTTATTTATGATAGGCACACAGTGAGAGAGAGAGAGAGGCAGAGGCATAGGCAGAGGGAGAAGCAGGCTCCATGCACTGGGAGCCTGATGTGGGATTTGATCCCGAGTCTCCAGGATCGCGCCCTGGGCCAAAGGCAGGCGCCAAACCGCTGCGCCACCCAGGGATCCCTGCTTCAGCTTTTTTAACAGTCACCCAAGGGTCAGGTCCCCAGATTGCTTGACTCTAATAGTCAATGAAGCTTGCATTCAGGAGTCTTACAGGATTGTAGCAAAGATGCAGGAGCAGGTGCAGGAGCACCCTCCCTGTAGCTATACACCAAGGTACAGCACAGAAGGAGCAGGCAAAAATGCTCATTTTCGTTTCTCCCTGGAGGGGCCTAACGACATACTTTCTTAGCTGCTGCCTGAAGTTCCAGCTTCTAATCAAACTACGTCTGGGCACTGACTGTGATCTTACCCTTTGGGACACAGACAGGTTTTGGCACACCCTCAACTACTATAAGCCACTTAAAATAAAAATTCTGCTTGGACAATAACCAAGGTTAGAAACAACCAAGAGCTGGACCTTGGGCTTGAACCAAGGGTTCAAGGATAAGGATCATTTCCTACATGAGACCACTTCATCAGGACTGGGAGAGGTGATCATTTTATATAATATGCAGAAACCGACACAGAAAGTCAAGGAAAATGAAGAAGCAGATGAATGTGTTTCAAACAAAAGAACAAGATAAATATCCAGAAACATGTCTTAATGGGGTGGAGATAAATCGTTCTCCTGATGGAGAGCTCAAAATAATGGTCTTAAAAATACTCATGGGGAGGCCAGGAGAACAATGCACCAACAAAGTGGGAATCTCAACAAAGAGACAGAAAATATTAAGTACAGAGGGCAGCCCTGGTGGCTTAGTGGTTTAGTGCCGCCTTCAGTCCAGGGTGTGATCCTAGAGACCCGGGATCAAGTCCCATGTCGGGCTCCCTGCATGGAGCCTGCTCCTCCCTCTGCCTGTGTCTCTGCCTCTCTCTTTCTCTCTTTCTGTGTGTCTTACATGAATAAATAAATAAAATCTTAAAAAAAAAGTACAAACAGAAATCATGGAGCTATGTAATATAAGTAACCTGAGAAATTCGTTAGAAATGTACAGCAGTAAACTAGATTAAGTGGAAAAATGAACCAGTAAGCTCAAAGATAGGACAGTGGAATTCATTCAGTCAGAGGAATAAAAAGGAAGAAAGATGAGAAAGAATGAAGATGGCATAAGGGATTATGGAACACTATCAAAGGTACCAATGTTATGTATCGTAGAAGGGATGGAGAAAGGATCAGAAAGCTTATTCAGAGATAAATGACTAAGGGGCTCCTGGGTGGTTCAGTCGGCTAAGAGTCTGCCTTTGGCTCAGGTCATGATCTCAGGGTCCTGGGATCAAGTGCTGTGTGGGGTTGCCTACTCAGTGGGGGGTCTGCTTCTTCCTCTCCTACTGCCCCTCCCCCATGCTTATGTGTTTTCTCTCTCTCTCAAATAAATATATAAAATCTTTTTTAAAAAGGGAGGGGGGAAATGGTCTAAATAAAATAATGGCTGAAAAATAAATAAAAATAAAAAATAAAATAAAAAAAATAAAATAAAATAATATAATATAAAATAAAATAAAAAATAAAAAAATTAAAAAATTAAAAATAAAATAAAATAAAATAAAATAATATAAAATAAAATAATGGCTGAAAACTTCCCTAACCTGGAGAAAGAAAAAGAAAGACATTTAGATTCGAGAAGTCCAGAAAGTTCCAAATATTAAGTGTGTAGTTCCATGGTGCTAAATACATTCATAATGGTGTACAACCATCACCAACCATCCATCTCCAGCTATAATTATTTTCATCTTGTGACACCGAAACTCTATACCCACTAAACAGTTACTCTTCATCCTTTCTCTTCCCAGCCCCTGACAACCACCATTCTACTTTCTGTCTCTATGATTTTGACTACTCTAAGTACCTCATGTAAGTAGAATTGTGTAGTATTTGTCTTTTTGTGACTGGCATATTTCACTTAGAATAATGTCCTCAAAGTTCATCCATGTTGTAGCATATACCAGCATTTCCTTCTTTTCAAGGTTGAATAATATTCCATTTTATGTATATATCACATTTTACTTACCCATCTGTCATGGGTTGCTTCCACATTTTAGCTATTGTGAATAATGCTACTATGAACATGAATATGCAAATATCTCTGAGGCCCTGTTTTCAATTCCTTTGGGTATATGCCCAGAAATGGAATTGCTGGATCATGTAATTTTATTTTTTAATTGTTTGAGGAACTTCCATACTATGTTTCATAGTGAGAGTACCATTTTACATTCCCAACAAGTGCAAAAGGTTACTGACTTTCCATATCCTTGCCAACACTTGATCTTTTCTGTTTTGTTTTGTTTTGTTTTGTTTTGTTTTGTTTTGTTTTGTTTGATAGTAGCCATCCTACTGGGAGTGAAGTAGTATCTCAGTGTAGTTTGATTTGCATGTCCCTAATAATTCGTCTTGTTGACTATCTTTTCATTTATTTATTGGCAGTTTGCTTATAGTCTTTGGTGAAATGTCTATTTGAGTCCTTTGCTTATTTTTGAACTGGGTTGTTTGTATTTTTGTTGTTGAATTTTAGGAGTTTTCTATGTATTTTGCACATTATCAGAATATTCAAGGTGCCCTTGGGCACCTTGGTGGCTCAGTTGGTTAAGTGTCCAACTGTTGATTTTGACTCAGGTTGTGATTTCAGGGTCATAAGATTGAGCCCATAAATGGATTGTTCTTCCTACCTCTTCCTTTCCTCCTCCCCACATCACTCGTATGTGTGTGTGTGTGTGCGTGCGTGCATGTGTGTGTGTGTGTGTGTGCAAATATTTCCCCCATTCTGTGGATTACCTTTTTACTCTGTTGATACTGTCTCTGATGGACAAAATTTTAAAATTTACATACCATATGACTTCACTCACATGAGGAATCTACAAAAACCCCACACATGAATAAACAAAAAAGCAGAATCAGACTTATAAATGCAGAGAATAAACTGATAGTTACCAGAGATGAGAGTGGGAGGTAGGGCAAATGGGTGAAGGAGAGTGGGAGATACAGGCTTCCAGAAATGGAATGAATAAGTCACAGGAATAAAAGGCACAGCATAAGGAATATAGTCAGTGATACTGTAATAATGATATATGGGGACAGATGGTAGCTACACTTGTAAGGAACACAGCAGAATATATAAACTTGTCAAATCACTAAGTTGTACACCTGAAACTAACAGTTATTTTTTATCCTTTTCATTTTATGGAGTCTGTGGTAATGTTATATCTTTCTTTTTGGTAATTAGGAATTGGTATGCTGTCTCTTTTTTCCTTATTAGTGTAACTAGTGGTTTGTCAAATTTATTGAACTTCCCAAAGAACCAGCTTTTGGCTTGGTTGATTTTATCTATTAGTTCTATTTTTTATTGGTTTGATTTCTGCTTTGATCTTAATTATTTAATTACTTCTGATTGTTTAATTTGCTCTTATTTTCTCTTTTCTTATCATGGAAGCTGAGGTCATTGACTTGTGAACCCTCTTTTTTCTAGAATAAACATTTAATGCTACAAATTTTCCCCAAAATACCGTGTTAGCAGTATCTCACAAATTCCTTTATGTTCGGCTTTAACTTTCATTTAGTTCAAAATACTTTGTTTACTTAATTGATTTTTTGCTTTGACTCTTGGGTTATTTATAAGTGGTTTTTAGTTTTAAAATATTTTCTTATAAAGATTATTTATTTATTTATTCAAGAGAGAAAAGGAGAAAGAGAGAGAGAGACAGACAGACAGAGACACAGGCAGAGGGAGAAGCAGGCTCCATGCAGGGAGCCTGACATGGGACTCGATCCCGGGTCTCCAGGATCACGCCCTGGGCTGAAGGCGGCACTAAACCATGAGCCACCCGGGCTGCCGTAGTTCTCAGATATTTGAGGATTTTCCAAATAACTTTCTGTTACTGATTTCTGTTCGGATTCCATGTGCTCACAAAACAATTTCTTATTATTTAAAATATACTGAGACTAGTTTCATGGCCCCAAACATGGTCTTTCTTGGTAAATGTGTGTATAATTTAGTATAGTGTGTATTTTGCTGTCTTGGGGTAGGTGCTGTATGAATGTCAGTCAGTTCAATTTAGTTGACAGTGTTGTTCAAATCTTCTATAGCTTTACTGATTTTCTTTCTGTCTTTTTTTTTTTTTTTCAATCATTGAGAGATGGGTACTGAATTATCTGGCCATAATTGTGTATTTGTCTCTTTCTCTTTGAAATTCTGTCAGTTTTTGCTTAACATATTTTATTTTATTTTATTTTTTTAGATTTACTGTGAGTTAAACAAACTGTTTTATTTTTATTTCAGAAATAGCACACATCTAGAATCTTAAAATTTTTGAAGTGTAAAGCATAGTAGTGTTAAACATATGCACTAGAATTTTTCACCCTGAACCACCTCCAACAGAACTCCAATGATTCCTCAACACCTGATATGTGGGTCATCCCTTCCAGGCTCAGAGCCTCAGGAGCCAACCAGAGTTGTACCACTGGTCAGATATCATCTGGACCTTTGCAAGAGCTCCCAGGGTTGTTGATATAATTGAGTTGAGTAGAGATACAGATAGTATGTTAATGTTTACAAGTTATGTTCTCTTCTTGCCTCATGTAGGAAGCAAATAACAGCAGGACAATTAGGCAGAAGTTAGAGCATATGCATATTCCAAGCAAAAATTTAAAAATAAGCCATCTACTCCCACGTCATACAAAACAAGCCTTAATAATCTACATATTTATCCGACTTTTCACTAAGTCACTTGATAGATTATAAAGTCAGGAATTGATCATGATATGGGCAGCCCTAGTGGCTCAGCAGTTTAGTGCCGCTTTCAGCCCTGGGCGTAATCCTGGAGACCCGGGATCGAGTCCCACGTCGGGCTCCCTGCATGGAGCCTGTTTCTCCCTCTGCCTGTGTCTCTGCCCCTCTCTCTTTCTGTATCTCATGAATAAATAAAATCTTAAAAAAAAATAAAGTCAGGAATTTCCATTTTTATAGATTATTAAATTTCAGTTTCTCTTTTTATTTTTATTTATTATTTTTTAAAGCTCTGTTCTTAAGTATGTTTAGATTGCTTTGCCCTCTTGAAAAACTGTCATCTTTATCATTAGCAAATGTCCTTCTTTATCTATGACAATATTCTTTACTTTGAAATCTGCTTTTTTTTTTTTAGTATTAACATAGACATTCCAACTTTCTTTTGACTTCCATCAGTGTGGTCAGTCTGTTTCCATCTGCAATGGTTAATTTTTTGTGTCAACTTGACTAGGCTATGGTGCCTGGTTGTTTAACAAAACGTTAGTTTTTTTTTTTTTTAACGTTAGTTTAGATGTTGCTGTGAAGGTATGTTGTGGATATGATTGACATTTATAACCAGTTGACTTTAAAATATTTTTAAAGTTTGTTTGTTTGTTTGTTTTTAAGTTATCTCTGTGCCCAGCATGGGGCCTGAACTCATGACCCTGAGATCAAGAGTCACATGCTCTTCCAACTGAGCCAGCCAAGCACCCCTCCAATCAATTGACATTTTTTTTCAATTGACTTTAAGTAAAGATTACTCTCCATAGTTGTTTTTTTTTGGGGGGGGGGTGGGGGCTCAGCTAATCAGTTGAAGATATTAACTGAAGTTTCCTAGAGAAGAAGAATTCTACCACAAGACTGAAACAGAAATGCTGAGTTTCTATCCTGATGGCCTATTCTATGACTTTCCAACCCAAGACTGCAACATCAACTCTTACTTGAATTTCCAGCCTGCTGGTCTGCTCTATGGTTTCTAGACTTGCCATCCTCCATATATATATGTGAGCCAGTTCCCTAAAATAAATATCTTTGCCTCTGTCTTTCTCTGTTTCTTTCTGTCTCTCTCTCTTTGGGTGACCTCTCTCTATCTAAATAGAAAAAGAGGGAAAATAGAACAAAGAACAAATGGGAGAAATAGAAAATAAATAGCCAACTGATAAACCTAAGCCCAACCATACCAATCTTAACATTAAATGTAAATATTCTTTAAAAACAATTAAAATATAGATATTGCCAAATTGCATAAAAGTCAAGACTCAATTATATGTTGCTTCATGTAATGTACCTAAAATATAAAGACACAAATAGCTTAAAAGTAAAAGTATGTTATATCAGTCTGGGCTCTTTAGAAAAAAATGTAACCAATAAGATCTCTCTCTCTCTCTCAAGATTATACTTTATTTAGAGAGAGAGCTAATAAGAGAGAGCATGAGCAGAGTGAGGGGCAGAAGGAGAAGCAGATTCCCCACTGAGCAAGGAGCCTGAAATGGGGCTTGATCCCAGGACCCCCAGGATCATGACCTGAGCCTAAGGTAGACACTTAACTGACTACGCCACCTAAGCGCTGGTCTTTGTCTCTCCATCAGACTTTGAAATGAATGTTTCTACTGTATTACCTAATTTCCTTTATTAATATCCTTTATTAATTTAAGGTTTTAAATGTATAACAAATGTACTCTTTTGTTAAATGATTTTTAAAAAATATGTTGAGATAATAACATAGTGTTCTGCTTTGCATCTATGTTTTGAGTAAAGTTAGTATTGTTTTCTTTTTGTGCAGTACTTTATTCTGCATTGGTGTAATAATTATCCTGGCTTCTTAGGAAGAGGTGGGACCCTTTATCCTTTTACATGCTCTATAAGTACTTCTGGGTTCAGTGCCTTGTTTTAGTAGCAAATATTTTTACTGTTTTTATATGGTTATTTTGCTAACTTTTCAAAAAAAATGAAAACATTTATTATATCTTTCTTTTAAACCTCTTTATTGAGATATAATTCTGATGCCATAATATTCACCAATTTGAAGAATACAGTGTAATAGTTTTTTAAAAAATATTTTATTTATTTATTCATGAGAGAGAGAGAGAGAGAGAGAGAGAGGCAGGCAGAGACACAGGCAGAGAGATAAGCAGGCTCCATGCAGGGAGCCCAATGTGGGACTCGATCCCAGGACCCCAGGATCACACCCTGGCCCAAAGGCAGGTGCTAAACCGCTGAGCCACCCAGGGATCCCTGAAGAATACAATGTAATAGTTTTAGTATATTCAGAGTTGTACAGTGCAGCAGGTTGAATGGTATCCCCCGAAAGACAGATCCACCCAGAACCTCAGAATGTGATCTTATTTGGAGTCAGTGCCTTGGAAATGTAACTAAGGTATAGATCTCAAGATGAGATCACCCTGGGTTAGGAAGGGCCCTAAATCTGATGATGAGGGTCCTTATGAAACAGAAAGGAAAAGACCTAGGGAATTATGGGGCCAGTCATGTGATGATGGGAGTAGAGATTGGAGTGATGCATCTGCAAGCCAAGGAATGTCAAGGAAGGACAGAGCCACCAGAAAGTTGAAGAGAAGCTTGGAACAAAGTGTCCTTTAGATTTCAGAATGTACTAATGCTGCTGAAACCTTGATCTCAGACTTCTGGACTCCAGATCTATTAGAGAATTCACTTCTATTGTTTTAAGCCACCACATTTGTGGTAATTTGTTTTGGCAGCCCCTGGAAACTAATACAGATTTTGGCACTGGGAAGTGGAGTACTGCCATAACAAATACCTAAAACTATGGGGTTGGCTTTGGAATTGAGTAATTAGTAGAAGGTGAAAGAATTTTGAGGTGCATGATAGATTGCAGAGATGTGAATGTTAAAGGTGATTCCATTGAGAGTTCAGAAGTAAAGATCATGGTAGAGAAAGCTTCTTTCATCTTAAGAGTACATATATCACCATGAACAGAATGTTAGTAGAAATATGAATGTTAAGGTTCTTCTGGTGACATCTCAGAAGAAAATGAGGAACATGTTACGGGAAACTGGAAGAAAAGCAGTCCTTATCATAAAGTGGCAGAAAATTTGGCTGAATTGTGTTCTACTCTTGGGTTGAAGTCAGAACTTCTAAGGAATGAATGTAGACATTTAATTAAGGAGATTTTAGCAAAGGAAGGTTTCTCCTTGTTTCTCCTTGCTGCTTGTAGTAAAATGTGAGAGAAATAAAATAAACTGAAGAAGGATTTGCTAAATAAAGTGGAACCAGCGTTTGATGATTTGAAATGTTCTTGCCCTATCTAAATCGCAAAGGATGCTAAAATTAGGAAGTTTATTATTGGGAAAACATGCTCTGGAGAAAAGTCCAAGGGTATGGCTGGGCAACATTTTGTTGAAGACAGTGAGTGTGATTCATGTAAACCATCAGCTATCCCAGCAGAAATTAGTAGAGATGAGGTTATCCAGGAGGGATCTGTAGAGACCTACTTATCTAATGATGTGAATCTTATAACATACACAGGAGGCCCACAAGGCTTTTGAGATTGCTGTCCTAGCAAAGCGTCTGCTATGGGTCCACAGGTTTGAAAAGGCTGAGTTGTGGGTTTAGATATACTCAATTATTGATTTGAAGTCATCTTTTTCAATGTAGTATTTTCAGCTATACATTTCCCTCTGAGCACTGCCTTAGCTGCATCTCATAAATGTTGGTACATTGTCTTTTTACATTTTTCATTCATCTCAAGGTATTTTCTAATTTCCCTTGTGATAGCCTCTTTGGTTTTTTGGTTATTTTGGAGTTTGTTATTTAATTTCCATAATATCAGTTTCCCAAATGTCCTTGTGTGTTGATTTCTAATTTAATGCCATTGTGGTCAGAGAACATACTCTGGATAATTTAAAATTTTGAGGCTTGTTTTGTGACATACATATGTTTTACTCTAGAGGATATCTTATGTGCCCTGGGGGGAATGTGCATTCTGCTATCATTGGGAGGGATGTTCTATAAATGTCTGTTATGTGTAGTTCGCTTATACTGTTGTTTGAGTCATCTATTTTCTTATTGATCTTCTGACTAGTTGTACAAATCCTGCCTGTCTTTATTACCTGTGGCCTTAGGTTACACTAGATAGCTTATACTGAAAATGTGATTTATGGTGTGTGCCTTGGGCCAGTGGTATCAGTTGACATCTGAAAGAGCTAAAGACCAAGTAACTAAGGTCAGCCACATTACCTTTGCTGATTTCAATCTCTATCTATTAGCTTTAACAAACTGTAATCATGAGTGTAAAAGTCTACAATTAAGTTCCAATGAACATGAACAAATTACTAAACACACAAGAAAACCAGTCATTGCGAATGAGGGTCAGCAGTAACAACAAAATGTGAAGTCAGACCAACATATATGGAAATCATTAAATGTAGACTATAAAAAAAGAAGAATGTTTAATACCTTTAAATAAATGAAAGGGGAATTTAAAAATACTCATAAGGAGACTATCAAGAAATGACCAGATGTATTTAAAGAGGAATCAAAGTATATTTCTTCTTTAAATAAGAAGATGCAATTTAAATAGAACATAAAATGTAAATGTTAAAAAGATTTGATAAAAACATGAAGATTACTTAACTGGAGGAAATACCTAAAGGAATTACTCAGAAAACTGCAAAGAGAGAAGAGATTGGCAATATGAATGAGAAGTTAAGATGAAAAGAATGAATAAATATGACATGCATCTAATTGGAGTTCCAAAAAAAGAAAATAAAGAAAATGAAAGAGAAGCTATATTAATGAGAATGGTTAAGAATTTTCCAGAATCAATTTTAGGTTTAGATTTATAGATTCAGGAATTATAACTAGTCCTAAGCAGAATAAGTAAAATGAAGTCTATATCT
The DNA here is from genome assembly GCF_018345385.1 of Vulpes lagopus. NCBI lineage: Eukaryota > Metazoa > Chordata > Mammalia > Carnivora > Canidae > Vulpes > Vulpes lagopus. Next base: position 108,773,859 of record NC_054828.1, read on the forward strand.
AGACATAGACATATTCTAATGAAACTGACAACTTCAGCCACAAAGTGAAGATCTTAAAAATAGCCAGAAATAGACTTCCAGGGAATATGATGAAGTAGGAGGATCTTAAGCTGACTTCTTTCACAGATACACCTTGCTGACACAGACATCAATGTAAATAACTCCCAAAACATGGTAGAACAGACTTTCTGCAGCTAGTTATAGAGAAGAGGCCACATCTAAAATGGTAGGAAGGATCAAGATGTGGTCAGGCACTAAACTGACTCATGACACTGTCTGCCAAAGGGAGGGCCACTACAAGCATGGAGAGGGAAGAGGAGCAGATCCCATACCAGGCACCAGGCTTTGGGCACCTATGTGGGGAAGGTGAATCCCCATAATATTTGGCTTTAAAACCAGAGGGGCTTAACCTCATGAGTATTATTTTTTAAAATATTTTATTTTTAAGTAATCCCTACACCCAATGTGGGGCTTGAACTGGCAATCCTGAGAGCAAGAGTCACATGCACCATTTACTGAGCCAGCCAGGCACCCCACTTCAATGAATTTTTACAGTCAGCTGGGCTTGTAAAACCTGGAATTTAAAAATCAGCTATTCAGCTCTGAGAGAGCTGGAGGATAATAGGAAACTGAGTTCCCTACCCTTCAAGGGACAACATAACAAACAGCCCCACTGAGATACAACATAAAAGCAGTGGTTTGAAAAATGCCTAGGGTATATGGGAGGGAGCTTTGTTTACTAATCTCAGAGCATGTGTTGGTGGGGCAGGGATCTTTAGCAGACTTCTTAAAGAACAAAAGAGCTGGAAGTGCCATTTTCTTCCCCAACCCCACAGATACATGGACATGTGTGGGAACCAGTGTAAACACTCTCTATCTAGCTCGCTAACACTGCATGTCCCACCCATGTTCTCTTGTGAACCTGCTACATCCAACCTGCCCTTGACAGGAGTTCCGCAAAGCTTCAACAGGTCCCCTACCACAGCAGAGAGGTCATACCTTATGTGTTCCACCTCAGTGTTTTCTTGTGGACTCATCCATCCAACCCCCATCCAGTAGTTCACTGAAAGCAATGCCACAGTACGGCATTGTGCTAGCAGCCCTGACAGTGATCAGCATGACTCCATGCTGCCCGGAAGCATGACTTTTTCTTCCTCAACTTAACTCCTGGCCTGGGAAGAAGGGATGACAACCACATACATGAATGGGCTGGGGAAGATGTCTGGTCTGACTGTAGACCCTACCCACCAATGAAAGCCTCTCAGGAACAACATAGGGAGAGTGCCCGGCAGTTCAGTGTGGCTACAGCTCTGACAAACACCTGGTTTGACCCAACTCAAGCCCAGGGTAGCCCCATACTAGCCCATTAACATCACAGGAACCAAACCCTGCCTACAAAAGGCAAAGAGAGCATTGCAGATGACTGAACCAAAGGCAAATGTGCTCAGCTACAACAGTAGGGCACATGCAGCACACATAGGGAATGCTCCTGAAGCACCAGGTTCTGGTGAACAGGGAATGTTGCACTGCAGGGCACCATAATCCACTATCTTCAAGAGCAGGAGACTTAGCTGACTTTCCTAACACATAGAAACAGACAGTTCGACAAAAAATATGTCCCAAATAAAGGAACAGGACAAAAATCACAGCAGAAGAGCTAAATGAATTGGAGATAAGCAATATGTTTGTTAGAGAATTTAAAATAATAGGTCATAAAGATAGTCTCTGAACTTGAGAAAAGATTGGAGATTCTCAGTGAAACCCTCCACAAAGGGATAGAAAACATAAAAAAGAACCAATCAGACATGAAGAACTTGATAACTGAAATTAAAAATATACTAGATGGAATAAATAGTAGATTAAAAGAGAATGGATTAGTGACCTGGAGAAAAGAGTAATGAAAAGTAATCAAGTGAGCAAGAGAGAGAAAAAATAATAATAAATGAAAATCAACTAAAGGAACTCAGCAACATAATTAAGCATAATAACATTTGCATTGTAGGTATCCTAGGAGATGAGAGAGGTGAGAGAAAAGGGGACAGGAAATGTATTTGAAGAAATAGTGCCTGAAAACTTGCACAATAATAGAACTGATAATGAAAAGATAGGAGGTACTATAATGTTTTCTTATCTTTCATAACCAGAGGTCAAAGATATATTAAAATCTAACACAAGTCAAGTACTCATTAAAAGCATATGTAATAGGTAACTATTGCTGTTATCTAATGTTATCCCAGATAATATATTACCATACAACTTAGAGATTTAAAGAAACATTTATAATTTTATTTTTATTTTTTTAAAGATTTTATTTATTTATTCATAGAGACACAGCTAGAGAGAGAGGCAGAGACACAGGCAGAGGGAGAAGCAGGCACCATGCAGGGAGCCGGATGTGGGACTCGATCCGGGGTCTCCAGGATCACGCCCTGGGCTGCAGGTGGTGCTAAACCTCTGTGCCACCAGGGCTGCCCCATTTATAATTTTATAACATGAATCTATGCATTGATTGGATGATTCTGCTGATCTGGGATAAGTTCTGCATGTATCTCTGGTCAGTTAGCTGGTTAATTGGAGGTTTGCTGGTCTATAGTGGCTTTGCCTGGAATGCTTTATGTGCCTGTTATATTCCTCTGGCAGGCTAGCCTCCTTATGTTCCTGTGGCAAATAAATAGAAATGAGAGAGTGCAGAAACATACATGTATTTTTTTCATGCTTCTACTTGCATCAAGTCTGCTAATATTTTATTGGCTAAAGAAAGTCACATGGCCATGCCCAGTTTCAAGAGGATTAGAAATAGACCCCACCTATTATGTAGAAGAGACTGTGAAGTCCCACGGCAAAGGGGATGGCTGCAGAGGGAGTTGAACAATTGGTGCCATGAATTCAATCAGTCTAACATAGCATAAAAGAAAATTCTAGAAGAAATAAACTCTTTTAAAATTTAGTGTTGGAAAAGAGAAGGGGATAGATAGAACGTGAGAGGAAGTAGAAGTGAGGAATGGTAAAAATGTTATTTAAGAACCAGTAAGGCATGGGCACCCACCAATCACAATGGACATTGAACATTATAGAAGTAGGATCCTGAGGGTCATCTGCTATGCCAGAGATTGGTTATTTTGTTGCATGAGGAGGCTTAGGAGTTCCAGAAGAGTGGCAAGGAGGACATTTTGATTTTTGTTTTGTTTTATTTTTTGGAAAGTTATTTTATTTACTTAAGTTTCAAGTTAAAAAATCTCCTTCAGCTTTTTAAAAAGATTTTATTTATTTATTTATTTATTTATTTATTTATTTATTTATTTATGAAAGAGAAAATAAGGAGGAGGGATAGAGGGAGAGAGAGAGAGAGAATCTCAAGCAGACTCTCACTGAGTGTGGAATCCAATGTGGGGCTTGATCCGATGACCCCAAGATTATCATGACCTGAACTGAAACCAAGAGTCAGACACTTAACCAACTGAGCCACCTGGGAGCCCCCAAATAACTCCTTAAACTATTACACTCACTTCACATAGCTTATTATTCTTCTCTTTTTAAAAAGATTTTATTTATTTATTCATGAGAGACACAGACAGAGAGGCAGAGACATAGGCAGAGGGAGAAGCAGGCCCCTCGTGGAGAGCCCGATGTGGGACTAAATTCCAGCACCACGGGATCACACCCTGAGCCAAAGGCAGACACTTAGCTACTGAGCCACCCAGGCATCCCTTATTATTCTCCTTTTATTATTCTTTCTTTTTTTTAAAAAAAATCACTATTTTAAAATTTTATTTTATTATTTTATTTTTCATCATGATAAGTATACTCGTTAATCTCCATCACCTACTTCACCCAACCCCACCTCCCCATCTTCACTGGTAATCATCAATTTGCTTTCTAGAGTTAAGAGTCTATTTCTTGATTTGTCTCTCTGCTTCTTTTTTACTTGGCTTGTTTGTTTTGTTTCTTAAATTCCACATATGAGTTCTGAGATCATATGGTATTTGTCTTTCTCTGGCTGACTTGTTTCACTTACCATTATACTCTCTAGTCCTATCCATGTTGTTGCGAATGGCAAGATTTCATTCTTTTTTAATATCTGGATGATATTACATTATATATATAATATGATATTTATCTGTTCATCTATTGATGAACAGTTGGGCTACTTCCATAATTTGGCTATTGTAAATAATGCTGCTATTAACATAGGGGTGCACATATCCCTTCAAATTAGTGTTTCTGTATTTTTGGGTAAATACCTAGTGGTGATATTTTTCATCTTTTTTTTTTTTTTTAAATTTTTATTTATTTATGATAGTCACAGAGAGACAAAGAGAGAGGCAGAGACACAGGCAGAGGGAGAAACAGGCTCCATGCAGCGGGAGCCCAATGTGGGATTCGATCCCGGGTCTCCAGGATCGCGCCCTGGGCCAAAGGCAAGCGCCAAACCACTGCGCCACCCAGGGATCCCTATTTTTCATCTTTTGAGAAACCTCCATATTGTCTTCCACAGTGGCAGCACCAGTTTGCATTCCCACCAATAGTGGAAGAGGGCTCCTTTTTCTCCACATCCTCACCAACACTTGTTGTTTCATGTGTTGTTAATATTAGCCTTTCTGACAGGTGTGAGGTGATATCTCATTGTAGTTTTGATTTACATTTCCCTGATGATGAGTGAAGTGATGTTGAACATCTTTTCATGTATCTGTTGGCTATCTGTATGTCTTCTTTGTAAAAATGGGTGTTCAGATTCCCTGTCCATTTTTTAATCAAATCTTTCTTTCTTCTTTCTTTCTTTCTTTCTTTCTTTCTTTCTTTCTTTCTTTCTTTCTTTCTTTCTTTCTTTCTTTTTCTTTCTTTCTTTCTTTCTTCTTTCTTTCTTTCTTCTTTCTTTCTTTCTTCTTTCTTTCTTTCTTTCTTCTTTCTTTCTTTCTTTCTTTCTTTCTTTCTTTTTCTTTCTTTTTCTTTCCTCTTTCTTTCTTTCTCTCTCTCTTTCTCTCTTTCTTTTTGAGTTATATGAGTTCTTTATATATTTTGGGTACTAGTCCCTTATCAGATGTATTATTTGCAAATATTTTCTCCCATCCAATACGTTGTCTTTTCATTTTGTTGATTTGTTTGGGATCTTAAAGCTAGGAAACTAAATCCAATAAACTCCACCAGATTTACTTGGAATATCTATAAATTTGGGTAAATCCCTCTTTCTTCTTTAGGTTCCCCAAACAGCCAAAGTCTCTTGACCTTATTTAATGCCTTGTGAAAATTAATCAGGACAGAGTTCATTATCCAATTTATTAGTACCCTTGGGAGATAGAAAAATATGTACCTACACAGAGAAAGGTAAAACCTTTCCAAATTACAGACATATAGATATATAAATTGCTTAAAACTCCAATCCTATAATTTCAGCCATGGGTCAAAAATTGAGAAACACCAAAACATTGTGGTCTAGATAGCAAAGAGCTGTTTTCCTTCCCAGTGAGTATGAAAACAAATGAACAAAAAACAATCAAATTTTCTGCCTTCTCTCACTCAATGAAAAAAAATTGATCTTTGTTAATATAATTTATTAACCCAATTTTGGAGATCGCCAATTTTGGAGATCATACATTCATTTATACATTTCATTAATTACCAATTTTTGCTGACACCAAGAGAGAATAATTTCTCAGCCACAAATGTAACATGCACACATATACATGCAATTAGTAGAAAGAAAAAAAGCTAACTGGAGGAATGGAGAGTCAACAAAGTTCAAGTTTTATTGTTGCTTAGCATTCATTTCTAGGAGCAAAGAGAATATGTGCTTAGGCTCAAGCCACCTGATGGGTACGTTTCCTGGTAATACAGTTTACTTGCCTCTGTCAGGTAAATTCATTGGGCATCTTGGTGGAAGACCTCCAGAAAGATATTTTTAAAAAGGTAAAATCATGACTCTAAAACAAATGTAAAATTAACATATGTCAAAATTTTATTAAACCCATTTATTAGTGAGGGAACCAGTAAGCTGTCACAACCAGTTCCTTCTTTCCAGTAATGAACCTCCCAGAATTCAGACTAGGGTCTCATTGGTCTACCTGAAGTCATTTATGCCCGTATTTGAATTGATGCTATGGCTAGGAAAATGGAATGCTCGTATTGTTCATGATTTGGGCCTATGAGAATGGGGTGGGGTTCCCCAACAAAAAATGGAGCATTTTTATTGACAATAAGGAAGGAAAATGGATGCTGGGCACACACAACAACAACTGTCCACTCTGTCAGTATTTGGCTGAGTAAGAGAGCAGAAAGGCTAGAGATTAGGAACCAGATTTGTTTACTATTATATCATAGGCCATCTAAAAATGGAGAGTCTGATAGGAAAGATATTATAGATGTAGACCTGACCAAACTTGGCAAAAGGACTAATATGGGAGGAAGAGATGTCAATGTCTTCTAACCAGTGGGTCTGGGATGATTATGGGAGTCATAATAAAAATGTAAAACACAAAGGAAGAGAAGATATGGGGGTAGGATAATGAGTGAAGTCTAAACACTTTGAAGTGTGTTGGGACATTGGTGTATTTCCAGGCTTAGTCAAAGTAGCTAACAGAGCAGAAAAAAGTGAGATAAAAAAGAAATTCTTGAAGGGTACCTGGGTGGCTCAGTCAGTTAAGCTCCTGACTCTTGATTTTGACTCAGGTCATGATTTCAAAGTCATGAGATTGAGTCTTGAGTCAGTTCTGTACTCAAAGCAGGGTCTGGAATGCTCTCTCTCCCTCTTCCTCTGCTCCTATCCTAGCTAGTGCTCTCTCTCTCTCTTTCTCAAATAAAAAATAAAAAATAAAAATAATTAAATAATTAAATAAAATCTTAAAAAAAGAAATTGTTGGAGCAAAAGGTCAGTGGAGAAGGAATTAAATGGAAGAGTTGGTGTTGCAAATGGGTTAATACGCTATTCCTTTAGAAGCAAAAGAGAAAGATCAAAAGATAACTAAAGATCTGGAAACATTTTGAAATAGGAGGTAGAGAAATTGAAGAAGTTTATATAGGATGACTCCAAATACCTTGGAGGAGGAGGAAGAGACAGAGATGGATTTACCATGAACCTAATGATTCTTAAAGTTCTGGAACCCTTATCCATGGGCGTCTCCCTTTTCACATGCTTTTATAAAATTTGCAAAACTATGACTTTTTAAAAAAATATTTTATTTATTTATTCATGAAAGCCACAGAGAATGAGGCAGAGACATAGGCAGAGGGAGAAGCAGGCTCTGTATATGGAGCCAGATGTGGGACTTGATTCCAGGACCCTAGGATCACGACCTGAGCCAAAGGCAGATGCTCAACCACTGAGCCACCCATGTGCCTGCAAAACTATGATATTTAAACTGCAGTTGGTTTGGATTGCTGTCTTTTTCCACTTCAGCTTTTTCTTTGTCACACCTTGCCTGCATCTGGATTGGCAGTGAAGTGGCAAAGGCATTTTTCAGATCTGACTAATGGGGAGTTGAGTTGGGAATATGTTTAATTTGGGTTCAGTGGGATATATTTGTTTTGTTCTCAGTTACTTCTGTGTATAGTTAAGCAATTTCTAGAAATCCCGATATAGGAATGGCTTCTGGAATACTCACTTTATCAACCACTAAACTGATTTAATCTGGCATCATAACATGTAGGTACAGGGCCAAAGGTCTTAGGCCAATATGAACATTTTCTACAGTGGTTATCAGAAGTATGTGGATGGTTCCTGGAAGAGAAACAAGCTTTGAAAAATATGGAGTCAGAAGCTAATCTGTAGGAATTTATTCCATATCTTATAGGCTATATATCACAGAGGTTTTTCCTTAATTTGACAGTGATCCTAAAAATGTTTGTGACCTCACCAGAAACAGAATTAGGAAATTGAAGGAAACTTTAGAAAATATCAATTAAAACTCTCTAGAGATTCTGATCAACCTTGAATGCTAAGGGAAAGACTGAATTATCACTCTATAGAAAATGATATTGTAGACATTATCATATGAAAAGATGACCAAAGAGTATGCAGGCAAAAAGTTGTAAGAAAAAAGATTACAGAGGTGTGTCAGGCAGTTGATTACTAAAAACATTGTGTAATATTTCTGTATATTATGACATTGTGGTATTTTCCACTTTTAAAACATTTGTGGGGGATCCCTGGGTGGCTCAGCGGTTAAGTGCCTGCCTTCGGCCCAGGATGTGATTCTGGAGTCCCGAGATCGAGTCCTGTGTAGGGCTCCCTGCATGGAGCCTGCTTCTCCCTCTGTCTGTGTCTCTGCTTCTTTCTCTCTCTCTCTCTCTCTTTCTTTCTCTCTGTGTGTGTGTCTCATGAGTGAATAAATAAAATCCTTAAAAAAATAAAAATAAAACATTTGTGCTCTGTGTGGTTTCTTATGAATGTAAAATGTTGTATTCACAGTTTTGTATTCTTTTCCTTAAAGAGTTCCTCTCCCCCAGTTAGGTCATGTATGCATTTGGAGGTGAGGGTGTGGAAGAGTCTGGTGCGAGTTTCTATTTGAGACTTAAAGAGAGTGGGAAAAGTCTAGAGTGAAGGCTGTACAGCTGGGCTGGAGAGTCAACCGAGGAAGAGAGTGAAGGGGCAGGAGAGCTGTCCTGGAGGTCTACAGCTGTGGCTGGCTAGAACATCTTCATGATATGGAGAATACTGGGTGGGAATCCCTTGTAAAACAGCATGGAGCCATTATAGATTTTGAATGTGCAGTGAAGATCAATGTCAAATTAAGATTTTAAAAATGGATCTGACAGCTAATGGAAGGACTTTAGCTAACTCTGGCAGAACTTCATGAATCTTTTGATGACTCATTAATGTGTCATCCTGAGATGATCTCACTTTTCACTGGGCTTTTGCCTTGTCCGTTACTGCTTTATGTCTGTTGACACACCTGTACTTACAATGTTGAGATTCACAGTTTATAAGTCATTTGCTGTTGTTCCACTGATGCACATCTGTGCATAGCCTCCTCCATGAGGATAGGTCTCTTTTCTGTCTTGGGATGATCTGAAGGCAGACAAATTATCTGATCTCAATTAGTGTTCTTGAAACTTAAAAAAATATATATTTATTTATTCATGAGAGACGCAGAGAGAGACACCATAGGCAGAGGGAGAGGCAGGCTCCCTGAGGGGAACACCAAGCAGAACTTGATCCCAGGACAGGATCAAAACCTGAGCCACAGGCAGATGCTCAACCACTAGGCCACCCAGGTGCCCCTTGAAGCATAGCTGAGCCAGCTTCTTTTTGCTGGTGCAGCATCTCGGCTTCAACAATGCACCAAATGTAGACAGATGACTGGTCTGGTCCTCCATCCCAATCACTAATATAGCTCTTGATAAGGTTGCAGGAGAGATTCTACAAATGTTGCTTCATTTAATTAGGCTCCCATTCTGATTCTGTTTATAATATCTTATTGTTTTCTCTTTTTTTTTTTTGTATTTATTTATGATAGTCACACACACACAGAGAGAGAGGCAGAGACACAGGCAGAGGGAGAAGCAGGCTCCATGCACCGGGAGCCTGACGTGGGATTCGATCCCGGGTCTCCAGGATCGCGCCCTGGGCCAAAGGCAGACGCTAAACCGCTGCGCCACCCAGGGATCCCTTATTGTTTTCTTTATCAGATAGTTCAGAACAGAAGCTTCTCTCCACAGTAAATACAGGCCCATGAAAAACTGACAGAAAAGGAGAGTGGAGAAAGTGGATTAGATAGATGGGATGAATTAATAAAAATATAGTTAAGATTTGTTCAGTGGATGGGACGCCCAAGTGGCTCAGTGGTTGAGCATCTGCTTTTGGCTAAGGGTGTGATCCTGGGGTCCCGGGATCGAGTCCCACATCAGGCTCCCTGCATGGAGCCTGCTTCTCCCTCTGCCTATGTCTCTGCCTCTCTCTCTCTGCGTCTCTCATGAATAAATAAATAAAATCTTTAAAAAAAAGATTTGTTCAGTGGTTAATGTGTGCCAGACATTATGAGAACTTGCATACACCATATCTATCTATCTATTCTTATCTATCCATCTGTATCTATCTATATTTATCTATCTTCATATTCACTTAGTTTTCACAGTAGCACATTAGACAGATAATCTTACCATCTCTCCTTTATATATGAGATAACTGTGTCTTATAGAAACTTAATAGCCTGCCAAGGTCACACAGTTAGAAAGTGTCTGAGCCAGGATGCAGACCCACCATGTATGTCTGACTCTAGATCCTATGCTCTTTACCCCCATGAGATGCTGAGAGGTTGGTAGATGAAGATGAGCTTGGGTGGCTGTAGATAGGACGTAGTAGTAGGTACGAAAGAGAATATGATGGGGCAACAGCCCTGATATCAACTTCTGATGACAGTTTGGAACTATTTCACAAGTAATTTGTACTGATAATATGTTATTACTAATAATGCAATGTTTGTGAATGACTTACATGAAAATAAATTAGAGCAGATTCTATTATCATCTTTAATGTGACTCTTACCTGAATTCTACTATGATTCTTTTTAAGTTAGTAAGAAAGGACTGGAGTTACCGATGGGTGTTCCTTGGAAGGACTAGAGTTCTAGATGAAGTGATCTCAGGTGTACATTGACTACCATGGAATTGAAGTGGAAACCAGGTAAAAACCGCCAGAATGAAGATGCTATATGCAGAAGGATGTTGTAACTCTTGTGCATATGCTCTCAAATTTCCTTTCTGGCTCTTTTTTTAAAAAGATTTATTTATTTATTTATTTATTCATTCATTCATTCATTCATTCATTCATTCACTTATTCATGGGAGACACACAGAGAGAGGCAGAGACATAGGCAGAGGGAGAAGCAGGCTCTCTGTGGGGAGCCTGATGTAGGACTTGATCCCAGGACCCCGTGCTCATGACCTAAGCCAAAGGCAGATGCTCAACCACTGAGCCAACCAGGTGCCCCTCTGGCTCTTTATTTTTTTTATTTTTTTATTTTTTATGATAGTCACAGAGAGAGAGAGAGAGAGGCAGAGACACAGGCAGAGGAAGAAGCAGGCTCCATGCACCGGGAGCCTGATGTGGGATTCGATCCCGGGTCTCCAGGATCGCGCCCTGGGCCAAAGGCAGGCGCCAAACCGCTGCGCCACCCAGGGATCCCCTTCTGGCTCTTTAATAGAGGTGGGAGATGTTTATATCTGGGAGCAAACCTCTATGCAGAAGGTAGTCTGGCCCATGCACAGGGCATGAACCAAAGTAAACACAGAGGTCAGAAGCAACTAGTTGAAGCTGCTACCCACTAAGCTGTATGGCTCTGAGCAAATCATGTAGCTTTCCCTAGCTTTAGTTCCCTTATCTTAGTGGGAGTAATGGGTGGTATACTTGCTTTACAGGTTTATTGTGAGAACCAAAGGAGATTGAGACTCTAGCTGTGATTGCTCTTTGAGAATCTGTTAGCAAGCACGTCCTTTAGTTTCAGTGGGCTAACATCCCTGGAAAATGGCATCCTGACAGCATGTTGGAATGCCCTTAATTCACAAGTCTTTTCCTCTATCCCTCTCACATACTGACACACCCACTTGCAGGGCCCCCTCCACCCAAGCCTCTGCTTCCCAAATGCTTGAACACACTACTTTCCAAACAAAAACTATTAGGAAAATTTTAGAGGAGTTGAAGCCCCATTTTTGGTAACTGGGCCCCATTTTTGGTAACATGCTGATAGGATGTTTGAAAACTTGTTCTGAAAGTCATTACTTTCCCCGTAAATGGAATTTTTCCTGGGAGGCCATAAAAATGGAAGAGATTAAAATTTTTACTAGGTTGATCAGGTTACACACATCCTCTGGCCTGATACATCACAAACAAGAAAATAATAAAAGGCATTTAAACAGAGGCTTTTTGCCAAAGGTCTTCTCAACACATCATAAAACATTAGGACATGACAAGTCAGAGATTGGAATCAGCCGTGCCTGTCAACTAGCACTCATTCACAGCCTGTGCATTCAGAGTGGGAGAAAACTTGAAGGGCACCAGAAGTTGCATAATCAGGCCTTTGAGCCAGCAAGAGTGTCCTCCGGGCTGGGCTTCTGCCCTGAGCCTCCTTGGCTGGTCTAGTGCCCTCTACCAAGGAAGACTGGAGCCTCGTTTGCTCATGGCTGCTCTGACCAGCAGCTTCAGGCTCTGTCTGCTCCGATACTGAGGACATCCACAATGCTGGGCATGATATTTTTTTACTCAGGACCTAAAGCCCTTTAAATTCAGTCTGTGAGAAGACAGGCTGAAAGATGATGCTATCAATAAAAATGAAGATTTCCTTTGGAAGAAGTTGAAAAGTTCAGACTGTCATTATATTTCATATATCATTCAGTTTACATTTGTTGTCTCTTATTCACAGTCCATCCCACATTACTGGATGGGAGCTAGAACAGAAAGGGATGCTGTCTCTCACCTGCCCTCAAAACTGCTTTGCCCATATTTTATCACAGCATTACCATTGACTTGTCTTTCCATCTAGATCTATTGAGTGCCTGACATGTTAGGCTTCAATAAATGTTTGCCTTTATATTCTCCACCTGACCAGGATGATTAATTCCTCTAGATTGAAAAATCATCTTTTCAGTGATAAAGTTTCATCTCAATTAGGTGATCTCTCCTTGGCAATTATCAACATGATACATGATACATTCATGAATTTCTCATAGAAATTTCAAAGTCGATATAAAAAATGCCAACAGGAGTTTATTCCCCACCAATCTGCCCTTCATGATACCCCCTCTCAAGTTTTCATTTATTTCAGTGAGTGATACCACACGTACTCATTCATATTGGAAACTGAGAAGTCACCTTTGGGTCTTTCCTTTTCCTGACTCAAGACATTCAGTTCACCATCAAGGCCATGTTCCCGATGTGTTTCAAATTCTTCTACTTTGCTTCATTATTTTAGTCTGAGTCATCATCACCTCTCATCTGGTTATAAGAGGCTTCAGAATTGTCTCCTTATCTGTATTCTTATTCCCGCCACCCCATCCTCCCATACTTCAACACAATATTCTTCTTTATTTTGTCTTCACATCCCTATCTACTTCTTACCCTCCTTTGTTTTAAGCAAATATCAGACACCTGAATTTTCATCCATACTCGTTATAGATCTATGTACATATACGTGCATGTGTGTATAGTATAATATATATACTACATATTATATATAGTATAATATAGTATAATATATACTATATATAGTATACATACACACACATACACACACACAGACATCCTTTTTGATAAACTTAACCACAATAGTATTATTTACTTAAAAATACAATCAGTTACTTTTAAGCCACTATTCATATTCTCAATTATATCATGAATTTCATAGTTTTTTAAATAAGATTTTATTTATTTATTCATGAGAGACACAGAGAGAGAGGCAGAGACATAGGCAGAGGGAGAAGCAGGCTTCTTGCAGGGAGCCCGATGTGGGACTTGATCCCAGGACCCCAGGATCACACTCTGAGCTGAAGGCAGACACTCAACCACTGAGCCACCCAGGCATCCCATGAATTTCATAGTTTTAACTGTTTTTAAAATATCAGAATCCCAATAAGATCTATGCATTGTGATTCTTTAATAGGTCTCATAAATCTATTTGAATCTCTAGCTCCCAGTCCTCTTTGTTTCCCCTGTAACTTACTTGGGAAAGAAATCAAGTTGTTTCTCATGACTATCTCCAGTCTGGATTTTTCTTATTGCATCTTTATGATATATTTAGACCAGTCGCTTTGTCTTTAGTATTTCTCATAGATTGGTAGATAGATCTAGAGGCTTGAATAGATTGAGGGTTGATATCAGGAGAGATGGCTACTTCATAGTGGCATTGTGTTTTTTCACTAGGGGACTTGTGATATCTAGTTGTCCCTCTTTTTTGCCATATTAGCAGATATTAATTCAATACTCAGATTCATTACTTCATTAGGAGTTATAAAACAATGATATTCAAACTTGTCATTCCTTTTTCATTAATTAGATGGGCTACAACTATAGAGAGAAATATCCTCTAATCTACTTTTTGGTAAGCAATGTTACCAGAATGAAAAGGAATCTTCTGGCTTTGGTAATAACCCTCCCGCTGAAGACAACTAAAAAATCTGGACAGAAAAAAAAGAGTCTTAAAAGTAACAATGAGGAAAAAAATAATGATCATTATCAGGTTGTGATCAGCTTGAGAAAGACAGTTCAGAGAGATGAACCTCAGCTTCTTCTGCTCTGGAGGTGTTCAGTGCTTGGGGCAGAGCCACATTTTTGACAGGTTAGTGTGGGAAGGAGACAAGAGTTAGAGTCAGGAGGTTGAGACCCTCAAAAGTTGCACTGTTTAAAAATGTTTTTGCCCTGGGGGCATGTGTCCATTCCAGGGAAAAAGATGAAAGAAACAAGGATTGGAGTCCAGCACCCTCCAAAGGGGAAAAACATGAAACATTCCCTCAGGACTGACTACTCAACAGGATGTGCCCTGGGAATGGGGATATGACTTTACTTTGGGAGGTCATTGTGGTGACTCAGAAAACCTTGGTTCCCAATAGCTAGGATCCTCGGGTATCTGGAAGAAGGAGAAAATAAAATGAAACACCTCTCTGGAGGAGATAACACCATCTAAGGTCTAAAATTACTCCTGTAAGTAATTGAAAAAGAAAATGGTCTGAAAACTATCAGAAATAATAAGATACACCAATGGATAAAACAATGTAAGCCAGAACCAAACCAAACCAAACCAAAACAAACCAAACCAAAACAAAACAAAACAAAACACAGACTGCAGACACACCAGTTTCGAATTATTAGATATGGACTACAAAACTATTATGCTTACTAAATTCTTGGAGATAAATTTGAAACATAAACATTCCAGCAGGGAGCTAGATACTATACTATAAAGAGTGACACTCAATATTTCTTTCCCAACATCAGGAATAAGAAAAGGATATTTGCTCTTGTCCCTTCTATTTAATGTTTTACTGGAGGTTCTAGCAAGGGGAGTTAGGATAAATAAGTAAGTAAATAAATATTCATCATCTGTAGATGATGTGATCATGTGTATAGAAAATCCTAAGGAATCTACTAAAAAATTATTAGGACTAAATAAATTCGCAAGGTTGCAGGATATAATATCAATACATAAAAATCAATCGCATTTCTTTTTTTTTTCAATCGCATTTCATACACTAACAGTGAGCATTCTGAAAATAGAATTGAGAAAATAATTCAATTTACAATGGGATCAAAAAGAGTAAAATAGATACAACTCTAATAAAAGAAGTGCAAAATTAATACACTGAAAACTACAAAACATTGGCTAAAGAAAGGAAAGAAAATCTAAATGAACAAAGAGATATTCCATGTTCATGGATTGGAATACTTAATATTGTTAAGATGTCAATATTTCTTAACTTTATCTACCAATTCAACACAATCCCTATCCAAATCCTAGCTGACTTTTCTTTTTCCAGAAATGGATGAGTTGATCTTAAAATTCATATGGGAATGATTAAGTGTACACTTAACTTGATGGGCACTGAGTAATATATGGAATTGTTGAACTACTATTTGTACACTTGAAACAAGTATAACACTGTGTATTAACAACACTAATGTTTTCTTTTAAGATTTTATTTATTTATTTGTGAGACACACACACACACACACAGAATGAGAGAGAGAGAGAGAGAGAGAGAGAGAGGCAGAGACACAGGCAGAGGGAGAAGCAGGCTCCATGCAGGGAGCCTGACTTGGGACTTGGTCCTGGGTCTCTAGGATCAGGCCCTGGGCTGAAGACTGCGCTAAACCATCGAGCCATTCAGGCTGCCTACCCTTCCCAAGTTTTAATTGTGATTCACTCTCTTTCCTCTTTTTGGTTTCCTTTGTAGCCTCCCTGGTCCAGACTTCATTATTTTCCACTTCCTAAATAGTCAATTTGATTCCAGTGCAGTCCCCTCACCTTTCTGTTCCATCTTTTAAAATTATCATCCTGTTCAAGTCAACCCAGTATTAAAGCACTTTTAAGAGAATCCCAGTGTTTCAGGATAGAGTCTGAATTCTCTGATCTCTAAGGGGCCCCAGATTTTGACTCCAGCCTACCCTTCCAGCCTTCTCGCCCACTAATTTCCCATAAGAAACTTTTGGCCCCTCCAGACTGACTTAGTTATTGTTTTCCTCAACACGTCATGTTTTTTTCTGTTTGCCACACTTTTGCTGATTCCCTCCTTCCTCCATGGAATGTTCTTATGCTCTTATCTTTATGCTCTTCCATCAGAAACTAGTTATGTTAATACTTGGCTTCTCAGTTAATACTTGGCTTCCTCTATGCTGATATAACATCAATTATTTATATGATCCTTGATATAGGTTACTTTCTTGCATTTCCACATATCTAATTCCAAGGTCCTTTTCTATGAAATAAGGCAATGACTTATTTCTATGAAAAAAGAGGAGATGACTTTTAATAATAGCCTATAGTTTGCTGATTTCTTTGTGTCTATAGATCATAAGGATCATGATGCCTTTCAGTTTACCAGATATTCTTGAGACTCTGCTATGTGTCCACATCTGTGTTAGGCCCTGTGAGGAGTGCAGAGGTAAATAACAGAGAGCCCTGGATTCTTAGGGACAACATAATCATGTGTGGGTGTGTATGTGGGAGTGATGGGGGATGCACAGAGGAGAATAGAGGCAGATCTACTCATGAGAAACTATCTTAGAAGGCCAAATAAGAAAGATGCTATTGAAGAATTATAGAGTAGGATTGGAGAGGAGAGGAGGGAGTAATTTTAAATGGGATCATCTGGAGAGGCCCCCAAACAGAGGCCACAGAGCTGGACTTTGGCTGGTGAATGACTGTAAGAGCAAACATGGAATTTTGAGGAGGGGTGGTGAAGAAACCACAATAATAAGGGCATGAGCACAGGTGTGGGAGACATAGGGAGAATCCCAGAAATTGTATGGGCTTTAGTGTGAAGAACACATGGGGGACATGGAGCATTCTTCTCTGATATAAGTTTGTAGAGAAAGGCTGACTCATCTTCTCCCACAGCCCACCTCATGCTCTCTTCCCTGGCTTCACCTTGCTTGCAACTCTCCACAGTCACTGACTAAGTTCCTGCTTTGTTTCTGTTAACAGTTTTGCCCCAGTGCCCTCCCAGGTACCTTACTGGCTCTTTCCCCCACCCTGGCTGACTCATCCCATCATTCCCAATGACACTCAGGCTTCAGGTCCTCCAGGAGTCCAGGCTGAGTTTGACAGCAGATGTCTGGGGTCCCTTAGCATCCCATTCACTGCTTTAACGTGATCTCTTCATGTCCATTTTCTCCACTAGTCTATGAGTGCTTCTTATTTAAAAAAATGTCCACATTTTTTTGCCAATGCCAAGATGTCTTGAAGGCACAGTGTGTTGTAGTAGAAAAAAAAAAAACTGATCTAAGAGTCAGAAGCTTTGAGTCCTAATCTTGAGTACCAGTTGGGTGGCCTTGTCTCTGGGCAGCATTCTGGATGACTTCTGTGATTGTTGTGGTAACTATGAGAGATAATACATGGAAAATCCCTAAAGATACTAAACAGATAGACAACAACTAGTTACTTCGTAAGTCTCACATTTAATAGCGTTTCCTTATTTCTCATCATATAGGACCTTTCTGCCTTTCACAAACTTATAATCACTATGGCCTCTGTCTTTTATATATTCCTATTATGTTCCCGCTCTTAAATGATTTTTCTAAATTCTCTGGTTCTTGTTTTTCCACCCACATCTGAAGTGTTCTTTCATTAGCATTATTTCTTCCTGTTTTCAAGTTTTACTGGTGGCTTCCATGGCTTCTATTCCCAGTTATATACTGATGAATCCTTGATTTTTATCATCCAGGCTGATTTCTCTCATCCTTCTTTCCCACAGTATGCTCACTATCTCCACCTGGCATGTTGAAACTAAGATATTTCAAAAATAACTCCTGATATTCAATCTGGACTTTCTCCTCCATGTTTCCACGAATAGCACTTTATCATCCAGGCTGACCTTGCCCCTATGCCTCATATCCTTCTTTCCAACTGTATGCTTACTATCTCCACCCGACACTTTGAAACTAAGATATCTCGAAAATAACTCCTCATATTCAATCTGGACTTTCTCCTCCATATTTCCATGGAGTGGAGCACTGTCCACTCTATGAGTCAAGCTAGAAACTTCAAACACATCTTTAGCTCTTTGTCTTCTTCAACACTGGCAATGTGATGGAAAAGAAGGGGGGAAATAGAGATGGGGGTTTGGGAGGCAAATCCTTGAGTGGGACAAAGAATGCAAAGGGAAACAGGCTGAGTGGTGAAGGAAGGTAGACAGGAGCTAGATCTCAAAGGGCCATGTAAGTCACAGTAAGGAATTTGGAGTTGATCCTGGAGGCAGCAGGGATTCATCCACTGGAGGGCTTTAAGGAGGGGGCATACATGCTGAGTTTGTGGCAGTAGAAGGCTTAATCTGATTACAGTGTGACAAATGGATTGTAGGGTTCCAATATGAGAAAGGAAGAATGTTAAGACCTGGATGCTGAAGGGGAGATGATGAGAAGATGAGGTCCCGAACAAAGGCAAGATATGAGTCAGCAAGATAAATTTGGATTTTTAAATGAAGAAGAATTCTTGGAGGATGGCCACTTGTAGAACTACTCATCCCTCATCCAAGGAGACAGTGAAGGGGAAGTTTCAGAGAAGGCTGTGTGGGGATAGGAACACCCTGCAGCAAGTAAACTAGCCCGTGAGAGTGAGGGCAGGCCTGGGCTCTGACCACCTTTCCTGTCCTTATGGTTGGTGTTTATTTTGCCTGATGAGCGTATGAGAGAAATAACCAGGACATGATGAATAAAAATAATTTTGGAACAAAATCACAAAGAATAGAACTTAGTGCACATAGAATAGAACTCGGTGCACAATGATTGAAATAAGAACTGAAGGAAAGTGAGGCTTCTTTTCTGACAAACTCTAGTTGTTGATTATTCACAAGTCCTTTAATGTCTTTTTTGAGAAAGCGGTTTGTTTTCCAGCTGTTGTTCATGGTTGCAATTACATTTGTGAGTGGTTGCAAGGGAAAGTAAAGAAAACAGCAGGTTGTTTGATAGTGCTCAAAAGCCTGTCTATGAACCATTCGCCGAAGATAACAGATTCTTCCAAAGGAATAATGTTTATAAGTTTGCAGAGCTTTTCTGCTTATAAAAAAAAAATGAGAGGAGAAACTGAAAAGTCAGGAAGGAGGAATTACTTGTATATATGCCTCTGCTCATAAAGACTTGGAATTGTAATAGCCGGGCCACATTTGTGGTCATTGTCAGGAATAATTAGAATAAGGGAGGAGAGAAAAGTCAGGTTTTGTTTCTTTTTTTTTTTTCATTTTAACCTTGGGACTGATAAAGGGAGGTGTGAGGTGGCTGAAGGTGCTAAGGGTCAGGTCCATTTCCATTAGGCTCTTTTATTTCTGGAAGAAGTTACTATGGATAAAACTTAGCTACTGGTGAAATGATTGGAGAATCCACCCCTCCCATGTAATAAAGTGGAAGCTTTCTCATTAACTTGGTTAAGTGACTTAATGAGCCTTTCCTTAAAAATAGTGATTCAAAGGGGGCATATGCACCCCAATATTATTAGCAGCAATGTCCACAATAGTCAAAATATGGGAAGAGCCCAAATGTCTATCAATAGATGAATGGATAAAGAAGATGTGGTATATATACACAATGGAGTATTACTCAGCCGTTGAAAAGAATGAAAGCTTGCCATTTTGCAACAATGTGGATGGAACTAGAGGGTATTATGCTAAGTGAAATAAAGACAAATACCATGTGATTTCACTCATATGGGGAATTTAAGAAACAAAACAGATGAGCATACGGGAAGGGCAGGAAAAATAAAATAAGATGAAAATATAAAGGAAGGGAAACCATAAGGGACTTTTAACTCTAGGAAACAAACTGAGGGGAGGGGATTGAAGGGATAGGGTAAGTGGGTGATGGGCATTAAGGAGAGCACGTGATATAATGAGCACTGGGTATTGTATGCAACTGATTAGTCAATAAATTCTACCCCTGAAACCAATCATACACTATATATTAATTAAATTTAATTTAAATTAAAAAATAAGTCAGTATAAAACTTAGAAACTTTTTTCCATATAAAAATTCAATAAAGATTAAACTTCATTTACAAACTCTTCAAAGTGACATATGATCGTTGTTAGTATGCATCCAGTCATGTTTGCCTTGTTGTGTGATTTTATGCACTGGACTTTAGAATCCTTCAGACACTTGACTCATTATTGTCTACTGTTCTTTGCAGGTGCAATGCAAGAAATGGATCTTGAATCTTATTTAGGTGGTCTAGACATTTCAGCAGCTGAGAGTTTGTTGCATTTCAAGGCAGCATTTTCATCTTCATACACTTGATGCAGTTGTTCAGAACTATATTTTATTAAGCAACCAAATGTTATGTTTATTGACATAACTTCCATAAGTTCATCTAAGCAGACATGGAGAAATAGGTCTCAGAATCAGTAAGTGAGAGGCCCTAGAGTAAGAAAAGAACACAAAGATTTCCTAAAAGGCAGAGGACCTAGGTCATGGCTAAGTTTTAAGGAAGAATAGAATATCATTAAAAATGAGATCTTACTGGCTTCACAGAAGTACATAATGATGCTCCTTTTTAAGTGAAGATTCATTTTACAGCCTTAATATTACAGATGTGGACAAAGTGTTCTGAAGAGCTCTTGATCAAAAATGGCAAAGATCTAAATCCTAATGACTCTATCTCTGAAATTCAGTTAAAAAAACCAATGACTGTTATTAACTTTGAGAGAGCAAGCCCTCCAAAATGACTTCATTGTAGCTTCTACGTTTTATTGCTCAGCAGTCTGAATTTTATTGATGCCTCATCCTGACATCAGAAGTGCTCCTATTACATACTTGTTCCTTCCCTGCCTAGTACACTAAAATTAATGAAAAAGGAAAAACTAAAGAAATGAACTGGAGACAACAGGCTGGCTAGATCTAGCTGCTTTGTTAAGTGAGAAATCAGCAGCTGGTGCTATTGCCTTTCATGGGAAGACAAAGGTGGTGGAAATCTCCATGACACATATACTTTTATGAAATGATAGTCTGATCGTTTTTTGTCTTCTGTTTTAAAAAATTGTCTACCAAAGAGATGAACAAGTGTGCAACCCAGGATGGCATGTAGATTAACAAGGGGGCTTATTTTCTATAAGCTTCTGTTGTGCAGCACAATACAGGCCTATACTCCAGGGCCCCACTTTGGACAGAACTTGACAACATCTTCCAATGCACTGAATGCTTGTGCTCATTTCAGAATACAGAACAACTCCCGTGGTTCAATTTTGCATCGTCACCTGAAATGGGAGTCAGGTTGAATGTTATGTTTTACTCCTCCAAAGCCTAATCCTCACCAGAGAACAGAGGTTTTAAGGACCCTCAGGGGGACCAGTAGTGACCATTGCAGGAGTAAGTAACACTGCGGAGTGTGTCAGAGTCACCTGTTCTCTTATCTCAAAACAAGCACACTGATTCAGATAACTGCTAATTTAACCCAAATATATTTCCAAATGTGGGACTTAGAGGTCCTACTGGCTGGTAGACACGGTGTTTGCCACTCTAGATAGTCCATAATGTCAAGAACTGGTTTTGGTCTAGTGTTTTTAACCTTGCACTGAGGTGGCAATGCACACCCCACCCTGGGGAAAAAACAACAACAACAACATCCCACACTATTTCTTTTTTAATTTTTTTGTATTTTTTTTATTGGAGTTCAATTTGCCAACATATAGTATAACACCCAGTGCTCATCCCATCAGGTGCCCCCCTCAGTGCGGGTCACCCAGTCATCCCATCCCCCTGTCCACCTCCCCTTCCTCTACCCCTTGTTCATTTCCCAGAGTTAGGAGTCTCTCATGTTTTGTCACCCTCTCTGATATTTCCCACTCATTTCCTCTCCTTTCCCCTTTAATCCCTTTCACTATTTTTTATATTCCCTGAATGAATGAGACCATATAATGTTTATCCTTCTCTGGTTGACTTACTTCACTCAGCATAATACCCTTCAGTTCTATCCATGTTGAAGCAAATGGTGGGTATTCGTCGTTTCTAATGGCTGAGTAATATTCCATTGTATACATAAACCACATCTTCTTTATCCATTCATCTTTTTATTTTCCATTCATCTTTTGATGGACACCAAGGCTCTTTCCACAGTTTGGCCACCATGGATATTGTTGCTATACACACTGAGGTGCAGGTGTCTTGGTTTTTCACTGCATCTGTATCTTTGGGGTAAATCCCCAGTAGTGGAATTGCTGGCTTGTAGGGTAGTTCTGTTTTTAACTCTTTGAGGAATCCCCACAGTTTTCCAGAGTGGCTGCACCAGTTCACATTCCCACCAACCAAGAGGGTTCCCCTTTCTCCACATCCTCTCCAACATTTGTTGTTTCCTGTCTTGTTAATTTTCCCCATTCTCACTGGTGTGAGGTGGTATCTCATTGTGGTTTTGACTTGTATTTCCCTGATGGCAAGTGATGCGGAGCATTTTCTCATGAGCTTGTTGACCATGTCTATGTCTTCTTTGGTGAAATTTCTGTTCATGTCTTTTGCCCATTTCATGATTGGATTGTTTGTTTCTTTGCTGTTGACTTTAATAAGTTCTTTATAGATCTTGGAAACTAGCCCTTTATCTGATACGTCATTTGCAAATATCTTCTCCCATTCCATAGGTTGTCTTTTAGTTTTGTTGACTGTTTCTTTTGCTGTGCAGAAGCTTTTTATCCTGATTAAGTCCCAATAGTTCATTTTTGCTTTTGTTTCCCTTGCCTTCATTGGTGTATCTTGCAACTTTGAACTTGTGGCCAAGTTCAAAAAGGGTGTTGCCTGTGTTCTCCTCTAGGATTTTGATGGATTCTTTTCTTACATTTAGATCTTTCATTCATTTTGAGTTTCCCTTTGTGTATGGTGTAAGAGAATGGTCTAGTTTCATTCTTCTGCACTTTGCTGTCCAATTTTCCCAGCACCATTTATTGAAGAGACTGTCTTTTTTCCAGTGGATAGTCTTTCCTTCTTTGTTGAATATTATTAGTTGACCATAAAGTTGAGGGTCCACTTCTGGATTCTCTGTTCTGTTCCATTGATCTATGTGTCTGTTTTTGTGCCAGTACCACACTGTCTTGATGATCACAGCTTTGTAGTACAACTTAAAATCCGGCATTGTGATGCCCCTGGCTCTGGTTTTCTTTTTCAATATTCCCCTGGCTATTAGGGCTCTTTTCTGATTGCACACAAATCTTAGGATTATTTGTTGCAAGTCTCTGAAGATAGTCCATGGTATTTTGATAGGGATTGCATTGAATGTGTAAATTGCCCTGGGTAGCACTGACATTTTCACAATATTAATTCTTCCAATCCATGAGCCTGTAATATTTTTCCATCTCTTAGTGTCTTCTTCAATTTCCTTCAGAAGTGTTCTGTAGTTTTAAGGGTATAGATCCTTTACCTAGGTTTATTCCTAGGTATCTTATGCTTTTATCAATGGGATTGATTTCTTAATTTCTCTTTCTTCAGTCTCATTGTTAGTGTATAGAAATGCCACTGACTTCTGGGCATTGATTTTGTATCCTGCCACATTGCTGAATTGCTGTATGAGCTCTAGCAATCTTGGGGTGGAGTCTTTTGGGTTTTCTACGTACAGTATCATGTCATCTGTGAAGAGGGAGAGTTTGACTTATTCTTTGCCAATTTGAATGCCTTTTATTTCTTTTTTGTTGTCTGATTACTGAGGTTAGGACTTCTAGTACTATGTTGAATAGCAGTGGTGAGAGTGGACATCCCTGTCATGTTCCTGATCTTAGGGGAAAGGCTCTCAGTTTTTCGCCATTGAGAATGATATTTGCTGTGGGCTTTTTGTAGATGGCTTTTAACATGCTGAGATATGTTCCTTCTATCCCTACACTTTGAAGGCTTTTGATCAGGAATGGATGCTGTATTTTGTCAAATGCTTTCTCTGCATATATTGAGAGGATCATAGGTTCTTGTTTTTTCTCTTGCTGATACGATCTATCAGGTTGATTGTTTTACAAGGGTTGAACCAGCCTTGCATCCTGGGGATAAATCCCACTTGGTCGTGGGGAAAATCTTCTTCATGTACTGTTGGATCCTATTGGCTAGTATCTTGTTGAGAATTTTTGCATCCATATTCATCAGGGATATTGGTCTATAATTCTCCTTTTTGATGGAGTCTTTGTCTGGTTTTGGAATTAAGGTGATGCTGGTCTCATAGAACGAGTTTGGAAGTATTCCTTCCCTTTTTATCTTTTGGAACAGCTTTAGTAGAATAGGTATTGTTTCTTCTTTAAAGAAAATTTTGATAGAATTCCCCTGGGAAGCCATCTGGCCCTGGACTTTTGTGTCTTGGGAGGTTTTTGATGACTGCTTCAATTTCCTCCCTGGTTATTGGCCTGTTCAGGTTTTCTATTTCTTCCTGTTCCAGTTTTGGTCGTTTGTGGTTTTCCAGATATGCATCCATTTCTTCTAGATTGCCTAATTTATTGGTGTATAGCTGCTCATAATATGTTTTTAAAATCGTTTGTATTTCCTTAGTATTGGTTGTAATCTCTCATTTTCCATTCGTGATTTTATTAATTTGAGTCTTTTTTTTCTTTTTTAATAAGGCTGGCTAGTGATTTATCTATCTTATCAATTCTTTCAAAGAACCAACTCCCGGTTTTGTTGATTTGTTCTACAGTTCTTCTGGTCTCTATTTCATTGAGTTCTGCTTGAATCTTTATTAACTCTCTTCTTCTACTAGGTTTTATTTGTTGTTCTTTCTCCAGTTCCTTTAGGTGTGAGGTTAGTTTGTGCATTTGAGTTTTTTTTTCCAATTTTTTTGAGGGATGCTTGTATTGTGATGTATATCCATCTTAGGACTGGTTTTGCTGCATCATAAAGATTTTGAAAGGTTGTATCTTCATTTTCATTAGTTTCCATTAATTTTTAAAATTCTTCTCTAATTTTCTGGTTGACCCATTCATCTTTTAGCAGGATGCTCTTTAACCTCTATGTGTTTGAGTTTCCTCCAAATTTCTTCTTGTGATTGAGTTCTAGTTTCAAAGTATTATGGTCTGAAAATATGCAGGGGACAATCCCAATCTTTTGGTATCGGTTGAGACCTAATTTGTGACCTAGTATGTGGTCTATTCTGGAGAAAGTTCCATGTGCACAGGAGAAGAATGTGTATTCAGTTGCGTCCGGATGCAAAGTTCTGTATATATCTGTGAAATCTATCTGGTCCAGTGTATCATTTAAAGCTCTTGTTTCTTTGGTGATGTTGTGCTTAGAATATCTGTCATTTGCAGGAAGTGCTGTGTTGAAGTCTCCTACTATTAGTGTATGATTATCTAAGTATGTATCTACTTTGGTTATTAATTGATTGATATACTTGGCAGCTCCCACATTAGGGGCATAAATATTCATGACTGTTAGGTCCTCTTGTTGGATAGACCCTTTAAGTATGATATAGTGTCCCTCTTCCTCTCTTACTACAGTCTTTGGGATAAACTTTAATTTATCTGATATGAGGATTGCTACCTGAGCTTTTTTTTGAGGACCATTTGAATGGTAAATGGTTCTCCAACCTTTCATTTTCAGGCTGTAGGTGTCCTTAGATCTAAAATGAGTCTCCTGTAGACAAAAAATAGATGGGTCTTGTTTTTTTTATCCAGTCTGAAACCCTGTGGCTTTTGATGGGATCATTAAGCCCATTCACATTCAGAGTTACTATTGAAAGATATGAATTTAGTGTCATCATAATACCTATTCAGTCCCTGCTTTTGTGGATAGTTCTTTTGGCTTCCTCTTTCTTTTACAGAGTCCCCCTTAATATTTCTTGCAGAGCTGGTTTGGTGGTTTCTTTCAGTTTCTGCCTATCTTGGAAGCTCTTTATCTCTCCTTCTATTCTGAATGACAGCCTTGCTGGATAAAGTATTCTTGGCTGCATGTTCTTCTCATTTAGGACTCTGAATATATCCTGCCAGCCCTTTCTGGCCTGCCAGGTCTCTGTGGAGAGGTCTGCAGTTAATATAATATTTCTCCCCATATAAGTTAGGGATCTCTTGTCTCTTGCTGCCTTAAGGATTTTCTCTTTGGAATTTGCAGGTTTCACTATTAAATGTCTAGGAGTTGAGCGGTTTTTATTGATTTTAGGGGGGGACCTCCCTATCCCCTGGATCTGAATGCCTATTTCCCTCCCCAAATTAGGGAAGTTCTCAGCTCTGATTTGTTCAAATATGCTTTCTGGCTCTCTGTCCCTCTCAGTGCTCTCTGGAACCCCAATTATATGTAGATTTTTCCTTCTGGGGCTATCATTTATTTTCCTTAACCTTTCCTCTGGCCTTTCATTGTTTTTCTCTTTTTTCCTCAGCTTCCTTCCTTGCCATCAATTTGTCTTCTATGTCGCTCACTCTTTCTTCTACCTCATTAACACTCGTTGTTAAGACCTCCAGTTTGGATTGCATCTCATTTAATTGCTGTTTAATTTGGGCCCGATTAGATCTAAATTCTGTAGTCATGAAGTCTCTTGATTCCTTTATGCTTTTTCCCAGAGCCACCACAGATTTATAATTGTGCTTCTGAATTGGCTTTCTGATATCGAATTGTAATCCAAATTCTGTAACTCTGTGGCAGAGAGTACTGTTTCTGATTCTATCTTTTGTGGTGAATTCTTTCTAGTCATTTTGCTCAGTGCTGAGTGGCTGTATGAGAAGGCTGAGTCCAGAATATCAACCATGACTTAAGTAAACTTCACCCTAGATGATTCTGATGAGGTCAGAGACCAGAAAATGAAAACAAAATCAGAACAAAATAAAACAAAAGGACCACTAAAGTGAAAAAGAAATTTTAAAACAAAGTAGTAAAAAATAAAAGGCCAAGAATCCCAAAGAAGAAGAGAGAAAAAAAAAAAGGAGAAGGAAAAAAGGGGGGGTACTGGTAGATTGTGGTGGTCACAAGGTTGTAGTGGAGGGAGAATGTAGTCTACCTGAGGGGTTCTAGAGGGTGATCCTCTTGTTTTGCAGCATATTAAGTTCTGTATGTTAGAAGATGCTCAGTTCCAAATTTATATAAACTAGAAATACTTGTAGAAAGCCCCAACATTGACACCAAAACATAAAGGAGATAAAAGAGGGCGGCACAATGGGAATGAGGAATCTCACAGAATGAACCAGCACCTATACCACTTGGTTCTGGGTCATGTTTCAGAAGGTCATGTGTTAGAAGATATTAACTTCCACTATTGTAGAACAAAATGAGGCTGAGAAAACAAAAAACACAACACAAAACAAAACAAAAAACATATCTTGTATATCTCCCAAAATTAAGTTGAGTATATTGAAGAGAATCTAAAAGTGAAAAATATAGCTAGGACCTGTAATTGTAGAAATATGAAAGTCAAAAAGGAAGAATCTTAAAAATGAAGAGGTGGTAAAATATTGTAGTTAAGGTGGGAAAAGAGAAAAAATTGGAAATTTAGTGTGATAAAAAAACGAGTTGTACTGGAAAAAGGAAGAAAAAAACAAGGAGGTTTTATATAGAACCCTGTGGTTCTATATACTGTAAATCCCTCGACTTCCCCTGGAGCTTTCCAGCGCTGCTCAGTCAAGAACTTCCTCTTCCCCTGTCCTTCCAGCTGGTTTTCTGGGGGAGGGGCTGCTGTGCTGATTCTCAGGTGTGTGCACCAGGGGAGCTGCCCCGCCCCCGGCCAGGTGCCGGGCTCAGTGGGAGCTGTTTGCCCCGTGAGATCCCTGTTCCCTGGTGGCCCCCCACCCAGGCACAGTGTGACACCAGGAGGAACAACCACACTGGTGGCGGCCAGGTCTCCAGCTCTGGAGTCAGCTCCCCCAGTAACCCCCCCCCCCCGCCGCTGTCTCCCAGTCTGCAGGGGCCTGGATGCTCCCGGGACGGGGGCACTGACCTGCACACCTGTGGCAGCAGGAGCGTCCTGGCTGTCCTGTGCCCTCCCCGCCTCTGCCTGTCCCGGGAGAGCACAGGATCCCGGGCTGTGTCCCCCGGCGCCCTGGGCTCTGGGGCCTGCGCTGGAATCGCGCTCCCGGGGTGGGCTCCCAAAGGCAGCAGGTGCAGCCCCCTCCCCAGAGCCCCCACCTGACCCACCGCCTGCTCCCGGGGCCCCGCGGGGCGCTCCAGCCCTTTCCCCATCTCAGCCCGCCGTGTGTGGCGCGCACTTCCTCAGTTAGTGACCCGAGGCACCTGGGGGCTCCACTGCCCCTCCTGGGATCCTGCCCGAGTTCCCTGCTGAGCACCTTTCTGTCCAGGAAGAATCCGGTGCGGATTTTTTAAAGTTCCTGCTTCTCCAGGGCAGGGCTCTCCTGTCCCGAAGCTCTCACCGCCTGGCCTTAGCCCGGCTCCTTGCGGGGCTCCTCCCCCACTTGCTTCTTTTTTATTTTTTTCCACCTTCCTGCCTTGTTAGAAGCGCACGCTTCTCTCTGTAGCGTTCCAACTGTTCTCTCTTTAAATCTCAGGTCGAGGGGGGAATCCCTGGGTGGCTCAGCGGTTTAGCACCTGCCTTCGGCCCAGGACGTGATCCTAGAGTCCCGGGATGGAGTCCCACGTTGGGCTCCCTGCATGGAGCCTGCTTCTCCCTCTGCCTGTGTGTCTCTCTCTGTCTCTCATGAATAAAATTAAATCTCAGGTCGAATTCGTAGGTTCAGGATGGTTTGAAAGTAATCTAGGTGAGCTGGTGGGGCCGGGTGAGTTGGGGACCCTACTCCCCGCCCCCCGTCTTGCACCGCCCCTCAACCCACACCATTTAAAAAATAAGCTATTGCTGCCCTGTCTCTCACTTTCCTCATTGAATAATATTTTAAAAATTCATTTAGCCAATAAATAAAAATTGAATATATAGTGTGCATCCTGCATTGCACTAAGTGTGTTCTCTGTCTTTCAGGAAATTTTCAATCAAATTGGGAAGATAAACATGTATTCAAATATTTACACCCGCAAAAGAGTTGAGGGAAGGGTAGGGAGGAATGCAGGTGCATTGTGAGGGATGGTTCTAAAGGGTCTCAGGGAGCCTCCAGATGGGAGGCAGGAGCAAGTCGGCATTTGGACAGCTGTGATACAGGTAGTGGATATCAAGGGACATCCAGGGACATAGAGGATATATTCCCTTTATCTCCCATCTCTTTCCAGGCCCTATTTAGCAGGGTGCTCACTGGGTGCCATACAATGAGCTAAACAAGAGGTGTCTACCTGAAACTCCCAGTTGACCTGAAAGGTAAGTGCTATTTTCTCTATCTACTCAAAGAGCTTAAAAAGTATACCCCAAATCATATAGCTAATAAATATCAGTATTGGAATCTGATCAAGTTGGAGGGGCTTTCTGAAAAAGAATGACTTCAGCTGTGTCCACATTCTAGGAAAAGATGTGGAAGGCAAGGCATGCTTAGAGGAGTGAGTCAGGGGTAGACAGTAGCAAAGTTCATCTTTCTTTTCGGCTGATTATATTTCATAGTACCACACAACAAAGAACCAGGAGTGGGTGAGATCAATGGTGATGCCACCTTATGAAGATCTCATTTAGTGGTGATACATTCTGAGGAAAGTGTTTTCATTTTCCCATTAAATCTCCATTAAGGATAGTATACCTTTTCCAGAATTCTATATATTTCCTTTGATTTCATAAAACTATGTCCTGACAATGATATTAAAAGTGTGATCATTTTTAAATGAACAAATTGTGTATGGTTTGAATAAAATAAATACTGATAGCTGGTCAATATTTGAAATCATGCCAGTACTATGAAAAAGCCAGAGATATAATATGAGTTTAAGATAATCAAATTTTACAAGAAACAAGAAAGACAAGGATGTCCACTTTTACCACTTTTATTCAGCATAGTACTGGAAGTCCTAGGCACAGCAATCAGACAACAAAAATAAAAATTTTAATTCATGATATTCCTGGGAGAATGGAGATTACTGCTTGTATGATATTCCTGGGAGAATGGAGATTACTGCTTGTATGAAATAAAGGGAAAAAAATGCCTTTCCTGCTCTTGGAAGATGTGGTGGCTCCCACCAGTTGTAGATGGTATAGACTGTGGGTGTCAAGTGTGGCATTGGTTTGTTTCAAATGCTTGGAGTGTCCTTCAGACTCTGTCAGAAGGTTGGACAAACGGAGTCCTTTGATCATTGTATAATTTTTATATTGCCACTTAATAAATTCCCACAAACTCGGTGGCCTAAAACAATGCATATTTATTTCTTACATTTCTGGCTTCCAGGACTCTGACACCAATTTCATTGGACCCAAACCAAGATGTTGGCAGGATTACATTCTGCAGAGGGTCATGGAATCAGTTTTCTTGGCCTTTTCAGCTTCTAGAGTGGCATTACTTGTATTCCTTGGCTCATGGTCCTTTTTTCTATCTTCAAAGCCCACAGTGTAGCATCCTCAAATCTCTCTATTTGTCTTTCTGTCTCTCTCTGTCTCCTTTCCACTCTGTGAAGTCACACATTGTCTTCTCTCTTCTGTGGGATGCATGTGATTATATGTAGCACCTACCTGGATAAATCAGGATAATCTCATCTCAAGATTCTTTTTTTTAAAGATTTATTTATTTGAGAGAGAGAGAGAGAGAGAGAGAGAGAGAGAATGAGAATGCATGAGCCAGGCTGGGGGTGGGGCAGAGGAAGAGGGATAGAGAAACTTTAGCAGGCTCTGTGCTCTGCACTGAGCGCAGAGCCTGATGCAGGGCTCGATTCCAGGACCCTGAGATCAAGATCTGAGCTGAAACTGAGAGTTGGCCACTTAACTGACTGAGCCACCCAGGTGCCCCTCAAGATTCTTAATCACATTTGCCAAGTCTCTTTTACCATATAAGGTAACATTCATTAATTCAGGGGATTAGGACGTGTATAACTTTGGGGCTAAAATTCAGCCTACTATAGCTATGAATCTTCTTTTGTCCTTTTTTCCTCTTAATGCCTATAATGTGTTCAATGCTGTGATAATCCCTAAAGACAGATCAATGAGAGTTTATCTCTACCTTCAAGAAACTCAGTTTAGATGAGGAGACATATATGTATATAAAATGACTGTAATGTAGAGAAAGGTTTGCAAATAGGGTTTTAACAATATTAAAGGGGAATGGTTAACTCTCAGTGAGAAACTGGGAAAGTCTTAGAGATCTGTCTTATGGGAATATTTTAAGTGGAATATTAGTACTGCAATACTAAAAGGTGATGAGGATGGAAAGGAATCTGAAAACTGGCACCCAAGAAACAATTAAATAATCTACAGAAAAGACAACTTGTAAGATGGTATTGATGGAAGAGTTATGCTTAGTTTCTGTTGCATAGGAGAGAAGCACTGAGGATAAGAGGTAGACCTAAGGCCAGGAACAAGAAAGACAAGGATGTCCACTTTTACCACTTTTATTCAGCATAGTACTGGAAGTCCTAGGCACCGCAATCAGACAACAAAAATAAAAGGCATCCAAATGGTAAGGAAGAAGTAAAATTTTCACTATTTGCACATGACATGATACTCTATATAGAAAACCCTAACGATTCCACCAAAAAACTACTAGAGCTGATAAATGAATTCAGTAAAATCACAGGAAACAAAATCAATATGCAGAAATCTGTTGCATTTCTATACACTAATAGCAAAGCAGCAGAAAGAGAAATTAAGAAAAACAGTCCCATTTATAATTGTACCAAAAATGATAGCTTACCTAAGAATAAACCTAGAAGGTGAAAGACCTGTCCTCTGAAAACTATGAAACACGTATGAAAGAAATCGAAGATGGCACAAACACATGGAAAGACATTCCATGCTTATGGTTTGGAAGAACAAATATTGTTAAACATGTCTATGCTACCCAAAGCAATCTACAGATTTAATGCAATTCTTATCAGAATACCAGCTGCATTTTTCACAGAATTAGAACCAACAATCCTAAAATTTGCACGGAACCACAAAAGACCCCAAATAGCCAAAGCAATCTTGAAAACAAAAAACAAAACTGGAGGCATCACAATTCCAGACTTCAAGTTTATTATGAAGCTATAATAATTGAAACAGCATGGTACTGGCACAAAAATAGACACATAGGTCAATAGAACAGAATAGAAAGTCCAGAAATAAACCCACAGTTATATGGTCAATCTTCTATGAAATAGGAAAGAACATGCAATGGGAAAACGTCTCTTTAATAAATGGTGCTGGAAAAACTGGACAACTACATGCAAAAGAATGAAACTGGACCGCTTTCTTACACAATACACAAAAATAAATTCAAAATGGATTAAGAAACTAAATGTGAGAGCTGAAACCTCTCTAAAAATCCTAGAAGAAAGCACAGGCAGTAATTTCTCTGACTTCAGCCATAGCAACATATTTGTAGATATGTTTCCAGAGGCAAGGGATACAAAAGCAAAAATAAACTATTGAGACTACATCAAGATAAGCTTCTGCACAGCAAAGTAACCAAATAAACTAAAAGATAACCTACTGAATGGGAGAAGATATTTGCAAATGACATGTCTAAGAAAGGATTAGTAACAAAAATTTTAAAGAATGTATACAACTCAACTCCACAAAAAAACCCAAGCAAAACAAACCAAATAATCCCATTAAAAATGGGCAGAAGACATGAACAGACATTTCTCCAAAGAAGACATAGAGATGGCCAGCAGACACATGAAAAGATGCTCGACATCACTCATCATCAGGGAAATGCAAATCAAAACCACAATGAAATATCACCTCCTATCTGTCAGAATGGCTAAAATAATAATAATAATAATAAAAACACCTCAAGAAACAAGTGCTGACAAGGATGTGGAGAAAAGGGAACCCTCATATACTATTGATGGGAATGCAAACTGGTACAGCCACTGTGGAAGACAGTATGGAGGTTCCTCAAAAAAATTAAAATAATAGGGAAGCAGATTGGCTGCACATAAGAAAGCACTTAACAATATTCCCTATCAAAATAGTGCAGGCGCTATCATTGAGGATGGATAGGCAGGACAGGATGGTTGTCTGCTGGAATTGGGGCACAGACCATTTCTGTTTTTTATGGGAGATTGGGGTGTAGATATCCTCCAAGGAAGATTTCTGAATTATACAAACTGAGAACATTTCAAAATAACTTGGAGAACCACATAAGAAAACTACATCAGTCATGATATGCTTTATAACGCTATGATAACAGAAACACCACAAAACAGGTTTATTTTTTGCTCATGCTACATATCCATTTCAGGTTGACAAGGGGCTCTTGTCTTATATTGTCCCCGTTCAGGAACCCAAGCTATGTGAGCTTCATCATTTGGAATGTTGCCAGTTGCTGAAACAAGGAAAGGGGTCTATAGTGTCTCACACTGGCAAGCAGTTAAATATTCTAGCTTCCAAATCAATGCCCTATATCACATCTACCCCCCAAATTATTGCCCAGAACCAGTCAACCCTGTCATATATATATTGAAGGAGGAGAGCTAGAAATATAGGTGAATAAACTAAGATCCACTATAGCTCACTTTCTGGATGCTAAATACTTGGTCACACTCCTTTCCGTACCCAGAATGCCTTGATCCCCTCCACAAGGGAGAGGACCCCAAACCAAGAATCCCTGGGTGAAGACTAGAGTCTCTACATGCAGTCACTCTTGATTATGAGATTTATGAGCTGACAAGTTATCTTCCCCTGTCCCTTGCAACTTAGTCTGTGTCCAGTGATGGAACAAGAATAGGATAACCAGAATAAACATTTCCATTCTGAAAGGAAAGAAAATAGAAACACTAGATATTGATCTGTAGCAATTCTGAAATCCACCTAGGCAGATATTTTTGAGAACTCTTTACCTAAAAACATGTAGATAAATGAGAGTTTGCACTTGCCCTCAAGGAACTCAGTTAAGATGGGGGACATACATGAATATACATACTGAAATACAGGAGAAGTGTAAAAGTAGTGTTTTCACACCATCAAGGAGGATGGTTAATTCTCAGGGAGAAACTTAGGAAAATCTTGTAGATCTGTCCTGTGAGATTATTTTAAGTGGAACATTTCTAGAGTAGGCCCCAGGTAGGCTCTGTGAGAGGAGTACAGAGTCCTGTTCTTGTAGCCCTTTACTCTCCCTTAGGAAAGGTTCTTCCTTGACATGAGTCTCATTGGGCACTTGTGAAATGAGTATTGGGACAGAGTGTGAACAGCCTTCTTGGACTGCTTGCGTCTGTAGATATTTGGAGTCCAAGGGTTGTTATAAGTTTTGAACAAAGACCCTTTTAGTCCTAGTCCATGCTTTCTTCGGTTGTTCAGTTATCTCAAAATCTTAGGAGTCTCTTTATCAGTGTGATTAAAATTAGTTCCATGTGTCAAATAGTTATATCCACAGTTCCTTTTAAGACACAGTTCTCAGATTTTCTGTATTTGCTTTCTCATCCTGATCTCCTTGACTTAGCTGAAATTGCAGATGCCTTGAATTTATGGGATTTCAGTTGGAGAACCAATCTTTTAGTACCCTTTTCCTGAGTTGTTTTGTCTAATTGAAGGAATTTCCTTGGTGGAATACTTCAATAGGATTTTTCTTTTTTTTGAGATGACTTAATTCAGTCACAGGTGTTAACTCTCAGTATAATGGCTCTTGATTTGATTCTTTCTTTAAGCCTGATTTTAATTAACTTTTGTTTCTCAAATGTACTTTTCCTTTTGGAGTTGGGCAGCAGTTGTTTCTTCCAATCCTACTACACCCCATATTTTTTTTGTCACAGTTTGCAAACAAACAAAAGCCAAATCTTTTATGAGCTCATTTCTTTTTTGTAATTCTTTGCCAAATGCAGCAATAAACGCACACAACTCTTGTTCTGTTTTCAAGTTCTGTATATAAATTCACTGAACACATGATTGCCTCCCAACTTATTGTTGGCTACAGTCCAACCAAATGATTTGCCACTGGATAACTTGATTTGCTATCTCTCCAGCCTCCAATATCCATTTCCTCTCTTTCCATGGTGTGATTTTTTTAGCCAAGGCCACAGACTTTAGATTATTGATTAGCAATACCCCTTACTCCTTCTGTTAGTAATATCTATATCAGTCATAATAGTTTAGATTATGTTACTGCAATAAACAGTCCTCAGTCTCTGTGACTTAAATCAATAAAGATTCATTTCTTGCTCTACCAAAGTCCACTGTGGGTTGGGAAGCTCTCCAAAACACCTGTCTTCCATATGATGGCTCAGGATTTCACCTCCATGTCAACACTTGCTTCTTCTTCTCCTTTTTTTTTTTTTTTAGAGATTTTATTTATTCATGAAAGACACACAGAGAGAGGCAGAGATATAGGCAGAAGGACAAGTAGGCTCCCCGTGGGGAGCCGGAAGTAGGACTTAATCCCAGGATCACAACCTGAGCTAAAGGCAGACACTAAACCACTAAGCCATCCAGGTGACCTCCTTTTTTAAAAAAAAGAATTCTGGTTAGTTGACATACAGTTCAATATTGGTTTCAGGAGTTCAGTGGTTTATCATTTACATATAACATCCAGTGCTCATAATAAGTGCCCTCCTTAATACCTATCATTCATCTACCCATCCCCCACCCTCCATCCACCCAGTTTGTTCTCTATAATTAAGAGTCTCTCATGCTTTGTTCCCCCCACTTCCTTTTTCCTCCCTTGAGAATGTTGATCCATTTTGTTTCTTTAAAAATGGTGCTGAACTTTCAGCAGGGGATTTTGGACATAATGGTAAGGAGTGATTGATTC
Organism: Vulpes lagopus; assembly: GCF_018345385.1. Taxonomy (NCBI): domain Eukaryota; kingdom Metazoa; phylum Chordata; class Mammalia; order Carnivora; family Canidae; genus Vulpes; species Vulpes lagopus. The sequence goes on from NC_054828.1 coordinate 108,809,676, forward strand.
CTTTAAAGAAATTATGGTGAATTGTTAGAGGACATGATGGTGTGTGTGTGTGTGTGTGTGTGTGTGTGTGTGTGTGCTAAGAAACACACCCTCAAATATGGAGATCAGACCTGGTTAGGTTTGAAGCAGTAAAAACTGCGTCCATTGGAGAAACACAGATATTGGCATACAGTGGCAAAATGGCTACATAAATGACTAACTGTAGTTGACTATGATAAAGTCCCTGTTGAAGGCTAGGCTTTGGGAGACCAAGTGCTGCTTCAATAGAGTATTATCATGGATATGAGGACCAAAAGGACTATAGGATGGGGTAACTACTTCTGACTTCATTGGAGAACATTTAAAAAGAAAAATTTAAAACTCAAGACTTAAAATTCTTGGCTGAAGCATAGTCAGAAAACCAGAGAGATTTTATGATTGCCTTAAAAGAACATTTTATCTCTGGTAGTCATAGTCATCATTAATGTAGCAAAAAAACCAGACTCAGAATTTGATGAAATTTGGCTTCAGGGCTCACTAGATCTTTTTGTAAAAGTTGGGGCATGGATTGGAGAGAACAGGATCTTAATAACTGAAATAGAGACATTTAGGTGGATTTTAGTGATCTGGGTTCTTGTAGTAACCTCTATTGCTTGAAGTCTCTATAATGACCTCATTTATAATTATTTCACAGGGATGCTTATTCATCTCAAGACTCATCCTAACACCTTTTATTACTCCAGACCCATAACCAAAGTTAGATCATCAAAGATTTCAGGGGCCAGGTAAAAATGTCTAACAGTGGAGGAGAATTATAAGATTTTACCAATTTATATCAGCCTGCAGAAGGAATGCAGCCTTGCTGACAATTATAGCCTGACACATTTTAAAATTTTTGACCTCTAGAAGTGTAATATAACAAATTTGTGTTAAGCCACTAAGTATGTTGTTATTTGTTACAGCAGTAATAGGAAACAAATACAATGACCTACTAAAGTTTTATTTACTATGTATCATCAAGACAATTCTAGTTCTACTGAACAGAGAAATCAGTAGTCATAATCTATTACTTAATTCCAAGATCTAAGCCAGCTCTCAGAGAGGAGACCCTTGAATGAAGTGAAGAACATGTCTTTTTGAGGAAGGGTCCTGAAACAGACCTACAAGTATATAGTTTAAATCTTTCTTCTAGCTTTTCCCTAAAGGGTTATGAACTGGAAAATGGGAAATACTTAAACTTTTCAGGGGTTACTGTAGAGTGGCTCTGAAATGACATTAATTCCTGATGACCAAAAATGCTACCGTGGTCTGTCAGAGTAGGGTTTATAGATGTCACATGATAAGTAGAGTTTTCACCTGAGTCCTTCTCACAGTAGGTATTAGTGTATTAATTTTCTATGCTGTATATCAAATTACCACAAACTAAGTGGTTTAAAATGACACCCATTTTTAACTCACAGTTTTGTAGATCAGCTGTCTATGAAGGCTTGGCTAGGATCTCAGTTTAGGGTTTTCCAAGGCCAAAGCTATCATGTGGTCCAGACTCTTATTTGAAGGCTTAAAACCACTGCCAACCTCCTCAGGTTGTTAGCAGAATTCAGTTCCTTGTCCTTGTAGGGCTGAGATCTCAATTTCCTTGCTGACTGTTGGCCAGGGAGGTTCTCCTCTGTTTCCCGAGGTTGCCTGCATTCCTTTGTATATGACCACCCCTTTCCATATTCAAAGCCAGAATGGCATATCGAGTTCTTCTCACACATTGAATCTCTCTGGCTTTTCCTTATGCTGCCAGGTGGAGAAAGTGCTCTGCCTTTTAGGGCTCATGTGATTAGATTAGGTTCCGTCAGATAATATTCTTGTCTTAAAGCCAATTCTGCCATTTAACTATCACAATCATAAAGATGATAACCCGTCATAGCCACAGGCTCTGGGGATTAGAGTGGAACATCTTTGAGGGACCATTTTAGAAACTAGGCCTACAATACTAGGCCAAGTGGATCTATGAATCCACTCAGCGATTATTTTCTGTTTCATGGTTGGAATAGATATTCTTGGCTACTGGGAGAGCCCCAACAATGGGTATCTGACTTATACAAGAGTTGTATTATCATAGGAAAGGCCAATAAGTAGTCTTTGGGGACATGGTAGAGAATAGTGCCAACATCAGTGCCATCATCTCTGATACCTGGTATAGAGATTTTTTAAAAAAAATTTATTTACTTATTCATGAGAGACACAGAAAGAGAGGCAGAGACACAGGCAGAGGGAGGAGAAGCAGGCTCCATGTAACGAGTCCAATGTGGGGCTTGATCCCGGAAATCCGGGATCAGGCCCTGAGCCAAAGGCAGATGCTCAACCGCTGAGCCACCCAGACGTCCCTGGTATAGAGATTTAAATCTGGGATATGACTTATTCTCTAAATCAACAGAAAAGAACACAAGAAGTAGGTAATTATTTTGTCTTTTTTGTGTTGTTGAGACAACATTATAGTTGACAAGTGCCATGTCCACTGTCAAAATTGAATCTGCAGAGATGTTGATCATGCCAATTTTCTATAGAATATCATGCTCTCCACTACACTGATAACATGTTAATGGCCCTAGTACACAGAAACTAGCAAATATTCTAGGTGCTTTTGCTATACATGTACATGCCAGAGGATAGGAAATAAATTTACTGCCCTACTGAAATTTCTATGGTTCTATGGTCTGGGGTTTATAGAGATCATTTTCTTCAAAGTGAAAGACTCCGTGCTGTGTCTTGAGTCCTATCACTAAAAAAGAGGCATAGCACTCAATGGGATATTTGGATTCTGGGGGCAATATATCTCTTATTTGTATTTGCTTCTCTAACTTATTAACTAACCCATAAACATAAGCTCCTTTGCTACTTGGATCTTATGATCCAGCTGGTCCAATAATGCCCAAGATATCTGGAAGGGACCTTGGCATGCACACACATGTGTTGCTCATACATATATACATTATACTATATGATATTAAATATTATATTGCATTATAATATGTTATGTGTTATACTACATTATAAGGTATACTCTATATATACACATTATAACATGCAATGTAATATGTAATATAAATGTATAATATTAATTATATATCTATATTTATATATAAAATCAGTCTTGATCAAGTACTAAAGGTACAAATAAATTGTGCAAACAAGTAGCTCAGAATCCTGGAGGATGCCTTTTGACCAGTTAATGAAGGAGAAAAAACTGGCTTAAAGAATATTCCACATGATATGCTGGTACCAGCTACATCATTATAGTCCCACTCATAGGTATACTAGAAAGATTCAAAGGAAAGAATGATCTATTGTTTACTTATTTATGCATCCACCAGAAGACAACCTGGTGGATTATGGTCCTGTCCTTGAGATATAGTATATGCTCTGAGCCAGTAAGTTATATAAGGTGATGTTTCTTCCATTTTCTATCATTATCCCATAGTCCATCAAAAGGGGAAGTAGCCTGGCTCCTCTCTCTGTTGTACCAAGTAATATACATTTTGCTTTCCACATTTCTGCAACTTTTGGCTCTGTTGATTTAGAGGTCTTACAAGTTTAGTTTCCAATGGAGGTTTATTTCCACCGTTGGACACAAAATGTCTTAATTAAACTAGAAGTTGAAAATGCCATTTGGTCTCTTTGGATTCATCACGTCACTGAAACAAGCAAAGAAGAGGATTACTGTACCTTTTTTTGAATTGTTGATCCTGATTTTTAACGGGGAATAGGGTTGTTGCTATACAGTATGAATAAGAAGGAGTATGTCAGGAGTCTTCAAGGTTCCTTAGGGCATCTCAATACCCCATAGTACAAATTAATGGTAGATTATAGCGACTCAATACAGACTAGTGACTCAGACTCTTTGGGAACAAAACTTTGAATTTTCATATTAGGTCAAGAAATATTTTAGATGAGGGTCTGGCTGGGGGCAACAGGCGCAATGGAATGTATAATGGAGGCAGTTATAGATACTTATGACAGACCAGTTGTAGAAAGAAGGATTCTAATAGTTGTACAAACTTTCTACTGAAAAACCTCCAAAATAGCTTCCTTATCAGTTTAATCTTACAGATAAGGAGACCAGGATAAACAGAAGTTAAGTAACTTGCCTACATTCACACAGATGTCAAGTGGCAGGGCCAAGCTCAAACTAGATCTGTTAGACTTCAAAGCCCATGTTTCCTCAGTCATACTCCGAAGAAGACAAGAATGCGATTTGTTTTTAATTTAATTTTAAAAATTTATTTATTAGAGAGAGAGAGAGAATGCAAGCAAGGGGAGGAGCAGGAGAGAAACTCAAACAGACTCTCCACTGGGTGGGGAGCCTGACATGGGGCTCAATCTTACAACTCTAAGATCATGACTGGATCTTAAATCACGAGTCATGCTTAAGCAACTGAGCCACCCAGGTGCCCAGGAATGCAATTTAAAAGAAGATAGCTAAATGGTTGGCATAATGATAGAATAAGGAAAATGGTCCATGCAGCAATTCAGTTACCTGGTAAAATCAAAATAAAACTCAGTGGGATAATTTTGCCATAATTTCAAATCCTGGGCAAGGAGCACAGAAGGAACACATGGAAAGAAAATCTAACTGAGAAGCCTTCTAACATGAAAGGCAAGTCCACTCCCTCTGCCTCCCCTCCTCAGTAAATCATTTTTGTGTATATGATTCTTAGGGAGGTAATTCCAACATGGAACCCACAAAGCAACAAAGCCATGTGTACTTCATGCACTTTGCAATTCTCAAGTGCTGTGTCATTCCTAAGTGAGTAGGAGGCTAAGTGCTTACTTAGGACATTGTGGGAGGAGACTTCAAGGGAATCTGTTAGGCACAATTATGAATTTTCCTCAGTTTGGGATGGGGCTTGGAAGGATCCAAGACCACAAAGAGCATTTTTGGATCTTAGCCTACTATTGTTTGGAATCCAGGGCTGCTCCTGGTGTTCTAGAGGAGCTAGACGGTACATCTGGAGGGTTGCCTTGCTGCTCAAAGGGCTAAAAACAAAACAAAACAAAACAAAACAAAACAAAACAAAAAACAAACACACACACACACACACACACACACACACACACACACGCAAAAACCCCTCTGCCATTTCTTCTTCTCAGTGTGCTGCTTAAGAATTTCCCAAGCCTGTGAATGGAGTGTCAATTCCAGACTGGGACAGCATAAATCTTTGAGCCCTCTTTAAAAGCAGAACATGCAGAGTGTAGGAACAGAAAAAAAACTGTGAAATCAGGGGAAGTCCTCACAAAAAGCCTCTTTCAGAATGGAAGGTTCTGAGTATGAATGGTACTGTGGTGCCCTTGTCAAACTTCTGTTGCTCTGTGCAAGACCATGTTCTAGTAGGTGCTCAGAGGGAATGCTCTGGTCTGAAGAGCACACATTGCTGTCTCCATCTCTCCTCCTTTAGGGATTTACCCTTACAAATTGCCTGTGGGTTTTCTACTGGGCTGGGGAATTGCCTTTACAAGTAGCCCTAAGGGAAGGCTTCCTAACAAGATAAGCTCAGACCACCTGTATCTATGTCACGCAGAGTGGCACTAAAAATGCAGATTTCCTCGAATCTAATCTGCACCCCCTTGACTTCTGTATTTAGAGAAGATTCTTCTTGAGACCCACTTCTGCAAGGGCTTTTTTTTGAATAGTAGAAGTTCTTTTTACTGAATAGTAGAAGTTAACATCTAATGAATGCTTCTTACATACCAAGTGTCATTATAAGAGCTCTACTTGACTTATTTTATTCAACAGTTAGCACTATTTCTCAAGGCAAGAGCTATTATCATCCCCAAACCTGAGGCACAGGGAAAACAAATAACTTGGTCCAGGTCACAGAGTCATTGAGAGTCAGGATTTGAACCCAGATAGTCTAATATAGAAAGCATGTTCTTAGTCACTATGCTATACCCTATGAATTTATCCTTCTTTTCCTCACTTTGGCCATGACAAATTGGATTTCTTAAAGATGAACTTTCCTAAGAAATGTAGGGAAATCGTGTTTTTAGAGAAGAATTTCTTTATCCCTACATCACAGGACTGTCTGGGTGTAGTTGGTTTGGTTGGCATAGCTTCCCTGGCACAAAGTCCCCACTTCCTTCCAGTCCTTATTGACTGATGAGGAGACATGTTGCCCCATTGCTTTCCAGCTTTACTTCCTGCTCCCTTGCAGGAACCTTGGCTCCAGGTGGGCAGATCTGTGTACTTCCTTATGCCTACATCTTGGCGCAGTGTGGTTGCTTTGTTCTTCCCACCTAGTGAGGGAAAAATGTATCCTCATACAACCTCTGAAGACCAGCCAGCTTACAACCTCCTTTCTCAGAGAAGCTATCAGGAAACTCACAAAGATCCTTCCTTCCACAAGGTTTCAGCCTACTTTTCAGCCCTGGACCAGCTTTTGGGGTTCTTTTTTCTCCTGTAGTAGGTGGCAATGCTTAGTTACTTCTCCTCCTAGAGCTTCTCTAACTGAAGGGGTTCTGTTCTCTTCATGACAAGTGGAGTGTGAAACCCAGTTTCCTCATTGTTCTAAAGGCAGACACATAGCCCTGTGAATGGTTTCAGTGCCATTAATAACACAAACATGGCAAATTGTGCAGTTTGTGTTGTGCCTGGTGCACAGCTCTTAATTCTCTTCCTGAGATGGGCTTTCTACTCCCTGTCTTTCCTCTCAGGGTGAAGTTGTATAAACTTCTCTCTTCCTCTTGTCAACACCAAGAAGTTGCATAAGCTTCTCTCCTCTTCTTGTCAACACCAAGAATCCTTGCCAGTGCAGTGCTCTGTGTCCCATTTGCATTCCAACTGCTTTAACCCATGTCACCAAGCCCATGTCCTGCTCAGGAAGGGCTTCTTTGGGACATTTCCTTTCAGAAGTCTTCCCTGCCCATTTCTTCCTCGAGTTCCTCAATTCTTAGGTCGTGTGTGGGAGAACAGTTATACTTTATAATCATTGTTACTGTAAGCATGAATGCTTCACTTTCATGTTGTGATACATAACCATCAAAATTCTGTAAAATTAAATTGAACTAAAAGTAATTAATTAAATTAATTAAAACTAAACAAATTAAATTCTATGAAATTAAAATTCTGAATTAATTGAATTAATTAATCCTGAATTAATCCTGAAAAGGCAGCTAAGGGCAGTACAGAAGAGAGATGATTGACAAGGCCACATCAAGGTTCATGTTCTAGCCTTTGACCACAAGAGAAGAACTTAATACCATTTGTTGAAAATACAGTCTTTCTTTCTCATTGGATATTCTTTCCTACTTTGTTGAAGATTAGTTGACTATATAGTTTGGGTTCATTTCTGGATTTTCTATTCTGTTCCATTGATCTACGTATCCATTTTTCAATCACTATCATACTGTTTTGATTACTCCAGCTTTATAATATAATTTGTAATCTGTGATTGTGATGTCTCCAGCTTTGCTTTCCTTTTCAATGTTGCTTTGGTTATTTGGGGTCTTTTGTGGTTTCATACAAATTTTAGGATTATTTGTTTTAGCTCTGTGAAAGATGCTGGTGATTGTTTGATAGGGATGGCATTAAATGTGTAGATTGCATTAGGTAGTATAGACATTTTAACAATATTTGTTCTTCCAGTCCATGAGCATGGAATATCTTTCCATTTGTTTGTGTCATCTTCAATTTCTTTCAGCAGTGTTTTATAGTTTTCAGAGTATAGGTCTTTCACCTCTTTGGTAAGGTTTATTTCTAGATATCCTATTATTTTTGGTTGTAAATGGGACTGATTCCTTGATTTCTTTTCCTGCTGCTTCATTATTGGTGTATAGAAATGCAACATATTTCTATATGTTGATTTTATATCTTGTGATTACTGACTTTATATATCAGTCCACTGACTGATGAATGGATAAAGAAGATGTAAGGTGTGTGTGTGTATATTTTAATTAATTAATTTTATATATAATTATAATTATATATAAAATTAATTAATATATATATGAATATGTGAGGGGTATACATATATACACAATGGAATATTACTCAGCCACAAAAAAGACTGAAATCTTTCCATTTGCAATGATGCGGTTGGATCTAGAGAGTATCATGCTAAGCAAAATAAGTTAGAGAAAGACAATTACATGTGAATTCACTCACATGTGGAATTTAAGAAACAAAACAAATGAGCAAAGGGGAAAAAAGAGAGAAAGAGGCAAACCAAGAAACAGAGTCTTAGCTTTAGAGAACAAACTGATGGTTACTAGTGGAGAGATGGGTAGGTGGATGGGTTAAACAAGCAATGAGGATTAAGGAAGGCACTTATTGTGATGAGCACTGGATATTGTACGGCAGTGTCAAATCACTATATTGTACACCTGAAACTAGAATTACACTGTAACTGGCTAACTGGAATTTAAATAAAAACTTAAAAAAAAAACCCAAGAGAGGAACTTAATAGATATTTCTCAAGTCAGGAAAAAGGGGAAACATGCTACTGTCCTAGCTTTGGAGGTTAGTCAATGATGTGAGGCAGAGCTCCCAGGGTAGATGGAGTGGGCCTTGGTGTCATTAGAGTATACAGGCCGAAGAGTGGACTTTGGAGTCAATGAGGCTAGTTTTGAATCCGGCTGTCTGAATTACCAGCTGTGGAAACTCAATATGGGCAAGTTAATGAATTGCTGCGTCTCAGTATGCTTATCTATTGAAGTATAATAATCATATCTACACTGTAGGGTTGTTGTTAAGACTAACGAGTTAATAAAATGAATGGCAAAGGGCAGTGCTTGGCATATAGAAAGTGCTATATGGGTGTTAGCTGCTGGAAGGCCAAATGATGGTGCCGGGGAGGCAGACAGGGATAGGGAGAGAGATATGGATGCGCCTGGGAAAGAAGATAGGACTGTAAAGGTGGAGGCACTTTCAGGAAGATAAGAGGAAGCATCTGTTCAGCTTCTAGTGCAGAAAGTTAGGAAAGAGTGCTTGGGACAGGGAGGAAATGTCTATCTGGAGGAAGCAGGGACTGGGGAGTCTCATGAAAGGAACACAGGGACAGGGAAGCCAAGTAGTACATCTGTCTGACCTGAGGTATATGGGGAGACCCAACAAAAAGAGAGGAGGTATTGAGGATCTCACCAGACCTCAAAGTGGAGCTTGACCAGAGGCTCTTTGGCTTGGGTATCCAGACACTTGGCCTAGGATGCAACTGGGATATGGATGATGGAACCCTTGGAGCCCAGGATGCTATGTCAGCCATGCCAAGTTTTCAACCAGGTTTCTATTACTTTAGGGTGAAGAAACTATGTTGGATAACTTCTATAGCATTTATGAAGATATTGAAAATTTCTCCTTTTCCTTGGCAAATAAAAAAAATTACAATCTGGTCTCAAAGTTAAAGTTGTGAGCAGAAGCCATTTGGGCAGAGTTTCTTTTCTTTTTAGCGAATTTAAAAAAAAGTTTTGATTTAAATTCCAGTTACTTACCATACAGTGTAATATTAATTTCAGATGTAGTGTTTCTTAAATTTTGATATGCACCAGAATCCTTTCCTTGTCTGGGGTGGAACATGGCCACTGCATGTTTAAGAAGGGCCCACATGATTTCGGTGTTTACCAAAATGTTTGGGAAACACTTCTCTCTCAGTGCTCCTTATTCTTTAGTGGATATATATATACCATTTGGATATATATATCACCCAGGGATCTTGTTAAAGTGCAGATTCTGAATCTGCGGTAGAGCCCGAGATTCTGCATTTCTCTCAAGCTCCCAGGTGAAACTGCTGCTACTGGTCTGAGGAGCATAGCTTGCATAGCAAGACAGAGCAGGTACCAAAGTCCAAGGGAGAATGCAGGGAAAGCCTGGAATGGTTGGGAGAGGAAATGAGGAGTGGGAGAGTTGGAAAGAGCTGTATCTGCTGTTTTCCTCTGTCATATCTGCAGGCACCTTAGCTTCATGCAGAACCATCTGAGACAAACAGGCCAGGAGTTATAGAGTCTTGGGTCCTGCCCTAGACTTACTGAATCAGAATCTCCAGGGGAGGGTTTTGGGATTCAGCACCTTTTATAAGCACTTGAAATGATCTGTATCATTAGACAAGTTTAGGAAACATCAACAAGGGTGTCAAGGAGAAAGACAAAAACTATGAACATACACAAAAACTTTGGTCTTATAATGGAACACTAAAAGTTATTTATGATATCAGAGAGGTTTTCCGAGTCATCTGTAATTGTTTCCCCCATTGTTTGAAGAAATTTTCCATTTTACTGAATGTTAGTTTAATGGTTTACAAGCAAAATTCACAATATTTTATTTTATGGCTTCGAGTTCAGAAGACAACAGAAAAACTTTGGAGATGAGAGAAAATGGCAACAAAAAAATTGGAACAAGATACCTGAAAAAAATGTGAGTTCCCAGAAGAGTGCCATTAGCAAATGAAACATTAAATGTCTACCACATGTTGTATTATGAAATTATTGAAACCCGGGCAAACTTTGATTTTAGTTGTAGACTTTGAAAATCAGCACTAAATGTTAGACACCAGTGTTAAACACAGAAAAATGTCTCCAGGCATGCTTTGCAAAGTTGAAAATCTTGATTAATGATGAGATGGCCAATATCATCATGTTAGGAGCCACAGAGAGGTAGGTAGGTAGATAGATATATATGTATGTATGTATGTATGTATTTTCCTTTTTTTTAAGTTTCAAGTTTTTTTTTTAATTCCAGTTAGCATACAGTGTAATATTAATTTCAGGTGTAGAATTCAGTGATTCATCACTTACATACAACACCTGGTGCTCATCACAACCAGTGCCCTCCTTAATACCCATCACCCATTTAGCCCATCCTCCTCCAACCTCCCCTTCAGCAATCCTGTTTGTTCTCTATAGTTAAGAGAATTAGATGGTTTGCCTCCCTCTTTTTCCCACTATGTTCATTTTTGTTTCTTAAATTCCACATATAAGTGAAATTATATGGTATTTGCTTTTCTCTAATTGACTTATTTCAATTAGCGTAGTAGTCTCTAGGTCCATTCATGTCATTGCAAATGGCAAGATTTCATTTTTTATGGCTGAGTAATATTCTGTTGAATATGTATGTACTACATCTTCTTTATATGTCCATAAGTTGATGGACATTTGGGCTCTTCCCATAACTTGGCTGTTATTGATAATGCTGTTATAAACCATTGAGATGTGTGTACCCCTTGAAGTCTAGAATTGTGATATATCCAGCTTTGTTTTTCTTTTTCAAGATTGCTTTGGCTATTTCAGGTCTTTTGTGGTCCATACAAACATTTGGATTGTTTAGTTCTGTGAAAAATGCTGCTGGTATTTTGATAGGGATTGCACTGAATGCATTGATTGCTCTAGGTAGCATAGATCTTTTTTAAAAAGATTTTATTTATTGATTGATGAGAGACACAGAGAAAGAGGCAGAAACATGGCAGAGGAAGAAGGCGGCTCCCCGTAGGGAGCCTGAGGTGGGATTCGATCCCAGCATCCCAGGATCATGACCTGAGTGAAAGTCAGACGCTCAACCACTGAACCACCCAGGTGCCCAAGCATAGACATCTTAACACTATTTGTTCTTCCAGTTCACAAGCATGGAATGTTTTTCCATTTCTTTATGTTATCTTCAGTTTCTTTCATAAGTGTTTTATAGTTTTGAGAGTACAGATCTCTTATTTCTTTGGTTAAGTTTATTCCTAGGTATCTTATGGTTTTCGGTGCAATTGTAGATGGGATTGATTCCTTGATTTCTCTTTCTACTGCTTCATTATTAGTGTGTAGAAATGCAACAGATTTCTGTACATTGATTTTGTATCCTGCCACTTTACTGAATTTGTGTATCAGTTCTAATAATTTTTTGGTGGAGTCTTTTATGTTTTCTACATAAAGTATCATGTTTGGGGATCCCTGGGTGGCGCAGCGGTTTGGCGCCTGCCTTTGGCCCAGGGCGCGATCCTGGAGAACCGGGATCGAATCCCACGTCAGGCTCCCGGTGCATGGAGCCTGCTTCTCCCTCCGCCTGTGTCTCTGCCTCTCTCTCTCTCTCTCTGTGACTATCATAAATTAAGAAAAAAAAAAAAAAAAAAAAAAAAAAGTATCATGTTTGCAAACAATCAAAGTATGACTTTTCCTTGTGAATTTGGATGCCTTTTATTTCTTTTTGTTGTCTGATTGCTGAGGCCAGGACTTCCAGTACTATGTTAAATAACAGTGGTGAAACTAACATCTCTGTCTTGTTCCTGACCATAGGAGAAAGCTCTCAGTTTTTCACCATTGAGGATGATATGATCTGTCTTTCATATATGGCCTTAATGATATTGAGATATGTTCCCTCTATCTCTACTTTGTTGAGGGTTTTTTTTTATCAAGAATGTATGCTGTACTTTGTCAAATGCTTTTTCTGCATCTATTGAGAGTATCAAGGTTCTTATCATTTCTTTTATCAATGTGGTGTATCATGCTGATTGATTTGCAAATATTGAACCACCCTTGCAACCCATGAATAAATCACACTTGATTGTGGTGAATGATTCTCTTAATGTACTGTTGGGTTTGATTTGCTAGTATTTTGTTGAGAATTTTTACATCCATGTTCATCAAGGATATTGGCTTATAGTTCTCTTTTTTAGTAGGACCTTTGTTTGGTTTTGGTATCAATGTAATGGTGGATTTGTAGAATGGGTTTGGAAGTTTTTCTTCCATTTCTATATTTTGGTACAGTTTGGGAAGAAAACGTATGAGCTCTTCTTTAAATGATTGGTGGAATTCCCCTGTGAAGCCATCTGGCCCATACATACATGTGTTGTGAGGTTTTTGATTACTAATTCAATTTCTTTGCTGTTTTCATTTTTTTTTGTCCATTCAAGTTTTCTCTTTCTTCCTGTTTCAGTTTTGGTAGTTTATATGTTTCTAGAAATGTATCCATTTCTTCCAGATTGTCCAATTTGTTGGCATCTAATTTTTCATAATATTCTCTTATAATGGTTTGTATTTCTACGGTGTTGGTTGTAATCTCTCTCATTTGTGATTTTATTTATTTGGGTCTTTTCCCTTTTCTTTTTGATAACTATGGCTAGGGGTTTATCTATTTTGTTAATTGTTTTTGAAGAACCAGCTCCTGGTTTCATTGATTTGTTCTACTAGGTTTTTTTGTTCTCTATCACTTATTTTCTGTTTTAATCTTTATTATTTTCCTCCTTCTGCTGGCTTTAGGCTCCATTTGTTGTTCTTTTTCTAGCTCCTTTAGGTGTAAAGTTAAGTTGTGTATTTGAGGGTTTTTTTGTTTTTGTTTTTTCGAAACAGAGAGAGAGAAAGAGAGATGAGAGGCAGAGAGAAAGAGAGAGAGAGAGAGAGAGACAGACAGACAGACAGACAGAATCTCAAGCAGACTCTGTGCCCAGTGTGGAGCCCAACGTGGGGCTTAATCTCACAACCCTGAGATCATGACCTGAGCTCAAATCAAGAGTTGGATGTTTGACCTACTGAGCCACCCAGGAGCCCCTATTTGAGATTTGTCTTGCTTTTTGAGGTAGACATGTATTGTTATATACTTTCCTCTTATGACTGCTTTTGCTGCATCCCAAAGGTTTTGGACCATTGTGTTTTCATTTTCATTTGTTTCCATGTATTTTTTTTTATTGCTTTTTAAATTTCCTGGTTGGTGCATTAATTCCAAAGTAGGATATTCTTTAACCTCCATGTATTTATGGTTTTTCTGAAATTTTCCTTATGGTTGACTTCAAGTTTCATAGCATTGTGGCTGAAAAATATGCATGGTATGATTTCAATCTTTTTGTACTTTTGAGGCCTGATTTTTGACCTAGTATGTGATCTATTCTGGAGAATGTTTCATATATACTTGCAAAGAATGTATATTCTGCTGTTTTAGGATGAAATATTCTGAATATATCTGTTAGGTTCATCTAATGAAAGCCATTGTTTCCTTGTTTATATCCTGCTTAGATAATCTGTCTATTGCTGTAGTGGTGTGTTAAAGTCCCCCACTCTTATTGTTTATTATCAATGAGGTCATTTATGTTTATTATTATCTTGTATATTTGTGTGCTCCCACGTTGGGGGCATGAATATTTACATTGTTAGATTTTCCTGTTGGATAGACCCCTATATTATGATATAGTGTCCTTCATCTCTGGTTATAGTCTTTGGTTTAAAATTTAGTTTGTCTGATATAAGTATTGCTACTTTGGCTTTCTTTTGACATCAATTTGCATGATAAATATTTCTCCATCCCCTCAATTTCAATCTACAATTGTCTGTCTTTAGGTTTAAAATGAGTCTCATGTAAGCAGCATATAGACGAGTCTTGTTTTTTGTTTTTTGTTTTTAATACATTCTGATACCCTCTCTTTCGATTGGAGCACTTAGTCCTTTCACATTTAGAGTAATTATTGATAGATAAGACCTTAGTGCCATTTTATTACTCGTTTATTCTGTCAGTGTTTCTGGAGATTGTCTCTGTTCCTTTCTAGTTTTTGTCACTTTCTTTCCTACCCCAAGATTGCCCTTTAATATTTCTTTCTTTTTAAACGATGAATAAAACGATGAATTTTATTTATTCATGAGAGACAGAGAGAGAGAGAGAGAGAGAGAGGCAGAGACACAGGCAGAGGGAGAAGCAGGCTCCATGCAGGGAGCCTGATGTGGGACTCAATCCCAGGACTCCAGGATCACGTCCTGAGCCAAAGGCAGATGCTCAAACACTAAGCCTCCCAGGCATCCCCCCTTTAATATTTCTTGCAGGGCTGGTGTAGTCATGAACTCCTTTAGTTTTTATTTGTCTGGGAAACTCTTTATTTCTCTTTGTATTCTGAATGACAGCTTTGCTGGATATAGTATTCTTGGTTGCATATTTTTCCCATTCCACATGTTGAATATATCATGCCACTGTCTTCTGGCCTGCTAAGTTTCTGTGAACAAATCTGCTGCTGACCTCAATTTTCTTACCTTGTAAGTTAGGAACTTCTTTTTTCTTGCTGCTTTTAGGAGTTTTTCTTTACATTATGCAAATTTAACTATAATATGTCTTAGTGTTGACCTGCTTTTGTTGTTTTTGATGGTAGTTCTCTGTGCCTCCTGGATTTGGATGTCTGTTTCCATGCCCAGATAAGGGAAGTTTTCAGCCATAATTTCCTCAAGTAAACCTTTTGTTCCATTTTCCCTTTCTTATTCTTCTGGGGCTCCTATGATATGAATGTTACTATACTTTATGGGGCCACTGAGTTCCCTAAATCTACATTTGTAGTCTAGTATTTTTCTTTCCCTCTTCTTTTCAGATTCATTTTTTTCTATAATTTTATCTTCTGTAACACATTCATTCCTCTGCTTCTTCCATCCTTGTGATCATTATATCCAGTTGGTTTCAAATTTCAGTTATTGCATTTTTCACTTAGCGCCTGACTAGTTTTTAGGTCTTTTATCTCTGTGGTGAGGGACTCCCTCGTGTCTTCTTCTTTTTTTAAAGATTTTATTTATTTATTCATGAGAGACAGAGAGAGGCAGAGACATAGGCAGAGGGAGAAGCAGGCTCCATGCAGGGAGCCTAATGTGGGACTTGATCCCGGGACTCTAGGATCATGCCCTGAGCCAGAAGGCAGACACGTAACCACTGAGCCACCCAGGCATCCCGTCCCTTGTATTTTCTATGCTTTTCTCAAGCCCAGCTAGTATCCTTATGATTGTTGCTTTAAATTCTGGATCTAGCATATTACTTATATCTGTTTCAATTATATCCCTGGCTGTGACTTTTCCTTGTTCTTTCTATTGGGATGAATTCCTCCTTCTTGGCATTTTGTCTAGGTCTCTGTCTTCTCTGTGTTAGGAAAGCCTGTTATGTTTCCCGCTCCTGTGAATAATGGCTTTATGAAGAAGAGGTCATATACTGTCCAAGGACTGGTGCTTCAGGAGGTGTCTCTGTTGTATGCTGTGTACATGCTGCCACTGTGTTTTGGCTACTCTTTCCCTCAGGGCAGTTCTCTGAAGAAATTTTCCTTGCCTGCAGTAGGAAGTGTTTGGACCTTGGGCATATTATGGTGAGTTTTATCTAGGTATGCTCTGGTCTGCTTTTGAAAGAGACTTGATGCTATTTCCACTAGAGCTGAAGCTTTGCAGAATTTTAAGGTCAGTGGATGTGGTGTGTGCTGGGATTTGTGCTGGTTTTCTGAGGGAGGACCTGGCTGTTCTGGTTCTCAGGCACCCTTGTCCAAGAAAAGCAGCATCTGCAAACTACTGAGGGGCAGGGCTTGGTGTAAGTAGTTTAGGCTGCCATGCTTACTGAAGTTAGTTTATACTAAAGAGTGGGGTGGGAAATGGTGCCAGCCAACTCCCTCCTCCCCAGAAAGGGGAGTTTGCACCCGCTGCTGTCTGGGAAGCCCTCCCAGAAGAGTAATCAATCTCCCCTTATGTGTTCTGGGCATCCCATAGGTCCTTGCCTTCACCCTATCTGTGTCCTGGCTGTCTGGCCATCTGCTCATCTGGCAGCACGGTGCATCTATGTTCTAACCTAGGCGGGCCAGCTGAGTTTTAAGGTTCTAAACTTTAGAGACTTGGAGTGGTGGGGACACACGCTGATCCCCTAGGGGAGGGTCTTGCCATGCTGGGACTAATGCAAGTTTGTCCTGGAAGGGTAGTTGCACTAAAGTGCAGGAGTGTGGAATTTGGAGTAAAGGGCAGCAAAGAGCTGGTGTCCAAATTAGCTGCACTCAGCAGGTGTCTCTGCATCCATGCTAAAGGGTGGGGAAGATTACAATAGCCAATGTATGGAAGCAACCTATGTGTCTATCATGGTGTGTACACACTGCTGCTGTGTTTTGGCTAAATGAATTGATAAAGATGTGGTATATATGTACAATGGAGTATTACTCAGCCATAAAAAATAAAGAAATCTTGCCATTTATGACACCATGAATGGATCTAGAGGGTATTGTGCTAAGTGCAATAAGTCAGACAGAGAAAGATAAATACCATATGATTTCACATGTAGAATCTAAAAAACAAATGAACAAATAAAACAAAAACAGACTTTTAAATATAGAGAATCAGTGGTTTCCAACAGGGAAGAGAACAGGGGGATGGGCAAACAGGTGAAGTGGATTGAGAGGTACAGCCTTTCAGTTATAAAATAAACAAATCACAGGGATGTAAAGTGCAGCATAGAGAATACAGTAATATTGTAATAACTACATATGATGATAGACTGTAACTAGACTTATGGTGGTGATCACTTTGTAATATATGTAAATGACAAATCACTATGTTGTACAGCTAAAACTAACAGAATATCACAAGTCAACTCTATTTCAATTAAAAAAATACTAAAGTACAGCAGCTTATAACCAACCACATCAACCACATCCTCATCTATCCTGGATACGTATTTTACTGTTTCTTGCATAAGTTACCAAAAATTAAGGTCTTACGTTATACAAATTATTTAAAAAAATGTCACAGAAATCAACCTTTCTTGTTTCCTCAGTCAATGGCTTTGGGGAAGTGTTTTCCTTGTTTAATCCTGTGTGCTCTTCTCTTTCTCTTCCTCTCTTCTCTCCATGACCAGGGCTCCCTCTCCTCTGCAGCATCTGAGATCCATTTCTTCCCAAACCTTGTCTCTGTACCTCCTACCATCCACAAAATTTATGTTCTGAACTGTTTTTAAGTGTGTAGTTCAGTGTTATTGAGTACATTTGCATCGTTGTACAAACATCACCAACGTTCATCCCTGGAACTCTTTTCATCTTGCAAAACTGAAACTCTGGTCCTGTTAAATGATAATAACTCCTCATTTCCCCTCCTCCCAGCCCCTGGCACTCACCATGCTACTGTCTGTCTCTATGATTTTAACTGCTCTAAGTACCTCATTATAAATGGAATATATAGTATTTGTCTCTGTGTGTAATCTTCCACTTTTAAACAGGGAAAATTTGTCTCATACCCCAGTTTTTCTTTCTTGTGCTCCCCCTCCCCCACATATATATATGTATTAGCTTATATGATATACATGGTAGTTTGTATGACGTATGATATGTTTATGATAAGATATATAATATAATACATATATGTAATACATATAATATAAATCATATAAACTTATCATATATATGTGCTTAGATAGCTTAAATATAGCTATTTGGTGGTTATATCTCTAATACATAGATATATTTCTCTTTCCCCACATATGAAACTTAAGAATGCTCATGAAAAAGACAGACTAAGTACATTTTTGTTCTCACTAAACTGTCTAAGAATTACAAATCTTAATATATATTTTCTTTTTAAAAATATTTTATTTATTTGAGAGAGAGAGAGAGAGAGAGGCGTGTATGCGTGGATTGGGGGAGGGGAGGGAGACGGAGAAAGAGGATCCCAAGCCAACTCTACACCGAGTGTGGAGCCCTATGTGGGACTTGATCTCATGACCCTGAAATCACAACCTGAGCTGAAACTGAGAGCCAGAGGTTCAACTCAGAGATACTGAGGTGCCCCTTAATGCATATTTTCTTTTTTTTTTTAAATTTTTATTTATTTATGATAGTCACAGAGAGATAGAGAGAGAGGCAAAGACACAGGCAGAGGGAGAAGCAGGCTCCATGCACCGGGAGCCCGACGTGGGATTCGATCCGGGGTCTCCAGGATCGCGCCCTGGGCCAAAGGCAGGCGCCAAACCGCTGCGCCACCCAGGGATCCCTAATGTATATTTTCTTAATGAGGTTTTACTGTTTTAACAAAAGGAAATTCCTAGCAAAGAAGTAAATCTCAGATATCAGTAAATAAATAAAGGATATTTATATTGGGTGGGGAAGTGTGAATAGAGATAAAAATTCCAAAGCCCAGGCCACAGCCTAGACCAATTAAATGAGAATCTTGGTGGAGTGGGCTCCAGACATCAGTGGTTTTCACATCTTCTTCAGTGACTTAAATGTGTAGCCAAAGTCTAGTGTCGCTGTCCAAAGTAGGGACTAAGGCAGTGTGACTCAGAGTCATGTCTGCACATTCGAATAAAAAAAAATGCATAGTGCCTAAGCTCTGTCTCAGACCAATTAAATCAGAACCTTTGAGGAATAGAGTCTGGGCAGTAGTGTCATTTTAAAAAGCTTCCAGGAGGTTCTGATATAAAGCCTCTGGACTCCTCTCCAAGTGAGGAGAACCACTGAACTAAAAGATGGACATTCTGAGAAATTAGCAATAAATTTATCATTTGTTCTGAAGCAAGACCTATAATTGAATTTAAGGATGATTTTTTTTCAAACTTAGAACAAAAAATAATTGTGGTGCTTCATGTATAGTTTCTGTTTATGGAAAAAAGTGTAATGCTACTATAAAGCAAAATGGTAAACAGGATATGATACTAGAATATAGAGGAAATATGGAGAGATAGCAGAGCATAGAAAACTCAGAAATAGGCCATAGTTTATATTAGAATTTCGGAGGTTATTAGTGTAAAAGTGATTTGCTTTTGTTGGGCAGATCATTTAAAAAATAAAAACAAGCAAATGATAATAAAAATAACCAGATATAACCACTCTTTTTAATGTGTATTATTTACTTTCCCCCTAATTTTCATTTCTATATTTAAATGCATTGTACATATTTTAAAAAAGAACTTTATTGTGGAGAATTTTGAGCATATGCAACGGCAGCCTGAATAGTAATAATGACCTCCATTTCCCATTACTTCATTTCTGTAGTTATCAACCCACAGCAAGTCTTGTTTTATCTAAATCCTCCTTCATGTTTTCCCTCCCCTAAGTCATTGTCAAAGCAAATCCAAAATATTATATCATTTCATCCAGTAATTTTTTCAGTGTATTGTGAATATTTTTCCATGTCACTAAATATTTTCCTATTACCTAATTTTTAATGACTATATAGTATTTCATTATATGAATGTATCATTATTTATTTGGACAAGCCTCTATTGTTGGACATTAGAGTTGTTTCTAGTAAGTATTTTATTATTAAACACAGACCTTTAGTGAATATCCTTGTAAAAACAAATACATTCTTGATTGTTTAACAAAATCAATTATTGGAAGGGGAACTGGTGCTCAAAGTTTTGCATGTTTTAGATAGTTTTTGATACATTTTATCAAATTGCCCCCTGGGAAGCTTGTATCCTATTGACCCTCTATGAAAGTGTCCTCTCTTACACATCTGTGCCAATATGGAGTATAGTTTCAAGAAGCCTTGCCAATTTGATAAGTAAAAAAATTGTATTCTTTGTTGCTTTAGTTTCTATTCATATTTCTTGTGAGAATAGGCTTTTTACAGAAAAAAAGTAAATGTTATTAGAGTAATATGTACAGGTGGTCACAAATCACAGTCCCCATGCCTAAACTCTTCCACCCACAGGCCTCCAGAAGCAACCAATTCTTGTAGTTCTTTCTTCTAGTGGTTACTTCAGTATCTTTAAATGAGTCAACCTCTATTTATTATCTGTTAATGATAGACATTTTTCACTAATTTTCTGGTATGATAGTTGAGAATTTATATTTCATTTCCCATCTTAAGTATTTATATCATTCTTTTCCTTTTAAAGTTTCTCTATCAATCACATATTAATCTTTTTGTTTCTGGTTCCATTAACTAGAGATTGCTTACTTCATATTTGCATGGTTACAGAATTCAAGATTGGAAATCCTTTTGCCTCAGGGCTTTATATACATTGCTTTGTTGTGTGTTGGCATTTAGTGTTGCTGATGTGATAACCTAATATCATTTAAATTTTTGTTCCCTTTTGATGACTTGTTTTATTTTCTTTTTCCTTTCACTCTGGAAACATCTAGAATAATTTCTTTATCATTAGTATTATTACTAGTTTTTGGTACCTTGAAGTTGATTTTTTCTTTCATATTGCCATGCTCTCAGCAGCCCCACGTGTTTGGAGGATTCCATTCCCTTTGTAACTTTACCTGGGTTTTCTTACTTTTTCCTGTCTTGGGCACTTTTCCCTAACACTTTCTTTACCTGTTACCTTTAGCCTCTCTGAGAAAGGCATAGGATCCAGCAATAAACTACTGTTTATAAATTGCTACTGTGGGGGGATATAAAACAAGTAGGCTGCATAATCTAAGAAACTTACACATTGTAACTATATAATTTGGAGAGATGCTTTAACATCAATAAATGGCTGTGATAAAGTAGAAAATGTGTTTTTCCTCAGGATCAGGGACTATACATCATTAGGATACTACTACTAGTTGTACAATAAGTAGTATTTGGAACATGCATTTGTGCTTGCTCCATTGGGCAAGTCCTGTGTTAATCCTCTATAAAAGAGAGGCCATGGGTTAATCATAACTAAGTAAGATAAATTCTCAGAGGGATTGAAGAAATGTGATTTTTGTATTTTTTCCTGTTGGTCTGATTTAATCTGGGGCAGGACTAAATGAGAGAGTGGTTGACAGTGGCAATGAATTTTCCCAAATGTTTGATGTCTTAAATGAGCTTTGGAAGTGGCTGCCTCTTACTCTGTTTGAAATTAGCTAAAGCTTCTGGCTGCACACAATAAGCTCTGCTTTATTAAAGTAATGGACATAACCAGCAGTCCCTTGGGCATCATAAAATATAACTTGCCAAGCCTCTACAGAAAAAGAAGAGGTAAGATCTGAATGCAAACAAAACACAAGATAAGCTGAATCTTTATCAATCTTTTTAAACATTTAAAATAATCTATAATGATGTTTATTTTTACATAAAATGCTTGATACATAGAAAAATCTGTGTAACATGTATGTAAGTTATAAACCACATTCATAGAATGAACAGTGATGAACCCATTGTGGGAGTTTAAGACCTAGAACATTACCAATACACCAAAATTTCCCATGTCCTTTTTCCTGCCTCTCCCTTCAAAAGTGAGTGTGATTCTAGATTTTAACTTATCATGTTAAAAACAATCCAATCATGAAATGGGCAAAAGACATGAACAGAAATCTCACAGAGGAAGACGTAGACATGGCCAACAAGCACATGAGAAAATGCTCTGCATCACTTGCCATCAGGGAAATGCAAATCAAAACCACAATGAGATACCACCTCACACCAGTGAGAATGGGGAAAATTAACAAGGCAGGAAACCACAAATGTCGGAGAGGATGTGGAGAGAGGGGAACCCTCTTGCACTGTTGTTGGGAATGTGAACTGGTGCAGCCACTCTGGAAAACTGTGTGGAGGTTCCTCAAAGAGTTAAAAATAGATCTGCCCTAGACCCAGCAATTGCACTGCTGGGATTTACCCCAAAGATACAGATGCAATGAAACGCTGGGACACCTGCACCCTGATGTTTCTAGCAGCAATGTCCACAATAGCCAAACTGTGGAAGGAGCCTCGGTGTCCATCAAAAGATGAATGGATAAAGAAGATGTGGTTTATGTATACAATGGAATATTACTCAGCCATTAGAAACAACAAATATCCACCATTTGCTTTGACGTGGATGAAACTGGAGGGTATTATGGTGAGTGAAATAAGTTCAATCGGAGAAGGACAAACATTATATGGTCTCATTCATTTGGGGAATATAAAAAATAGTGAAAGGGAATAAAGGGGAAAGGAGAAAAAATGAGTGGGAAATATCAGGGAGGGAGACAGAACATGAGAGACTCCTAACTCTGGGAAACGAACTAGGGGTGGTGGAAGGTGAGGTAGGCGGGGGTTGGGGTGACTGGGAGACGAGCACCAAGGGGGGCACTTGATGGGATGAGCACTGGGTGTTACTCTATGTGTTGGCAAATTGAACACCAATAAAAATAAATTTATAACTTATCATGTTAATTTTTAAAAACTTTTTTGGGTAAAAAAATAGAATACTGGAAGAACCTCAGAAGATTTCTGGAACACTTTGTTGGTCATAAACTCCTCTCTTTCCCCTAAAGATAATTATTAACTTTAATAGTAATCACTCTCTTGCTTTTCCTGTTAGTTTTACTACTAAGGTATGCTTCCTTAAATACCATACTGTAATTTTGTCAGGTTATGAACTTTATGAAAAGAAATCTAAAGAAAAAGAAATCTTTGGTCTGGCTTCTTTTGCCATGGAGTATTTATTTTCATTGTTGTATAGTACAACATTGTATATACCATTGTTGATGGACATTTGGCTTGTGTCTCATTTATGTAAAATGCATGGCTTACATGTGTGAGTACTTCTGTAGGGTATATCATCAACAGTAAAACTGCTCAGTCATAGGTTGGGCATAACTTCAATTTGAATAAATAATGCTAAACATTTTCCAAGAGAGTAGAAAAAATTTAATCTCTCACCAGGGGTCTATGAAACTGCATTTGCCCACATGTGCCCAAATAACATTTGATATTGTTACACTTTTAAATTTTAGCCTTTATGAAATAACAGAAAATATATATGTTGATCTGTGTCTGCCATTCCAGAATTTAGGCACAGAGCTCCTGAAACATTGTACACAATTTCCTAAGTGATAGCAATACTAGTTGCATTTTTTTTTGTTTTAATATTTGATGATTGGGTTATTTTCAAATTTTGCTGTTATGGATGATACCACAATTATTTTTATAACATATAATGAAACTATTTTTTAAAGATTCTAAATAAATGGAGACGTGCCATATTCATACATAAGGAGATTCCATATTCCAAATATGTCAGTTTTCCCTGAATTGATTCAATTCACTTCTCAAACAAACAAAAAACCCTCAACAAGCTTGTTAATCATGTTGTATTTGAGTGAAATGATTTTTGTATTCCAGTGGGATAATTGATTCACTCAAAGATTCTCAATGGATATAATACTATTAGGTGAAGATTGTTTGGGAAAGGATATTTACATAATGCCAAAGTATCATGCCACAGCTTAGTTGCTAATTGCAAAGGGAAATGCACTTTTACAATGGAGAAGTCTGGTAGTCACTCTCTGACCAGGCAACAAACTCAACATCAATAATGATGGGACACTCGACCATAGATGTGATGCATGATGTGCTGCAGTATAGATTACTCAACAGTAACTATGATGTACTTGTACCAAAAGTATTTAATCTTCACTTAGCCACACTTTCAAGACTAATTTCCCACTTACAGGAAATATAGGATATAGAGGGAAAAAATGAAATAATACTCTTCAGAAATTATCAGACAAATCCAGAATGTAGGATAGTCTATAGGACAACTAATCTGCTACAAAAAGTTGATGTTATGAAAAAACAAATGGTGAGGGGACTATTCTAGAATATAAGAGACTTAAGAGACATAATAATCAAATATGGTGTATGTGCCTTGAGATTGGATCTTGGTACAATAAACCCACTAATTTTTAAAGACATTTTTGGACAATTGTGGAAATTTAAATATGGACTGATTCTGAGATGATTATAGGGAATTGATAATTTTCTTGGGTGTGATAATGGCACTCTAGTTATGGAGAAGGAGACTCATATTTTTAGCAAATTAATAATGAAATCTTTAAGAGTGAAATGTCATAATGCTTATTATTTTCAAATGTACAGAAATGAAAGCAATCTCTACAAATACATTAATATGTAAGTAAAGTAAATTTGGCATATATTAAAAATTATTGACTCTGGGTGGTGATTATACAGGTGGTCATTGCAGTATTATTTCTGTATGTTTGAAATTTCCACAGAAATCACAGAAACACATCAAATCAGATTATGGAAATTTTCGTGGGACTTTTCATAGAACTTAGCAAGTTGATCCTAAAATTTATATGGAAGAAAGGGTTGAAAAAGCCTTTTTCTTGGAAAAGGGTGATAAATAGCCTTTGAAGTAGAATAGAACTAGGTGGGGATATTTATTATAAGACATGGTAATTTAGGACAGTTTGGTATTGGCCAGTGATAGATAAACAAGCCAAGGAGAAGTTTAGGGATCCCAGGAAGAGATCCTTACATTTATGGACACTTCATATATGACAGAAATGGTGTTGCAGATCAACATGGGCAAAGGATAAATCATTCAGTAAATGTGCTGGGACAATTAGTTATCCATATGGAAGAAAATGAGCTTGGATCTCTATATCATATCATCCATAAAAATCAATTCTAGGGACACCTGGGTAGCTCAGTGGTTGAGTGTCTGCCTTCGGCTCAGGGCATAGTCCCGGGTCCAGGGATTGACTCCCACATCGGTCTGTCTCCCTGTGAGGAGCCTGCTTCTCCCTCTGCCTATGTCTTTGCCTCTCTCTCTCTCTCTGTGTCTTTCATAAATAAATAAATAAAATCTTTAAAAAATCAGTTCTAGATACATTATAGTTTAAATATAAAGGGCAAATTAGAGCATAAGAATATCTTAGAGAGTAACTTAGTATCTTTATGACTTCCAGGTAGGAAAGACTTTCTTAAAAAAGATACAGTCTCCTTAACAACAATAAAGGACTGAAATATAACAATATTAATTTTAGGAATATCTGTACATAAAAAAATCATAAAATGAGACAGAACATAAATTGGAAGAACTTATTTCCATATATATAACAAAATTATAGGATAATATGTGAAATGCAAAGAAAAAAAAAAGCCTTCTAAAGATCAGTAAGAGAAAGTTAACCCAACAGAAAAGCAGACAAAAGTTGTATTTGGCAGAGAGGTTGAAAGAAGTTGAACATTCCATGTCTCTGTTCTGAGCCCAGGATAGGGTGATAATAGTAAACAAAACAGATAAATAGCCTTAACCTTGAGTGACTAATATTTTAGTGGGTAACATTGGTAAAGGGAAATAAGAACTCAAGGTGGAAAGAGTACAGACTCTGTGGTCAAACTTCTAGACACAGTCCCAGCTCCTCCTCTAACTGGCATCTTGTGAGCATTTTTCCAATTCTTCAAGCTTCCATTTCCTTTTCTGGGAATAACAACATGTGCCTCATATGGTTGTTGACAAAGTTAAATGAGATGGTGATACATGCAAAGCATGTTAGCATGATGCCTATTACATAATAATCACCCAATAAATAATTAATCTTCTATTATTAATAATAGCCCCACTGAATGGGTATAACTCAGTTAAATCCTGAAACCACCACTTCAGAACATTTTGCAATACATTTGCACCACCAATGCCGGCAAGTGGACTCTAGATCCCGTGGCTGTCCTGGCTGTTCCTGGAAACTCAACTGGTGCAAAGTCAATTTCAGTTACTTACGGAAAAAACCAAATATCCACTAATAGAGAAGGACATTGACGAGCTCACTGGTGAGAATATAAAGAATGAGAAGAAAATCCAGAGAGCAGAGCATCTCCAGGAAGATTAACCTTTAATGGATGAACAGAGGCAGTGAATCCCTTAGAAGACACTGAAAAGCAGCAGCAAAAAGTTCAAGAGACAACTGACAGTGCAGTGATTTGGAGCTAAGGCAAGAAAGGGCTTTTGGGAGGGGGTGGATGACAGTGCCTCATGCTCCTGAGAGGTGCAGTAAGGACTCACGAATGTCTTCCAGGTTCAGCAAGGAGGAGGTTGTTTGTGGTCTTGCTGAAAATAGTTTTACAGGATTGGGATGAGGGAAGGAAGGGGAACAGAGGCCAGGTTACCATGGGCCGTGGAAGTAAGGGTAGAGGCAATGAGTGTAGACACATCTCTCAAGATCGTTGGTAGGGAGGGGATGGAGAGAACCAGGGGGGCGTGGACTCTAGATACCTAGGAAGTTTGTTTTGTTTTGCTTAAGGATAGGAGAGATTTGAGGTTATCTAAATGCAGATGTGAAAGAACCTGAAGAAATGAAAAGTTTGAGGAGTAGGAGTGAGAGAAGATATTGATAAAATAATAAGCTCCTGAGGAAGAGGAGCAAATGTGCATGGAGAGTCTCCTGCCCTAGAGACACTGAAAAATACAAGATGGTTCCTGACTTCCACAAAATATGGAGCCAAGGCAAGTTGTTTTATTACCTCTCTTTCTCTTCCACTCTCTCCTCTTCACCTAAAGTAGTAATGTCTTTTAACTGGAAAAAAGAGAACTGAATTTAATAAATATTTTCAACTTTAAGTAGATTTTAAACTATGAAATATAAAGTATTAAGAATGTTCTAAATCCTGAGCATTTTCACCTGGGACTCATTCCAAGAATTACATCTCCAAGGGTAGCAAATAGTCATGAACAGAGTAAGAGAGAGGCACACAGGAGATCTCAAAGGTCTTTTTCTGACAGTGGGTGATGGACACAGAGATGTTAGTTGTATCATTTTTCTTCATAGTTACTCTTTATAATTTTCTTTCTATATGTGCTTGGTATTTAATAAGAACAGTTTTAAAATTGCTTTATAATAATAGAGCGCAAGATGTGTCCTGCTTTTAATGTTGCAGTTCTTAGGTTGGAGAGTGGGCTCCTGAGTATGTGTTTTACATGCATACACATAATCTCCACCTGTGTGTGCATCAAATCTTACAAAACACCATCAATTTCAAAGTTAAAACCAGAGAGAGGCAGGTCCTCTGTGAACCTGGTAAAGATTATCAATCTGGAAATCTTAATTAGGAAATTCCTGTTTCTGCATGGGGCTAGAGAAAGGAGATCAGGAGGCATGAGTGGGAGGAGGAATTTGCTCCTGAGTCAGAGTTATGCAGTCTTTGCGTTGGCTTTTGTGCTCTGCGGTTGGTTGCCATAGGGGAGGCAGTGTAAGCCTTGGGTCGTGTGCCTGGGGCCACTGGGTCTAGCTGACAGACTGGGTCAAGGGTGTTGTAACTTATATGTCCTTACCTGGTCTCTATTTCCCTGTTGGGCCCACTCCTCCTAGGGCTGCTTTTTGGATCCTAGCTGCCTGCTCAGAGGTCCCTGGTCTTTCTTCCTGTGGACCTTCGAGTCCAGCCTACTTTCTTCCCTTACATAAGCACCACCTCCTCTAGTCCGCGATGTTCCCTGCACTGAAGACTGATTATGAAGTGGGATGGGCTTCTTTACCTTCTTCCAAGGTAACCGCTGACTTCCCTTTTCTTATCAGCTCTTTCTTTTCTAATCACTAGCAGCAAACAGGCAGGAGAGAACCCAAATTCCCAAAGTGGGGAAACAGGATCTTGAAATCCTCTGGAATCCTTCAGCTTTCTTCTGGAGCTGGCTCCTGGTCTGCAGCCTCTGACTTCCTTCTGTGATGCTCCGCTTTCTCTCTTAAGTTGAGATGTGCACAGTTCGGGTTGATCTCCCACTTCCCGATGCTCCGTGGAGGCCCAGATCACCGCTGTACAAATAGCACGCTCAAATCTCCTGC
Organism: Vulpes lagopus; assembly: GCF_018345385.1. Classification (NCBI taxonomy): domain Eukaryota; kingdom Metazoa; phylum Chordata; class Mammalia; order Carnivora; family Canidae; genus Vulpes; species Vulpes lagopus. Next base: position 108,837,857 of record NC_054828.1, read on the forward strand.
TGGCAACAGAATTGACTGAAGGCCTCAGGTGCTGCCCTGTAGGCAGCCCACCAGTCTTGCAGCTCACTATTTCCTGCAGGCTCCTCCTTGTCAGGGACCAGTTTGTGGTGGGTTTCCTGAGGCTGGCCCATTCTGGTGAGATGTAGTTCCCTGCTGCCCGTGACTCTGGTACACAGGTTTCCCACTGACTTCTCTGCATTCTGAAACTCTTCCGAGCTAGCCTTCCTCTCTTGCCTTTCTCCTTCCATAGGTGCCAGACCCGCATTCTCACCTTTTCGTGCTCCCTCCCTCTATATTGCTCTTCCATTTCTAGTCCCATCTTGCTGTTTGCTTCTTGGTTAATCTTAATTAATTAATTAATTAATTAACAAAACCCCTTTGGTAGCACAGAAACCCATGGGAACAGCACAAACAGGATCTGAAATTTTGTTTTCTGAGATGCTTCGGTGTGGGGCACATACAGCCCCATGCCTTAGGTGGAGATGTGCCATCCTGGGGGCTTTATTATACCTCTCTGTGTATCTAGGACTCAAAGCCATCCCTGAGCCCTTTGTCAGAGGCTGGTGCTGGAGGAGGAACCAGCAGCAGGAGTGGCAAGAAGCCCAGGCAGGTCTAGTTCCATCTCTGAGGATACTGGGGCAGGGAGATTTGCCAGAGCGAAGTGGGGCATCCATCTGGACAAGCAGAGGAGTATGGCAACCTACTGTATGCAGGTGTCTGGGCAGGTGGACGATGGCTGAGGTGAGTGGTGGGACAAACCAGCACCTTCACCGTCAGGGATGAGCCCAAGACTTGAATCCCCAAAGACAGAAACCAAGTTGATCCCAGGGGAGTTGGACTGTATCTGGGAGAACCTGGACACACATGAGAGAATATACTGGTCCAGGCTGGCTCAGGGTGCATCCCTGGCCTTGCAGTATGAAGGCAGGGCTCCTTGGCAGTTCTCCTGACTAGGAGAAGACCTGGAATCAGAGGCTAGGGCAGAATGAGAATGGGGTTAGGTGGAGAGAGGGAAAGGGGCCCAGGAGCAGAGGGGTCACTACAGGAGTGGAGAGAGTGGCTGCTGGTTAGGTAGCAGGCAGTGCTGTGAGCCATGTGGGAGGCTGCAGCAGGGCCACGTGCAGTATTCATGCGGGGGCGGGGGTGCGGTGCTCAGTGGGGGTCACTGGCAGGCTTAACTGAGGTATGTGCTACTCTGTGATAGTCATCAGCTTGAGGGCTGTGTTTGGATGGGCACAACAGGTATGTGAACATTCTCCAAAGGGCAGTGACTGGTTCAGTCAGCCCGTGACCAGTACTGTGAGCTGGAGAAGCTTTAGAGTCTCTGATAATGGCACTAATAGAAAATGAGGACATTTGTGCGCCGATTGCTTTCTTTAGCCATTGATTCCAATCTCCTTTATTTTTATAAATATTTTATTCATTAATTCATGAAAGGCACACAGAGAGAGGCAGAGACATAGGCAGAGGGAGAAGCAGGCTCCCTGTGGAGACCCCAATGTGGGACTTGATTCCAGGACCCCGGGATCACTACCTGAGCCAAAGGCAGACACTCAACCATTGAGCTACCCAGGCGTCCCCCAATCTCCTTTTCAAATCTGTCTTCAAACCAAACTTCTGCAAATAGGCAAACCTCTTCTCCTGGTCTCTGGCTTCACAAAGATGCACACAGCGAAAAATCTCTAGATGGGGAGGAAGGAATAACCATACCCTTTGAAATGTGGATGCTGCGCTGGCAGTCCTTGAATGCTGAGAAGCAGCAGAACTCACGTGGGAACTGGACAAAGTGAGACAGCTCATGGATGCTAGAGGCAGGCACTAGGGTGGGGCTCTCTGAAGGAGGCAAATCCAAGAAGCAGCCTGTGGTTCCTCCTGAAATCACAAACTCCTATTTGGGGGTGTTGATGCTAACTAAGTATCTGGATTCTGAGGTCTCTCTCCAGACATGCTGCTTTCTAGTCTCTAGATGATGACTCTAGAATTTTTTAAATGGTCCTATTTAGGAAATGCAGGCACAGAAGAAGGAGCATCCTAAATGTGGGGATTTGGCCTGTTAGCCTACTCTTCTGTTGGCCTTTGTCTGAAAATGTGTGCTTTCATTTGTACCTGGTGATTTCTATCCACAGTATGATTGCAGACTCTGTAGTAATACGTGGGCACCTTACTGTGATAGAAATACAGAATGTTGTGACTCAAGGGACCCTTTCAGAAGTCAGGAAAGGGGACAAGTACCAACTATTTTCTAGAGAGCATGCCAGGCATTTTTACACACGTTATTTCATTTCTTTCTTTCTTTCTTTTTTTTTTTTAAAAAGATTTTATGTATTTATTTGACAGAGAGAGAACACAAGCAGGGGAAGCAGCAGGCAGAAGGTGAGGAAGGCAGAGGGAGGCTCCCCGCTGAGCAGAGAGCTGGATGTGGGGCTCCATCCCAGGACCTTGAGACCATGACCTGAGCCGAAAGCAGATGCTTAACCCACTGAGCCACCCAGGCGCCCCTCCTTCATTTCTGATAGCCACCTCAGGTAGGTAACATTCTTTCCTTTTATACAAGAGGAAAATGAGGCTCACACAGGTTAAGTAACTCACCCCAAGTCTTAGCTTTGCTAAGACTTATTTGAATGCTCTGTGGTTGACATTAAAGCCCTTAACTTTTCTTTTTTCAAAGAAAGATTACATTGCTTTTGAGATCAGCAAGACACTTCATCTTGGGGAGAAGGAAATAGAAGTGAGACATGTGAAGTGACTTTCCTGAAAGTCACACAGGGAATTATACCAGACCCAAGATGGGTTCCCCTAAGTTCTGCTCTGGGGGCTCTTTCTGTGAGGTTGTGTGGGTGCCTGACTGTGGTAGGAAACCAGGATCCTGTGAGCCTCATTGAGGTCTGCTGCATAGAGTTCTTCCCGGTGGAAGAAACTCCCATGGAGGGCTGTACTCTGGACCATGTTCTGCCCTTCTTGGCTAACTTCACCGATCGAACTCAAACACAGGCCTCTCTGCCAAGACCTCAAACCTTTATGTGACCTGTGTCTCATTTGCTATTTCCTTCCTTACCTGGCAATAAGAATAAGGAAAATATGGTTGACACTTGAGCAACACAGGTTGAACTACAAGGTCCACTTATATGTGGATTTTTTTTGATAAATATTGTACCATAAATGTATTTTCCTTATGATTTGCTTCATAATATTTTCTTTTCTTTAGCTTCCTTTATTGTAAGAACACATATGTAATTCACATAACATACAAAATAGGTGTTAATTGACTTTAATGTTCTTGACAGGGCTCCTGGTCAACAGGAGGCTATTAGTAATTAAGTTTTAAGACTCAAAAGTTATATGCGGGTTAAAGAGGATCACTGCCTTTAACCTCTGAGTTGTTCGAGGATCAACTGTGCATCAAGGCAAATGCTTATAAGAGTCAGCTCTTCTATTTTTTATGATTTTATTTATTCATTTGAGACAGAGAGAGAGAGAGAGAGAGAGAGAGAGAGAAAGAGAGCACAAGCAGGGAGGAAGGTCAGAGGGGGAGGGAGACTTCCCACTGAGCAGAGAACCTGACATGGGACTCGATCCCAGAACCCTGAGATCATGACCTCAGTCAAGGGCAGACACTTAATGGACCGAGCCACCCAGGCGCCCAAGAGTCAGGTCTTTCAGATGAAGCTTTTATGAAAATTTCTCTTGAAATAGAAGTTAGGCTTTTTGTTTTAATGGTTGCCTATGAAAACTTGCCTTGTTCTCATTAATAAAATAAAGGAGGAAGGTTGACAGGCAGGAGCAAAGAATGTGGAGAGGTAAACGACTCAGTGCACAGCAGGCTGTGTTCTTGGACCCAGTGAACTCCCTTGGGGTCATGGCTTGTGCCCAGTGGCTTCAGGACACAGCAGGAAGTGGCCTCAGGACACCACAGGAAGCATGGCCCTGCATATTCCTCCTCTTCCTCATCACCCCCATCCCACAACCTCGCGGTGTTCTGAGAATATGCTCGGAGCTTTCTTCTTTCCATACCTTCTCTCAGGAAGTCCCTTCTGTTGGGAATGCCCTCCTGGATTTTCTCGCAATTCGTATTCCTGCTCCAAAACGGAGTTTAAATTCTGCCTCCTGTGGAAACATTTTTTTATTCTCTCTCCCTACCCCCCTGCCCCATAGAGATAACTGCACTCCCATGTCAGACTTTCCAGCTTGATGTCTCTTATCCTATTCCACCAAATGTTACCCCATTTGGGACTGACTTTTGTTTCTGTGTCTCCTGCAAAGTCAGAAGTTTCCGGAGGGCAAGGCCTCCTTTGTTTCTCCTTTTGTCTTCCTTCCCTGCCTAGCGCAGTACCCTCCAGGGAGAATGTAAGTAAGGAACACTGTCCACAACCGCACAACTGGGTCACTGACCCAGGGCTCAGCACTGAAAACACGGGGATGGCCTTCCATCACCTCATTCCTGAGTGCCTTCTCTCTGAAGAATCTTAGTTACTCTCCTACACTCAACTTCTTCCCTTCTCTCTTCAGCTCCGCCTATGGGGACAGCACTTGCCTCCAGTGGTCATTTTAGAGCAAGTGGCAGAGTATGGGGGCTCCTGTTTCTTTCCTGGTCAAGACAGAAATTCTGTTTGGGATCCTGGAAGAGTAACTCCTGTCCTCTGTTGACTGAAGGACAAATGGAGTCACTTATGTTACGAAGGGACTTGTTTTTCACTGAAGTTGGAAGCTAACTGAGTATTTCTATGCCTGGTGCTGGGAAACTGGTCCACTTGAAGAAGAAGCAAAGACCACAAAATAGACAGGAAAGGAGGGTGTCGGGGAGGGGGGCTGAGTGGTCCCCCAGCTCTCCTCCCCCGGGGGCATGGAGGCCCTCATGGAGTCCTCTGAGAAATGGTTGCCATGGTTGGTGAAGAAACTGAAAGGACTTTAAGAGCAATCTGGGGGCAGACAGGGTTGAGGAAGCTGGGTTTTCGGAGAAGGGGCGTTCAGGTGTCCTGGCGTTTCATTGCATCTGCATCTTTGGGGTTAAATCCCCAGCAGTGCAATTGCTGGATCCTAGGGCAGGTCTATTTTTAACTCTTTGAGGAACCTCCACACAGTTTTCCAGAGTGGCTGCACCAGTTCACATTCCCACCAACAGTGTAAGAGTGTTCCCTTTTCTCCGCATCCTCTCCAACATTTGTGGTTTCCTGCCTTGTTAATGTTCCCCATTCTCATTGGTGTGAGGTGGTATCTCATTGTGGTTTTGATTTGTATTTCCCTGATGGCTAGTGATGCAGAGCATTTTCTCATGTGCGTGTTGGCCATGTCTATGTCTTCCTCTGTGAGATTTCTGTTCATGTCTTTTGCCCATTTCATGATTGGATTGTTTGTTTCTTTGGTGTTGAGTTTAATAAATTCTTTATAGATCTTGGAAACTAGCCCTTTATCTGGTATGTCATTTGCAAATATCCTCTCCCATTCTGTAGGTTGTCTTTTTAGTTTTGTTGACTGTATCCTTTGCTGTGCAAAAGCTTCTTATCATGATGACGTCCCAATAGTTCATTTTTGCTTTTGTTTCTTTTGCCTTCATGGATGTATCTTGCAAGAAGTTACTGTGGCCAAGTTCAAAAAGGGTGTTGCCTGTGTTCTCCTCTAGGATTTTGATGGAATCTTGTCTCACATTTAGATCTTTCATCCATTTTGAGTTTATCTTTGTGTATGGTGCAAGAGTGGTCTAGTTTCATTCTTCTGCATGTGGATGTCCAATTTTCCCAGCACCATTTATTGAAGAGACTTTTTTCCAGTGGATAGTCTTTCCTGCTTTGTCGAATATTAGTTGACCATAAAGTTGAGGGTCCACTTCTGGATTCTTTATTCTGTTCCATTGATCTATGTGTCTGTTTTTGTGCCAGTACCACACTGTCTTGATGACCACAGCTTTGTTTATAGCAGCAATGTCCACAATAGCCAAACTGTGGAAGGAGCCTCGGTGTCCATCAAAAGATGAATGGATAAAGAAGATGTGGTTTATGTATACAATGGGATATTACTCAGCCATTAGAAATGACAAATATCCACCATTTGCTTCGACGTGGATGGAACTGGAGGGTATTATGCTGAGTGAAATAAGTCAATTGGAGAAGGACAAACATTATATGGTCTCATTCATTTGGGGAATATAAATAATAGTGAAAGGGAATAAAAGGGAAGGGAGAAGAAATGGGTAGGAAATATCAGAAAGGGAGACAGAACATAAAGACTCCTACCTCTGGGAAATGAACTAGGGGTGGTGGAAGTGGAGGAGGGCAGGGGGTGGGGGTGAATGGGTGACGGGCACTGAGAGGGACACTTGCCTGGATGAGCACTGGGTGTTATTCTGTATGTTGGCAAATTGAACACCAATAAAAAATAAATTTATTATTAAAAAAAAAAGGGGGGCGTTCAGGCCAACAGGAGCACCACACCGTGTGGTCCGAGATTTGCTAATTCTTAGAGTGGAACATGGTGCTGCTACTGAACTGCGCTGCATTCTAGTGGCTTCAAAGAGTCCCAGGGACCGAGACAGAAAAGGCTTGACTTTCTCAGAAAAGGCTGAGAGGACTAAGAGACTGGTCACAGCTTTGTCCTGGAGAGGAACCTGAAAACGGAAAAAATCATAAGATTTTAGCCCTTGTTAGAAAGAAAACCACAGCCCCAAATGGAGTCACTAATGTTATATTAGTAAACAAAGATTAATACCTAAGCCAACTGTAGTTCCAATAACCCCCTCCCCAGCCCCCCAAGAATGTAACCTTGAACCAGCCAAACTGGAATTTCCTTATCAATACTGGAAAGTAATCTGGGGAGGGACCCATTCCCTTCCCCCTGGGAGGGCGACCTGGCCTAAAACAATGCATTCTAGCTAACAATGTCCCCCCACCCCTTTAAAAACCTTTCTTTTTCTGCAACTTGATAGAGCTCCTTTGTGTTTGATAGATGGGATGCTGCCAGGGTCGTGAATCTTTCACTAAAGCCAATCTTCAAATTTATTTGATTGAATTTTTGTTTTTTTAACACCCTGAACTGTGAATTTACCTAATCTCAAAGTAGTTTCTACACTCAGTAATGTCTTAACAAAACTGTAGGGTAACTTGTGGACTGAACAGTTCATTGCTAGAAAGGGCACGATGAAGGCAGGACCATGGGTGAGAAAAACCTGCAGTTCTGACTGATGCAGACAGGCCCAAATAGTAGACAAAGTGACTGTAGGGCTTCCTGCATCTGTCCCTGGTCAGACAGTGTCAGGGCTGGGTCCGGCACATGCCCAAATGACACGGCCCTCCCTTATGTCAGCCTCATGAACACTCTTTCTTGAGGATGCTCAGATTTGGAATATTGGATCTGGAACCATCTAGTGGTGTAGTCCACCCCTGTCTTGTGTCCCACCTATGTCCCTTAGGATCACCTGCAATTGTCAACCTAGCTTTGAAGATCAGGATTAAGATCTCTATTAGAGATTTCTCTATGGTCAGATAGAAAAAAATGCTTTTTAAGTGATTGGACTCTGCTTGTGCATTCGTGCACTAGCAGTTTCTGACGGAGCCCAGTACTTATTTCAGACTTCAGGGTGCTGTGAGGACCCCCTCAGCTCAGGTGAGTCTGATCAGTCCCATGGCCTTTCACAGGCTTCTGGGAAAAGGAAAGGCAGAAGTGATTGTGTATAGGATTGGCATTCTTTCTTTTTTTTCTTCCACAATACTATTGATTATATTCTCTATGCTGTACCTTTCATCCCATGACTTACTCATTCCATACCTGGAAGCCTGCACTCTGTTCACTCATTTCGTCTCTGGTATTTATTGGTCTGTTTTTGTTTTTTGTTGTTGTTGTTGTTTTGGTTTTTTTAGAGTCCATATGTAAGTAAAATCATATGGTATTTGTCTTTCTCTCTTTGATTTATTTCACTTAGCAAAATATCATCTAGGTCCATCCATGTTTTCGTAAGTGGCAAGATCTCATTCTTTTTTATGGCTGAGCAATAATATATATATCTCCCACATCTTCTTTATCCATTCATCTATTGATGGACACTTAGGTTGCTTCCATATCTTGGCTCTTGTAAAATGTTGCAATAAACACAAGGGTGCATATGTCTTTTCAAATTAGTATTTTCATTTGGGGGATGTGTAAATACCCAAGAGTGGAATTAGTAGATTATATGGTATTTCTATTTTTAATATTTTGAGGAACCTCCATACTGTTTTCCACAGTGACTGTACCAATTTACATTCCCACCAACAATGTAGGAGGGTTCTTTCTTTCTCCACATCCTCACCATCACTTGTTATTTTTCTTGTGGTTTTGATTTTAGCCATTCTCACAGGTATAAGGTGATACCGTATTGTGGTTTTCATTTGTATTTTCCTGATGATGAGTAATGTTGAGCATCTTTTTACAGGTCCGTTGGCCATCTGCTTGTCTTCTTTGGAAAAATGTCATTCAGTTCCTCTGCCCATTTTTTAATGGATTATTTGTTTTTGATGCTGAGTTGTGTAGGTTCATTATATATTTTGCATATTAAGCACTTATCAGTTATATCATTTGCAAATATCTTCTCCCAGTCAGTAGGCTGCTTTTTTGTTTTGTTGATAGTTTTCTTCACTGTACAAAAGCTTTTTATTTTAATGTAATCCCAATAGTTTGTTTTTGCTTTTATTTCCCTTACTTGAGGAGACATATGCAGAAAAATATTGCTAAGGCTGATGTCCAAGAGATTACTGCCTATGTTTTCTTTAAGGAGTTTTATAGCTTCAAATCTTACACTGAGGTCTTTCATCCATTTTTGCACTTATTTTTTGGATATGGTGTAAGAAAGTGGTCCAGTTTTATTCTTTTGCAGGTGGCTGTCCAGTTTTCCCAATACCATTTATTGAAGAGGTCATCCTTTCCCATTATGTGTCATCGATTCCTTTGTTATAGATGAATTGACCATATAGTTGTGGGTTTACTTCTGGGCTGTCTATCCTGTTCCATTGATCTATGTGTCTATCATTACAATTTCTTAAATATTTGGAAGAATTTACCAGGAAAGCTTTCTTGTCCCAGCGATTTCTTTACAAGGGTTTATAATTAACAGTTCAATTTCTTTTTTTTTTTTTTTAAGATTTTATTTATTAGAGAAAGAGAGAGCAAGGGTGGAGGGGCAGAAGGAGAAGCAGACTCCCTGCTGAGCAGGGAGCCCAATGTGGGGCTTGATCCCGGGACCCCGAGATCATGACCTAAGCCGAAGGCAGATGCTTAGCCAACTGAGCTACCCAGGTATCCCTTACTTAATCAGTTCAATTTCTTTAATAGATACCAGATTCTGTTTTTCTTCTTATTTCAATTTGGTAAGTTTTGCTTTTGCTTTTCTGGGAATCTTTTCATGTCATCTAGAAATGTAAATTTATTGATATAAGCTCACCTATAATATCCTTTTCTGATTATTTTAATATTTGTAGCAACTCCAGAGGTATCCCCTTTATATTCATGAATTTGATAATATGCGCCTTCTGTTGTTTTTTTTTTTTAATAAGTGTCACTAGAGGTCTATAAATTTTACTATATTTTTCAAAAAATTAATTTTTGGCTTTATTGTTTTCCTTTGTGAAATTGTTTTCTATTTCATTAATGTCTACTCTTATCTTTAGAGATTTCTTTTTATTCTTTTGGGTTTAATTTGCTCTGCTTTTCTAGTCTATTGAATCAGATACTTTAATAATTGCTTTTCAGTTTTTCTTTTTATTTAATATACACATTTAATGTTTTAAAGTCTTCTTCAAGAACTGCTTTAGCTGTGTTTGCAAGTTCTGATGTCATGTTTTTATTTGTTCATTCTTCCTCAAAATACTTTCTAATTTTATTTGCAATTTCTGCTATGACCCTTGGGTTATTAGAAGTATTATTGCTTAATTTCCAAGCAGTTAGAGATTATCTAGTTATTATTTTCATGTTGATTTGTAGTTTAATTTCACTATAGTTAGTGTGTTGAGTAATTTCTGTTCTTTCATATTTGTGGAGGCTTGCTGTTATGGGTTCAACTGTGCTGTACAAAAGATGTTGAAGTCCTCATCCTCAGTACCTGTGAGTATGACCTTATTTGGAAATAGAATCTTTGCAGATTACCAAACTAAGATTAGGTGTCTGGGTGGCTCTAATCCAATGTGACTGTGTCCTTATAAAAAGGTGAAATTTAGACACAGAGACCAAAACATACCAGGAGAACAGAGATGAAGACAGAGTTCAGGGTGATGCAACTACAAGTCAAAGAATACCAAATATTGCCAGCAAACCCCCAGAATCTAGGAGAGAGGCATGGAACAAATTCTTCCTCACAGACCACAGAAAGAATCACTCCTGCTGATACCTTAATCTCAGATTTCTAACCTCCACAACTGTGAGATAATACATTTCTGTTGTTTAAGCCATGCCGTTTGTGGTACTTTGTTATGGCAGCTCTAGGAAACTAATACACTAGCTTCATGATTCAGCAAATGTTCAATTTTGCCAAACATTGCATGTGTACTTGAAAAGACCGTGTTTTGTGCCATTGATCGATGCAATATTCTATATATGTATATTAATGAGGTTAAATTTATTAATGGTGTTCTATAGCTCATCTATAATCTTACTGATTTCTTGGATGCCTGTTCTGTCATGAGAAGTATGTGAAATCTCTACGATTTTGAATCTGCCTGCCTCTGTTTTTAAGTCTTTAAATATTGCTTCATGCTGTGTTTTTGGATACGTATATATTTAAGATTGTCATATCTTCTTTGTAAACCAATCTCTTTATCTTCATGAAGTTATTCTTTTTTTCCTCTAGTAATATTTTTTTGTCCTTCAATATTTGTCTGATATTACTATAGTTACACTAACATTTTTGGGGTGTTTGCATAGTTTATCTTTTTCCAACCTTTCACTTTCAATCTTTCTGTGACCGAATACTGAAGATGTGCCTCTTATAAGTAACATCTAGCTTAAAAAAATCCAATTTGATTTTTTAAAAACTAGACATTTGGCCAATTTATAAGAAGTAGAATTATGGATAAATTTGGGTCATCTACCATCTTACTATTTGACCTACCTGTTTTATGTGTTTCTTTTTTCTTTCCTTTCTTGTCTTCTTTTGGATTAATCAAAGAACTTTTTTTTTTATTATTATTTTACTCCTATCTGTGCTCACTTCGGCAGCACATATACTAAAATATTTTACTCTTATCCTCTGTATTAGTTTGTTACTTATATATTCTTTTAAATTCTTTTAGTGGTTGTCATAGAGATTACAACACATATCCTTGGCTTATTATACTTTAGTATAAATAATTTTACAATTCTCTTGACAGAAACAGAACACTCAAACTGTATATAAACCCTTCCTGGTTTTTGCATTGTTATTGTCATAATTTCTTTCTTTCCTTCTTTCTTTCTTCTTTCTTCTTTCTTTCTTTCTTTCTTTCTTTCTTTCTTCTTCTTTCTTTCTTTCTTTCTTTCTTTCTTTCTTCTTCTTCTTCTTCTTTTTTAGTATTTTATTTATTTATTCATGAGACACACACACACACAGAGAGAAAGAGAGAGAGAGGCAGAGATACAGGCAGAGGGAGAAGCAGGCTCCATGGAGGAAGCCTGATGCAGAATTCGATCCCGGATCCCAGGATTAAGCCCTGAGCCGAAGGCAGATGCTCAACCACTGAGCCATCCAGTCATCCCTACTTTATTTCTTTCTATATTTTAAACCTCACAAATTCAAATCTTAGTTGGTAGGGAACTGTTAGCTTCATAACACTGATATACGCCTGTCCCCAGTTTTACCTAGATTGGCACTGGCAAATTCATTGGTTAGTTGATTTCTTACTAGCTCACACCTGAAAACTTAACCTATTCACATATTTTTTTGACTTAGTAACTGTCACTTTAACACCAGAAATCTAATTTGAAAATTAAAATTTAGGAAAGGATTTCTAAATTTCCCTGGTTTGATGCACCTTCATTGTCCTGAAAAATGGAATAAGAATTTTAAAATAAAGCACTTTTCAGAGTCAGCAGTTGCTGGGGCAGAAATCCAATGTAAACAGTGCAATGATTTGAGTTCTTCTTCTCCTAACACAAAAGTGTTAGGAATTGGAGGACTTGGGCCCCCATTTTGTTCTTGGACCACTTGAACACTAGCCCCAAATCCCCAAGTAATTTTTGTTAGTTTACAAAAGTAACATTTAGACCACTAGCTCCCTGATCTTTTCTTTCGCTATCAGAAGCTAGTATTCCACTCCACAAGAGGCAAGATGTAAAATCTCTGGAAAATTAGAATCAGAGTCTCTGGATGTGAGGTAAAGTGGAGATTCTGAGCTGAAAGGATCAAGAGTGTTTTTATGCAGTGAGATTAACATTCCCCTTTTTTCAACTGGCTCTCAGAAAGGATCCCCTAGGCAAGAGTTTGAGGTAATTCTCTGGAAATACTAACATCTTCAGAGGAAATATCTACCAATACTGACATATGGGTCTCCAGTGAAAAGTGGATTAACTACTGATCACTTTATAGAGAAGCCTTCCAGCAGACATATCCCACTATGCACATAGAACTCTCAGATTTTTTAGTGTGCCCTTCTTACATAAAAATGAAAATCCACGGATCACCAGACAATTTTAAAGAGATTTTAAAGAAATATTTTGAGATCTCAAATAATTTAGGTACAACATACATTTACCAAAGAATGTGCCCCACCAAAATAACTGAGTAAACCAAGAAAGAAGATACAGGATCTAAGAACGAGAGGATCCAATTTAGAATAGGACTAATGGGCAATCCTCAGATGAGATAGCTGTGCAGCTGCCCTGGGAAAGCCAGAGGCTGGGGGCGGGGCTCTGGGAGGGTGGAGTGCATTTGACAGAGGAGTGAGTGATGTATTTACAAGACAACCAAAGAAGATTCACCCTTCATATAATTGATGAGTGTGAAAAAGAAATGAAGCAATGAGCAACTAGCAAAACTAGTACATAAAAATTATAATTCAAGACAAAATCTGCTGAAATAAAATTTGCATTTACATGTTGAAAAGTACACAGTTTGACTTTGGGGGAAAATCTGTGACAGTGAACTCTTGACATGTCCTAATAGAATGATTAGGTCTTGAAGATAAAGGAATAAATCTTCTGGGCCTCCAGGTGAAAAACCAAAATCACTTACAGAAGGAAGAATATTAGAGCTTCATCAGACTTCTCAAAAATCACATTGAATGCCGAAAGTTGTTGAGAAACTTCTACAGAATACATAAGGAAACAAGTTTGAGCTGATGATGTCATATTCAATCAATCATTCTTTGAATATCAAGTATACATAAAAGCTGTTTTGAACATGCAAGTACTTGTTGGTTTATCCTGTGTAATATGCTAGAAGATAGGCTTCAGCTAACCAAGCAATGATTAGAGAAATATAGGCCAAAGAACTGATGGTGAGTGCTGGATACATTCAAATGTAGACCTAGATTAAATCAAAGGAGGAAGTAAGAGTGGAAGCATAGTATCTAAATGCTATGTGTATGGTAAAGGATAAAACATCAAAACTGTAAAAATATTAGAGAAAGAAGAAAGAAAATAAAACAAGCTAAGTGATGGCTATACAGGTGAGAATTAAGAACATAATGTAAACTTGTCAAATCCAATAATAGAAGCCAAGATAAGGTAAAACATGCTAAGATATGTACTATAGATATTATTCAATGACACCCCCATTGCAGAATACTCTTAGTGGCCCAATTTTGGTTTATCAAACACCATTTTCCAAGCAGGACTCCTTGGAAGTGATGGCTGGTCTTGAATCTGGGATAGAGAATGGATAAGATGAGCCTGGAATAATTTATTTTGCAGAAAGCAAGTATGCACTCAAGTGTCATAGAATCGTGTTAGAAGGACACAGGAGCCAGCCTGGAGGGTTCCCACTGGCCAAAGTTGAGACATTATGAGGACCCCCAAAAAAGAACCAAAACCAAAAAACCAAAGAACCTCAATGACTATAGATGGCTAAAACATACTGAACACATAAAAAAAGATTAGCAAATCTCTGATCATAATGAGAAAAATCCCAAACAAAGCAAAACCTTGCTTACTAATCATTGGGGGTGACTACTACAGCAGCTTCTTACTTTGGATATAATAATTAAAAAGAAAGAATCAAGCACAGAGTAAAGATTTATATCAGGACAACTGCATTGTTTCAGTTTTTTTTTTTCATTGTTTCAGTTTTTAAAGGAAAACTCTTTCTTACTGAAGAAAGTCTACTAAATAAAAAATAAAAAGAGTGAGGAGCTGGATGATCACAAAGTATCACTGGCCAGAGCCAGAGCTAGTCCCAAGGGCAAAACCAGGAATCTATGATGGAGGCATCTGGTAATCCCCACCTAACCCTAATGATCAAATCAATACCCAACAGTGCGATAACCGGATGACATTTGTTGTCTCCAGCTGTGAGGTAGGGTGACACACATAGTATCACCTATGAAGTATTCTTTGTCAAAAATGTTTAAACAAATTCTCATTAAACTTTTAGATCAAACTTCAATTTATGAGACATGTAGAGGATTAAAAAAAGATTAAAACCTCAAGGAAACAAATAGACAAATCCAGGATGTGGCTGTTCTATAAGACAATTACTTTGGTCTCTTCAGTGAGAGAAGAAGAAAGGAAAGGGTGGGTATTCTCACTCAAAAGAGACCTCAGAGACACATCCACCACATGTAGTGTGTGGTACTTGATTGGACATTGGTTCAAATAAACTAGTTATAAAAGGTATTTTTTGGAGGCATGGCATAGGTAACTGGGAAATAGGAATATAGACTAGGCAATAGTTGATATCGGAGATTATTATGAATTTTGTTGTGTGTGAAAATGCTATTGTAATAATGTTAATAGGTCCTTGCTTTTCTGAGACGCATGCTTAAATATACAGGCATGAGATACTGTAATATCTGTTATTTGAAAATACTTTAACAGAAGAAAACAAAAAGAAGCAAATATAAAATATTGATAGTGTTACAACCTATATGGTATGTGAGTATTCATTAGATCACATTCTTTCTCTGCTTTTCTAAATGTTTGAGTGTTGAAATAATAAAAAATTTAAAAACGTTTTGTAGCTACACATGTCTGACAACTGAAATGTCTGGCTGCCTGAATGTGTTCCTGGTTTGTCTTTGAGATTAGTGGGGAGGGAGCTGGAAGTTATTGGCTACAGTGATAGCATTGTTCCCTCACTGGCTGTGAGCTTCGAGGCCCTTAATCACAAGGTTGGAAAGTGGCCAGCAGGACAACTGGCCAGGACACAGATCACAGGGTGTGACTGTCTAAGGATTTCTTTCTCAGTTCCTGCCCTGAGGCTTTGAGTACTGTCTCACTGGGGTCAAAATGTCCTGGATGAAGTCCCTTAAGCAGGGAGCCATCATTCAGATGGCCTTTCACAGCCTGTGGCCTTCCCTGTACCCCTTTAGGGAGGCTCAATTGGGGTCAATTATTTGTTACCTTTAGCTCTGAGAGTCATTTGTTCTCACATCCTTGTATCTCTGGCCCAATAGAAACTTGAGGCTTATGAGAAAGCATGACACTCCTTTATAAAATGAAATAACAGTATCTTTCCCTGAAAGTACCAGATTTGGGGGAAATAGAGACTTTGGTATTTAAATAGTTGATGTTCTAGTTTTTAAACTCAGCAGATTATGTACAGATCTACTGTAGTACATACTTGAAAATTCTAGGTGGTCCTGCCCTTTACAGATGAAGATATTGAGATGCAGAGAAAGTAAGGAATTCATTAGTGATAGAGCTGGGACTAGAACTCTCTAGAATGAACTCTTCATTCTTAATTCAAACTGTTTTCAGCCTACCATACTTCCTACTTGGTGTTCCAAATTCTTTGCCTCTATTCAGATCCTTCCCTGGTGATACAAGAAGTTTTTTAGATGTTTCTGCTCTCATGCACCTTGCAACCTAGTTGTATAAACATTTAAATGACCAGATTGTGCTTTACTTGGAGAATTGGGGATATCATAGCACCTGTAACACAGGGCAGCCTAATCAGTGGGCAAATGAGTAATGTGTGCTGATGTCAGAGGATCTTGCTTGGAAAAATGCACAGAGAGAGGCTGGTTGAGGCTTCAGGTAGTATCTCAGTGGGACTCTTACATTGTAGTCGGTCTTTTAGGGCCAGAAACTTGGTTTTGTCTGTGTTCACAGAGAGCACAAGACTTTCCAGGCCCAACCCACCCAAGTGGAATTCACAAGAGATTTCTGTGTAAACCAGAATGCTAATTGTTGGGTTTTCATGGGGAGGACATGCTTGTCCAGAGACCCCCAAAATTTGTGCCTGTATTCAGAGTATCCTGTCCTCAAGAGACAAAGAATCAAAACCATTACAGCATTTTGCTGGTGAATTTTGAATCAGAGCAAAGGATTTTGGGTAGATTAGGAAGGTAAACTTAATGTAATCTAGACTGTCAACTCATCTGGTTCAGTATCTTCACTGTAACTCCTATGGGCCCAGTGAGATTAATGTTTGCTAAAATTTGCCCTTTGTATTCATTTGTTCACATAAATTAATATGATCAGTTAGATAATTTTTTCCCTCAAGTTTGTTCATACCTTGGTGTGATTTCTAGGTCATTCTTCCTGCTTTGACCAATTAGTCATCATGTTCCTTTAGGTAAAGATATCATGAGGCTTTTTCTTTTCTTTTCTTTTTTTTTCATGAGGCTTTTTCTAATTCAACTTCTGGATGGTAAGTTACTTCAAAGTCCCAGAGACATTGCTCTGTAGCTACCAGCCAGGCACCAAGTAATTGCGGAGTGTTTTTGGCCAGTGGTTCCCAGACAGGAAGCCCCACTGGTGCTATAACTGAGAGAAAGTTATCCTTGGTCAGAAGTCATTGAAGAAGCTCTGCTTAAGGCTGTTGTGGCTCTGTAGTCATTTCTCCACGGCTGTTGTCAGTGCCTCCATCTCTGAGAGGCTATTTTGTTTTGTTTTTTAAAGATTTTATTTATTTATTCATGAAAGACACACGGAGAGAGAGGCAGAGACACAGGCAGAGGGAGAAGCAGGCTCCCTGCAAGGAGCCTGATGTGGGACTCGATCCAGGATCCTGGGATCATGCCCTGAGTCGAAGGCAGAGGCCCAACCGCTGAGCCACTCAGGCACCCCTGAGAGGCCATTTTGAATAAGACTCTCATGTTACCCACCACCTTGGCAGAGTTGTCTTCTCTTTAGGTGCCCATGTAGAATAAAATTATCCATGAAAAGCACATAGAATGAAAATCCATGAAAAGCACATTTGGAGCAATGGCTGTATCACAAGTGGGCTTTCAGAGTTACTACTCTGACCTCACTGACACAAAGGATATGAGGTAAGGTAAGATAGCATGAGGTGATAATACCCAAATATAATATCACAGGTCAATGGAGTTGACACTAGAACTTAGAAACATATGCCAGCATGTTTTCAGCTCCAAATGTATTTCTAGAAGCTAGGAATAGGTCAAGATTTCTCATGGTTAGTTTATAGTCAGGAAAAGAAGTTAAGGGCCAAAGCAGACCTATGTGATGTTGACTAAATAACACTAGGGGAAGTGAGGAAACACCTTGACTATGGTTCAACAATGGCTCCCCCACATCTTCCCAACCTGATGCCCAGCATCTGAGCCACCCAGCCTCTGTGGGGCTGTGCCAAAACCTCTGCTGGCCTGACTGCCTCTCACGCAGATACAATGAGATGCCAGAGGGTGTCTGAAGCACACCTTCAGCTGGCCACCTGTGCACATGCTCTCTCTAACTTGTCCCTCCCAACTGGTCTATTGGCTACAGTTAGAAACCTTGCTTCCTGAAAGAATGAGTCACCCTAGGAAACAATAGCTACCTTTGTGCTTTGCACATCCATTCCCCCTGGGTTTAAGCCAGGCCCTCTCCATAGGAGGGGAGCATGAGTTACTTTCCAGGTAGGAATCATCTGATAGCAAGTCCTTTCTGCTCGAGGTCTGAACTCACCACAAATTCTGACAAACATCAAAGGTAGAAGTTTAACGGAAGGCTTATTGGAGAAAGCACAATGAGACCCATTGTGGAAGTCCAGCATGGCCACAGGCTTCTGTTCCAAGAAGCCACAGGGACTTCTCCCAGCCATAAAGCTAGTCTAGATCCCTGATGTCAAATATGCCCCTGTGACAGTGAGCCCAGAGTTTGAGCTTTGTTCTGGAACAGAGGTGCCAGCTGCTCACTTCCAGGACCGTGCCAGTCCACGATGACGTTTCCATTGGGGTTCCATAAAATGTGAGCGTCAGCTGTTGTTTATAGAATGGGAAAGACTCTCCTTTATATTCTGTAATTGTATTTTTCTACTTTTTTTGATGTCAAAATATTATCTTCTTCTATAAAGTCATTATAATGACAAATGTTAGGTTTCTAAAAAAATGTATTCAATTAGCAAAGTAAGAAGTTGGAAATTCAAGTATCCCAATTTAAAAAACTTAAGTGTAGTCTGTGAAATTTCAAAATGTAGGAACCACTGGTTTTGGGTGTTCCAAAGAAAAATTGGTTTTCCAGAAGCTTGGGACTTGAAGTATTTTTTAGAAGAAGTAGGTTTAAAGCTCCTTTCTCCTAGATTCATTCAGCTCCTCCTCCCCACATGCACGATTCCTTTATTAGACCTCATCTGCCTTTACTCTTGACCTAGTTTCCTCCTTATGTGGACCTGCTTCTCCAAGAACACAGTGAACTTGGCCCAGCAGAGCTGTGGTGTGAGTCCACTCCCATAGATTATATCCTTTGATGTTTGCACTTCTGCCTGGCTAATGGCCTGTCCATTCCCCTTCAAGACCCAGAAAGGGACATTTCCTGTTCCTAATGATATTTTTGGCTGACTACTAGGGGGAAAGGATCACATTAATACATAAAGAGTCCCATGGACACTAATTTGATGATATGATTTGAAAGCTTTGTGTAACCCTCAACTATCTTCCAGAAAGATCTGCTACCATGTCTAAAAATCCTTACTGATCATTCTTCAGAGGTTTTGCAGGGAAAAAAAAAATGTAAATCTCATTGGAGCTTGCTATCACTTGGGAGTGGTAGCACATTAGCATAGTTAATAGAGCTAAGTAGTCCACTGTCATAAAATAATTTATTTCATCATCGTTTTCTTATCTAGCATACCATTGGGCCTTGAGAGAATGACAAGGTTAGGTAGGTTTTGATGTAGTGATGGGATTGAATGTCACTTTTCTTTTCTAACTAGCTTAGGTTTATTTCCATTCTGGATAGAATAAGTTTTTGAAGAAAGTTGTGATGCATACCTGACTGTGTATGTTTGTGTGTGTGTGTGTGTGTGTGTCTCCATGCATAGGGAAGTAATGATGATTTATGAATAAGAGGACAGGAGTTAAAAAAAAAGTTCTACATACTCCAAAATGTATGGATTAAAGGCAATAGCCACAAATTCTGCATGCTTCGTAATTGTGAACAGGGCTGTCCCTTAGAGTAAAGAGCACACCTTCCCCTAACATCTGGGCGAGGGTCAAGTTCAAGTCCCAATTCCATATGTCTAAATATTTAAAAGTTATAAATCAAGCTAATCAACTATCAACTAAGACATGTTCTACCTTTTAACTTGGCAAATATATAGTTGATTCTCAATACCTGTGGATTCTGTATTTTCAAATTTGCCTCCCTCTAAAATTTGTTAGTCCCAAATCAATACTTGTAGCACTTTTGTGGTCATTCACAAGCATTCACAGAGTGGTGAAAAGTTTGAGCTGCGCAATATGCATGTTCCCAGCTGAGGTCAAACAAGAGAAAACTCTGCTGCCTTCTCCTCCTCTTCCTTCTTTCTTTTATAATCAAGACATAATTGATATATAACATTATATTAGTTCTATTATATTATGTATAACATAATGATTTGAAAGTTGTATATATTGTGGGATAATCACCACAATAAATTTGATTTCCATCACTAAATATAGTAACAAAATGTTTTTTTCTTATGATGAGAACTTTTAATATCTATTTTCTTAATAACTTTCTAACATATAATATAGTAGTATAAGTATAGTCACCATGTTGTACTTTACATCCTTGGGAATTATATATTTTGTAACTGGAGGTTAGTTATCTTTTGCAACCCCTACCTCCCAAAACTGTTCTCTGTACCCATGAATTTACTTTTTAAAAAATGATTCCATGTTTTGGCTATTTGTGGACATTGCTGCTATAAACATTGGGGTGCGGGTGCCTCTTTGGATCACTACATTTGTATCTTTGGAATAAATACCTAGTAATTATGAATTACTGAACTTTATATATGAAACTAATGATACACTATATGTTGGCTAATTGATATTAAATTTAAAAAATTATAACATAAAAAAAGATTCCACATATAAGTGAGATCATCCAGTTTGTTTCTCTCTGTCTGGCTTATTTCACTTAGCATGATGCCTTCAAGATCCATCCCTGTTGCCACAAATGTCAAGTTTTCCTTGTTTTTTTTTTAATGGCTGAATAATATTCATATTATTCATATATTCAATAATATTCACCTATTCAATAACATGTGTGTATATGTATATATATAATTACCACATTTTCTTAGGTTGCTTCCATATTTTGGCCATTGCAGTCATGCTGCAATAAACATGGTGGTACATATGTCTTTTCAAGTAAGTGTTTTTGTTTCCTTCAGATAAATACCCAGAAATGTTTTTGCTGGATTATGCAGTAGTTTCATTTTCAATTTTTGGAGGAACCTCTACATGGTTTTTCACAGTGACTACACCAATTTACATTCTCAACAACAGACCACAAGGGCTGCCTCTTCTCCACAGCCTTGTTAATATTCGTTATTTCTTTATATAAGAGCCATTCTAACAGACATGAGGTGATATATCATTGTGGTTTTGATTTGCATTTCCCTGGTGATTAGTGATGTTGAGTCTTTTTTGATGTACCTACTGGCTAGCTATCTGTATTCTTTGGGAAAAGGTCTATTCAGATCCTCCTTTGCCCATTTTTAAACTGACTTGATATATATTTTTTTACTATTGAGTTACATGATTTCTTTCTATATTTTGGATATTAGTCCCTTATCAGAGATATGATTTATAAATATTTTCTCCCATTGAGTGGGTTGCCTTTTCATTTTGTTGATGAGCTCTTTTGCTGTGCAGACGCTTTTTGGTTTGATGTAGCCCTACTTATTTATTTTTGCTATTGTTGCCTTCACTTTTTGTTTCAAATCTGAAAAATCATAGCCAGGACCAATGTTAAGGAGCTTTCTGACTATGTTTTCTTCTAGGGATTTTATGGCTTCAGGTCTTATGTTCAAGTCTTTAATCTATTTTGAGTTAATCTTTGTGTATGATATATGAAAATCCAGTTTCATTTATTTTGCATGTGGCTGTCCAGTTTTCCCAACACTATTTATTAAAGGGACTGTCCTTTTCCCATGGTATATCCTTGGCACCTTTGTCATAAATTAATTGATTGCTTGCATGTGGGTTTATTTTTGGATTCTCTATTCTGTTTCACTGATCTATATATGTTTTTATACCAATGCTACACTGATTACCATAGCTTTGTAATATAGTTTGAAATTAGGAAGTATGATGCCTCTAGATTTATTCTTTCTCAGAATTTCCTTGGCTATTTGGGGCATTTTGTCATTCCATACAAATTTTAGGATTGTTTGTCCTAGTTCTGTGAAAGATGCCATTGGAAATTTTTCCTTTTTTTTTCAAGTTTTTATTTAAATTCCAGTTAGTTAGCATACTAATATTAGTTTCAGCTATAGGATTTAATGATTCAACACTTAAAATATCCAGTGTTCCTCAGAGGAGCTCCTCCTTAATTCCCATTATCTATTTCACCTATCCTCCCACCCACCTCCCCTCTGGTAACCATCAGTTTGTTCTCAATTAAGCGTCTATTTCTTGTTTTTCTTTTCTTTTTCATCCTCCGTGTTCATTTGTTTTGTTTCTTAAATTCCACATATGAGTAAAATCATATGGTATTTGTCTTCCTCTGACTGACTTATTTCACTTAGCATAATACTCTCTAGCTTCATCCACATCATTGCAAGGAACAAGACTTCATTCTTTTTCATGGCTGAGTGATATTCTGTTGTAGGTATATGTGTGTGTGTGTGTATATATGTATAGATAGATATAGATATAGATATAGATATAGATAGATATAGATATAATCACCTCACACCAGTCAGAATGACTAAAATTAACAACATAGGAAACAACAGGTGTTGTTGAGGACACAAAAGGGAATCTCCAATATACTGTTGGTGGGAATGCAAATTGGTGCAGCTACTCTGAAAAACAGTATGGAGGTTCCTCAGAAGTTAAAAAGAACTACCCTATGATCCAGCAATTGCACTACTAAGTATTTACCCAAGGGATACAAAAAAAAAACTGATTTGAAGGGTTACATGCACCCTAATGTTTATAGCAGCCATTGGAATTTTCATAGGAATTACATTGAATCTGTAGATTGCTTTGTGTAGTATGGACATTTTATTTTTTTATTATTTTTTTAAAAATTTTATTTATTTATTCATGAGACACAGACACACACACACACACACACACACACACACACACACACAGGCAGAGACACAGACAGAGGGAGAAGCAGCCTCCATGCAGGGAGCCTGATGTGGGACTCGATCCTGGGTCTCCAGGATCAGGCCCTGGGCCGAAAGCAGCGCTAAACTGCTGAACAACCCGGGCTGCCCAAGGACATTTTAATAATATTAATTTTCTTCCAATCCATGAACATGGAATATCTTTCCATTTATTTGTGTCTTCTTCAGTTTCCTTCATCATGTCTTATAGTTTTCAATGTATAAGTCTTTTAATTCCTCAGTTAAATTTATTTCTAGGTATTTTATTCTTTTTGATATAATTGTAAGTTGGATTGTTTTCTTAATTTCTCTTTCTGATAGTTTGTTATTAGAGTATAGAAATATAACAGATTTTTATATATTGATTTTGTGTACTGCAACTCTACTGAATTTGTTACTAACAAATTCAGTTTTTTTTTGTGGAGTCTTTAGGGTTTTCTCAATATAAATATCATCTGCAAATAGTGACAGTTTTACTTCCTCCTTTCTGATATGGATGCCTTTCATTAATTTTTTTTTACTAATTGCTCTGGCTAGTACTTCCAATACTATGTTTAGTAAAAGTGGGAGGATGTGCATCCTTGTCTTGCTCCTGATCTTAGAGGAAAAGATTCACCTTTTTACCATTGAGTATGTTGTTAACTGTGGGCTTGTCATATATGACCAGCTATGGGCTTTTCATAAAGCTGTGGGCTTTGTTATGTTGAAGTATGTTCCCTCTATACTCAATTTATTTAGACTTTTGATCATGAAAGGATGTTACATTTTGTCAAATGCTTTTTCTGCATCTATGAGATACTGATATGATTTTTGTCCTTAACTTTGATAATATGGCATATCACATTGATTGATTTGCAGATGTTGAACCATCCTTGTATCCCTACAATAAATCCCTCTTCATTGTGGTTTTCATGTAATGTTGAATTTGGTTTCTTAATAGTTTGTTGCGGAGTTTTGCATCAATGTTAATCAGAAGTATTGGCCTGTAATTTTCTTTTCTTGTAGCATTTTTGTCTTTTTGGTATCTGGTTAATGCTGGCCTTGCAAAATGAATTTGGAAGTGTTCCCTCCTTTTCTATTTTTTGGAAGTGTTTGAGAAGTTCTGGTATTAATTCTTCTCTACACATTTGATAGACATCACCAGCAAAGCCATCTGGTCTTAGACATTTGTTTTTTGGGAAGATTACTGATTCATTCTTACTAGTAATCAGTCTATTCAGATTTCTATTCATGATTTAGTCGTTTTATGGTTACCTTTACTGTATCACTGTTTTCAAATTCCTCTGTGTTACCCTGTGTGTTGGGTGAAGGCTAGGATGTGGGTAAGTTTATACCAATGCTTCTGATCCAGTCTCAGATTCTTGCTTTTTCTATATGTCTACACTGTTGCCCTTTCCCCATTTGGTAGACTGCTATTACTTATAATTCAGTGTTTGCTAGATTGGTGTTGAGGTAGTGTTTTCTGTTGTCCTGCCCCCAAACCAGTCTAGTGTAAATAGTTTCACCAGTAAGGCTTATATTTTTTATTTTTATCTATTTATTTTTAAAGATTTTATTTATTTGAGAGAGAGAGAGAGAGAATGTGTGTGTGGAGGGGGAGGGAGGAGAGCACAAAGCAGGGGGGAGGGGCAGAGGGAGAGGGACAAGTAGACTCCCTGCTGAGCAGGGACCTGACTCAGGGCTCTATCCCAGGACCCTGGGATCATGACATGAGTGGAAGGCAGATGCTTAACCAACTGAGTTAGCAGGCGCCTCCACCAGTAAGGCTTTTAATTTGGATTTTTCAAGGATAGACTTAGCTTACACAATTTTCATTTAAGGACCTTGGGATACTGTTGAAAAAACATAGACTACTTTTTGGATAATTTTTTTGTATACATTTCCATCATGAGGCACACTAAGTAAATGCTGAGAAGTAATATTTCAATATTATGATTTTAGGCAAAGATTCATCAATGTACTTGACGACAGTTTCTAGTCAGGAAATAGAATGCAGAACAGATTTGAATTTTACATGTTTGGATGAGCCCCAGACATTTTGCTTTTAGTGTATATGCTAAGCAAGAAGGGTGAAGAAATGGTGTGGTTTTTCAGTCTCATGTATGTGTACATGACTCCATGCATTTCAAAATATGCTTATGTTTAGCTTTTATTTTGTTCTATTTGTTTTTCTTTACATGAAGTGCATTTTGAATATAAGATAACCATAGCCTCCAAAGGTTGAAATATTTATGAACAAAATGATGCGGATAGAAAAATGTGCCTTCCAAAAAATTACTCTGTTGTAGCCCCCTCCTACATCGATTACCATCTCTTATCAGGTTTACTTTCTTTACTGAGTACAATAAACCTTCCTTTAATTTCACTTTATGTCCAAACTTTACTTATTCATTTAAAAAATTGCTGTGTATTATGTATATGAAGTTACTTCAGTGTTCAGTTGACTTTTTTGGTGAATCTTGGTTTGGAATTCATCTTGATTTTTTTTGTTGAAATTAATGGAATTTTTACCCATTTAACATCTTGTTACATAGCGCATTTTTCAGGAATGAATTAAAGTTGTTAGGTGACAAATAGAGATTCTGATATTTTCATTTATAACCGTTTTTAGTGACTATATAATTATAACCACAGGAACTAAGATGTGAACTCTTCCCCCAAATTGAAAGAAAACACAGTATTTAGAATTACACATGGAAAAAATTTAGCAATTATAGTTCATATGTGTCAATTGCTCCTCTGTAAAACTGTGAAGTGTGCATTAAAAGAAATATTGAAAACTAGTTATCTGTTACTTTTGGTTGCCAGTATTCAGTGTTGCTTATTGGTAGTCAGTATCCATGACCCTCCCTCCTGTGATCTGGATGTATTAGAAGGAGTTGTCTGACTAACACTCCCTTTCAGTTAGGGTTCTAGACGTGATTTAGTTCCTGCTAATGAATGTACTCCCACGAGGCTTAGAATGTGAAAGGGAGGTGAAGGTCAGCCTATTTGTCCTGATGGTGGCTTTCAGAATGTTTTACACAAGTGAGTCTTTGCAGTTGCCAGAACGCACTTTCCAGTATATGTCCCTCAACTTCATGGGACACATTGAGAATGACCTCTGAACGTCGATGATAATAGTGTGACTATGAAGTCCATGGTGAGGTGAATTTGAAGCCCAGCAGCAGTGTCTTGACTTTAGCTCTTGGAGCCCTGTCCAACAATTCTGTAATCTCTTGCAAGACAGGCCTTTCTGCGCTGAAGCAGTTCGAGTACTGTTGGTTTTTGCAGTAAACTGTGACTGATTCCCACCCTTGGGTGTGTGTACGCATATGTACACACACATATACACATGAACACATATCTTATACACACAACCATGTGAATTTTAGATTTCATGGGATTATCAATAGAGGCCTCCTGGCCATAAGATAGGCACAAAATGTACCCCATTAAGAGTGGCCTGTACCTCTTCCAGGAATATGACTTAAGCAGGGGTAGAACCCTCCCAGGGGAATGATTTCTTCATAGAGGAATCTACTTAGATTGCAAGAACTAAGGCCTGGCTGATTCTGGAGCTGCTAGAAAACCCTTCCTGAAAAAGAAGCAGAAGAAATTAGAGTTAATAGATGATGGGTAGGAGAGTCTAGTGACAATTTTTGGATCCCTGGGCCCAGTCTTTCCTTGTAGCCCCTTCCTGAACTTTCTACTTATGAATACACACACACAGAGTTCTGTTTTGTTTTTTGGCTAAGATATTTTGAGTTAGATTTCTGTCACTTTATATCTTAAAAACTACTGTTCATTATAGTATTATTATACCCATTTTATTGATGTAGAAAGTCAGTGTCAGAAAGTTTAAGTGTGATGCTTAGGGTTTTACAGCTCTTTATAGTAGAAAAAGAGTCAAAATTTGAGTTCAAGCTGAATATCTTAACACTTATGCAATACTGCCCTCAAGGGGCTCACATTCTTCAGGGGAAACAGCCATGTAAACAGAAACTTGTGAAAACTCTTGCATGTTGCTATACAGTTTTCCCAAATCATTTGTTGAAGAGATTTTTTAAAAAGGATTTATTTATTTACTTGAGAGAGAGGGAGAGGGAGGGAGAGAGAGAGAGAGAGAGAGAGGAGGGAGGGGCAGAGGGAGAGAATCTCCAAGCTGACTTCCCTCTGAGCAGGGAGCCTGGTGCTGGGCTCCATCTCATGACCATGAGATCATAACCTGAGCTGAAA